>NC_137123.1:5911888-6239695 GCF_949319135.1 Squalius cephalus
GTCCATATTCAAAATATTGGAGAGAGTTGTTTCTCCCACCCCGTCCTCAGAATCGACGCACACACGATTTGCCAGATTGAGAAACGCAGAAGGAATGAGGGCACATGAAAATGGAAAGCGATACATTTCATGTTCCTTTCATGAACCTTACATTGCAAGCTGATCAGCCAATGTAATAATTTGCAATGTTTTTACTGCAGAGGCTTTTTAGGTTGGGTAAAATCTGCAATCTTTGACCCAGTTGTTTGCTGGCTGCAATACGCTGTGTTTTTCACCAACTGGCAACCTGTGTTTCAAAATACTATTGGGCAAATTTGCAGTGTAGCGGGATCACACAGACCAAAACAAAAACAGACATTCAGCCCCGAAAAGCACATTTAAAAGTAGAATAACTGGCTGAAGCATTGTTTTTCATAGAAACTAATAATTGAACTTAGCATGTTTCTTAAATTTCTGCAAGCATATTATGGTAGTTTTACGCTGTAGTAAAAAAAAAAAAAAGAACATTTAAAGGCCCTAATATATTCTTCGCTTAAAGTCCGCGTGAACCGGAAGTTGCAAATAACTGTTGTGACGTATTTCCAAGTGAAACAGAATATTGAACAGAGGGCAGGGTTTTAGTGTCAGCGCTCCTCCTCTCCATCTCTCGCTCATAGCAGACTAACGGTTTGAGGGGAGTGGTTAAGCATTTTTCAACCCAAGCCGTCAAGCCTACGTCATCAGAAAAGGAACGCCATTTCAGACCGGAAGAAACTTTTCAGACTTTGATTAAAGATTACCACGGCAAACTGTGTATTAACTTGCACGGATTAATTGTTCACCACAAGACTAGTAATATGCGCTAACAAAGTAAATAGGGTCAATTTTGATTTCATGTCGACTTTAAAGGGGTCAGCGGATCCCATTTTCCACAAGTTGTTATGATTCTTTAGGGTCTTCAGCAGAGGTGTCCAGGTTCAGAAAGTAAAAGTCCTCCTCAGTAATTTGCTCCAATCACCTGGATTTGCTAATTCAGCCAGGAGATAAAACTAATTAGTGAAATCAGCTGGCTGAGTTCATGAATGGAATAAACATATGGCAGGACTTTTACTTTCTGACCCCTGGACTACACACCTCTGGTCTTCAATTAAAGTATGGAACATACTTTGGTTAAAATTCCTTAATGATTGTGTAAAGCAACACCCTTTTTACCTCCTCAATAACAGCTCTGTTCACAGCGACCCATTTCGGTGCATGTCTCTTTAAATGATAATGAGCAACTGCTCACCACACCCCTCTCTTCTGTGGGGGGCGTGTCAACAGAAGACATGCAAAGGATGAACTGAATAGTAGAAATGAACCAGAGAAAACTTCAATGCCAAAAAAATGCAGAGCCTCAGAGCCACATCTACTTATTACATAATCGCCACGGACCAATGGTACCACTTTTTTTAAAGCTTTTTAAGAAAGTATATAAATAAGCTTTCAATACAGCAGGCCTAGTTAACCCTGCTCCTGGAGAGTTACTGTCCAGCAGAGTTCAGCTCCAACCACAATCAAACACACCTGATCCAGCTAATCAAGTTTACATGAAACTTACAGGCAGGATTGTGAAGTCAAGGGGTTAGAACAGAAGTCTGCAGGAAGGCAGACCTCCAGGAGCAGGGCTGTTACTGATTCATTGTGCACTTTATGAACATTCTCCAGATTTTATCTGCAATCGGTAACTACACTCGCTTCTTTTTATAGTGAAAAAATAATACTGTAGTGTAGTAATTTTAGTAAACCTCTAGTTTTACACCTCTAAAGTTGGATATAACAGATTAATAATGTTGTTCTTACATGAGGTTTATAGATTTTCTGTATTACATCAGAGAAAAGTCAGCAAAAATAATGGGAGCACAACATTTCAAAAAACGTTATTTTAACAAAATATCCCTTTTAGGAAATATATGATTCATAACTAGCCCACATACTTGAGTATCTCCAGTTTGTAGTTTGAATCCTTCAGTTTGTCGTTGAGCAGCTGGACTCCTGATTCTCCTGGGTGATTGTAGCTCAGATCCAGCTCTCTCAGGTGTGAGGGGTTTGAACTCAGAGCTGAAGACAAATAACCACAGCCTTCCTCTGTCACCATACAGCCAGACAACCTACAGACACACACACAGTCAGATCATCAACAAACACACATCAAAATTATGACCGGCTGAGTGTATATATATCCCTTATATGTTTCTCCACACCTCAGTATCTCCAGCTGACAGTTTGGACTCTTTAGTCCATCAGAGAGCAGCTTCAAACCTGAATCCCGCAGGCCATTGTTACTCAGATCCAACTCTCTCAGGAACGAGTTTGAAGATTGAAGGGCGGATGCCACAATTTTACATGACTGGCAACTGAGATTACAGCCAGCAAGACTAAAAGAGAGCAGAACAAAATTTTCTGTCTGCAAATTCTCTAACAGTTAAAATGTATCTGACTGAAGTTATATACACATATTAAGTAACTTAAATGAGTATACAAGAGAGAAAAACACACTCACAGAGCTTTCCTGCAGTTGATCACAGCTGGTATCAGTCTTCTTCTACCCTCGTCTGATGTGTTGTATGTCTTGAGGTCCAGCTCATCCAGCACCTCCTCTGACATCTGAAGCATGTAGGCGATTGTTGAGCAGTGAGCAGGAGAGAGTTTCTTCTCTGAGAGTTTGTCTGATTTCACAAACTCCTGAATCTCTCTGGACAGAGTCTGATCTTTGACTTCCAGCAGACAGAGGAACAGATTGATGGATCTTTCAGCAGAGAGTCCATGTCCATCTTTGATCTTCTCTTTAATGTACTGTGTGGTTCTCCTGATGCTATCTGAGCTGTTCTCTGTGTGTGTCAGTAGATCCTGTAAGAGTCTCTGACTGGACTCCAGTGAGACGCCCAGCAGGAACCACAGACACAGATCCAGGTGTCCATTCTTACTCTTAAGGGCTTTATCTATTGTTTCCCTATGCAGACAATGAACTACATCCAAAAACTTGGATGTGTCGACATCTTTCATTACATAAAGGTAAAACAAATAGAAAGCAGAGAGAAACTCCTGAACACTCAGATGAATGAAGCTGTAGATTTTCCTCTGATGAATCACAGATTCCTCCCTAAAGATCTCAGTGCAAATCCCATAATACACTGAGGCGTCGGTGACGTCTATGCCGCTCTCAATCAGGTCCTCCTCATAGAACATCACATTGCCCTTCATCAGCTGTTTGAAAGCCACTTCAGCAAGTTTCACAATCACTTCTCTATTGGACTGCAGGAGTTTCTCTGGATCTTTCTCTGCATACTTCTGATTCCTCATGTTGATCTGAATCAGCAGGAAGTGGATGTACATTTCAGTCAGAGTTTGAGGGATTTCTGCACTCAGATCTTCTTTCAGCAGCTTTTGAAGGACTGTGGATGAGATCCAGCAGAATACAGGTATGTGGCACATGATGTTAAGGCTTCTTGCTCTTCTGATGTGTGAGATGATTCTGCTGGCTTGATGCTCATCACTGATTCTCTTCCTGAAATATTCCTCCTTCTGAGGCTCATTGAATCCCTGAATCTCTGTCAGATGGTGGATGTATTTGGAGGGGATCTGATTGGCTGCTGCTGGTCTGGAGGTGATCCAGATGAGAGCAGAGGGAAGCAGCTCTCCTTTAATGAGGTTTGACATCAACTCACCCACTGATGAAGTCTCAGTCACATCAGAAACTTTCTGAGCGTCTGAAAACATCAGTGTGATTCTGCTTTCATCCAGACCATCAAGGATGAATACAACTTTACACTCCTCATAAATCTTTGGATCCAGATCTTGAAGTTCAGGATGAAAGTCCAGCAGAAGTCTGTAAAGACTGTACTGATGATCTCGGATCAAGTTCAGCTCTCGAAATGGAAGCACAAACATGAAATCTAAATCCTGATTGGCTTTTCCCTCGGCCCAGTCCAGAATGAACTTCTGAACAGAGACGGTTTTCCCAATTCCAGCGATGCCTTTAGTAAGAACAGTCTTGATTTGGTCTTTCTCCTCACATCCTGGTTCAGGTGAGGCTTTAAAGATGTCATTGCAGTAGATTGGAGTGTCTTGTGAGTGTAGTGTTCTGGGTGTTTTCTCCATCTGTAAAACCTCATGTTCTTCATTCACTCCTTCACTCTCTCCCTCTATGATGTAGAGCTGTGTGTAGATCCTGTTCAGGAGGGTTTCATTCTCTTGGAGTTTGTTTCCCTCAAATAATCTCTCATACTTGTTCTTCATGCTGGTTTTGTGCTGGTATTTGACTCTCTGCAGGTCTCCAGTATCCAGTGTGTGTGTCTGCAGGGCTGCTTCAGTTTTTTTCTGACTGATGAGAGTCTGATAGTGGGATGTAGAGGACGGCCCAGATCTGATCAGCTCCCCCCTGCTGAAAAAATAAGAGAGCAGCAATTCCAGTGATTACATTGAGCATCAGAAATATCATCAATATATCAGTTACTGGATATGACTTTGGTGTCCCTTTTTAAGTTGCACCCTTGTGTAGTGCATATGTCCCTTGTGTAATTTCATTGAGTTTCTTAAATTATTTTAAATGATCTTATATTATCTGAGATGCATAACAGTAAATTAGCCAGTTAATGTTTATACTAACAGAGGGTCAGAGGTCTCTGGTCCATCACTGAAAGTAACGGGTTGCATCATGGATCTGTTACTCTTCAGAGATACACTGCTGGGTTCTGGAGACTCTGATCTCAGTATCTCCCTCCTGCTGATACTGACAAATAAAAACAGAATGTTAGAGCACTAGCTATTAGGGTTACCAAATATTCTGGTACTACAGTAGTATTGCGATACTAAAGATTACTTAAAATACTTAAAAAGATTACTCAAAAATACGGGCGATACCATTGAATTTAAACGGTAGTATCGTCAATATGGTAGTACCGTAAGGAATGTTGAGTGTGGGGCAGGTACACTATTTAAAAAGTTAATATGAACATGCATGCCTGCAAATATATTTGTGCAATGCTTTTCTGCCCTGTGTAGTAAATTCTGTGTAGAATTAGTGCCTTATGGAATGTTTCATTTAATTTTACAATGAAATAAAGTTGCACTTTCACGTAGTTGCTCGCGCTGCAGTTTATCAGAAGAAGGGGTCTGAAATGATTTAAAAATCAAGCATCACTTAAAGGGACACTAGGTAACTTTTTAACCTTAACTGAACAGCTTCGGAGTCAGTGGAATGGTTATATTACTCATTTCGGGTTGAATGGTGGTGGTTTCGCACCCCCCTGGTGCCCGAGAGCGGAAAAAACTCACTTGCAACTTTGGGACGCGGGTCGGTGTCAGGAAGTATCGCGTGATATCAGGTCTCGCGATGTAACGAATTGCTTGACGGCACTGCACACGTACACGCCCCCATTCAAACACCGGCGGGCTAGCTATAAGCAAAGGGCAACAATAGATTGAGTTATGGCTGAGGCTGAGCCTGTAAAAAAGAAGCAGAAAGCTAGGAAATCTTTGTCGGAGGACCAACGAAAGAGGAAACGGGAGACTGACCGAGCAAGAAGTAAGACTCGAGTAAATATATCGGACCGGCTTTTTCAGAATGGTGAGAACTGAGAGAAACAGAAGCCTGCAAAACGGATGCTGATCCTGCTGTTGCACTTGTAAGTTAAGTATCTTTGGAATAAACTGTGTTTAATATTTAAATTTCAAGTAATTGCGACCTCAGGATGTTTGCTATTGTCTGTAAAGGTTTTTATTATGATCGCTGTCTGTTAGGGGCTTACTACGTTACGCTAGATACTATAACTTTGATGTTAGGCATTGTCATTAGCAAACACGTTTGATTTCTGTAGTTGTGTGGCCGTTCCTCTGTCGGTTTTATTTGTGTAACTTACACTTTTATTTTATGTCACTAAGTCAACGCGTCTGATAGTAGGCAATATCAGACGCGCAAAATGTTGCACATATCATGATCGAGCTAGAAAAAACGTTCTGATGTTTTCTTAGACAAGCAAAGGTAAACCATCATTCTACCAGATGAACTTATAGACCTTGCTAATATAACTTTAGACAAATATTAGCCTCCGATATATATATTTTTTTTATGCTCATGCCCATTCTCCCAAAAACAAACAAACAAACAAACAAACAAACACGAAAGCAGTAGTTCGCCTCGTTCATATCGTTCGTTCCCGGTAAAAATACTAGTATGCATGACAACACAATAAATAAAAAAATCGCCATCAGTTGGAAAGAAAGTATTGCTTTACTTGCCTCGGTAGACATAACTGGTTTTGAAATAGCCGGTTCCTCTGCTCAGCTAGGTTGACAGCTGATCAGCTGGGTTGCTCGTGGCGAGGGGGGAGGGACAACAGTTCGTTTTTACGACAGAGTGTTTGAAAGCATTATACTACCAGACACTAGGGGGAGCTCGTAGAGAAAAAACACTCAGACTTGCATAATGCCCCTTTAATCAACATTCGATAAGGCACTAATCACATTATATGTTCAAATATATATTAAATCATATTATAATGATTGGAATTTTTTTATATACATGTTCTGCTCTCCAATCAGGGTTGGAAATATGTGGAAAGAAGATATGTGGCCAAAAATGCTCCTAAAATTTCAACAATGTGACACGAGCAAGAGTGCTGTTTTTTATTTCATATCTGAATGAATCTGTGTTTTTGAACAAAAGGGGGCGAATCACTAATTCACTAAGCCATTCATATAAACAGTAATTTGTTTTGTTCCTGAATGATTCAGCTGTTTTGAACGAATCAGTTGAAGGATTAAGTGACTCAATCATTAAAACTTGCTGCCACCTATGGGCGGCTTTAGATTCCCATCTAAAAGTAGGCCAATTCATAAATTTTTTAACATTTCCTATTTCTAAATTCCGAATTTTATATTTAAAACATTAAATTATGCAATTGTAATTGCAATGTAAATGCATAAATACCACATCTAAATGTCACTTCATGCAGCCTCTGTGCTACTGTGCACTACTAAGATTAATTATGTTTACACTAATTTCATTCGATTGGTAACAATAGCCAATTATTCATTCAGAGGAAATCTGGTCTGTTTTGTCTTTGTATGTATTTATGAAAGTTTGGTTCATTTTGTAGATTTTAATTATAAACTAGATGAGTAAAGTTTGTAAACAAACTTAAAAGTTGGCTTGAGAAAGCTAGACCAGAAAGTTTGAACTAGTTTTAACAGCTAACACCGCAAGTTTTAAGGTTTACAGGTAGCAATTTTAAAAGATAGAATGTTCGATAGGCATACAGGCAGATAGACAGACAGACAGACAGATAGACAGACAGACAGATAGATAGACAGATAGACAGACAGTCAGACAGTCAGATATATAGACAGATAGATAGACAGATAGATAGATTAATTGAGGAGAAGCGCACTAGCCTCAGTCTGGAATGTGTGGACACTTGTTCTTGCATAGCAACAGTGGGACTCCATCTTAATGGAAACTAGTGAAAATTTGGTTATATAATGTGTGCGTGCCTTTGTGTGTGTGTGTGTTTGCATGGATGATTTACATGAAATGTAATGTGTGTGCAATGTTTAAGCTGGCTCTCAGTTCAATAAAATAAACTTCATTTTAGATTTTTTTCAACTAAGGTGGGAATGCTCTGATTTGTACTGTATTTTTAGCTAAAAAAAAAAAAAAAAAAACACAACACGGGAGTGGGAGGGAAAGGAGTAATTTTTTCTTGGATAGGGACAGGACAGGATTTAATTTTTTGTGGTAGTGGGATGGGAGAGGTTTGAAAATCCACTCCTGTTTCACTCTCTGTGAACCCAGACACATCAGCGTTTGGGTTTCCAGCATATTTGGGACTTCCACAACAGGTACAAAGCAGCATTAGTATGGAGCTAGAATTGTGTCTTTGTTACATGCAAGAAAATAAATGATCTGAGAGAGAAAAAAATGTTTGAGAGAAAAAGTGATCACACTGATAGCGAAAAAGCATTTCATGAGAGAAAAAAGAATATCTGTGAGAAAATGTTTTCATACCAATAGCAAAAAATAATAATATTTGAGACTAAAAAAAGTTTTGAGAGAAAGTATTTTCTCATAGAACATAAAAAAATATAAATTTGATTTTTTTTAAATTATTTCTGAGAAAAAAAAAATCTCTCTCAAAATACTTTCTCTATATATAAAAAATATATATATATTTTGCTATCAGTGTGAAAACATTTTCTCTAAAAGTGTTTCACTCAAAACGCTTTTCTTTGCTCTCGATGCAATTTCTTGCTCTCGTGTCAGGATTTTGCTTTTGCTGTGAAAATTGTGTCATGGGCTGGGCCACGTTCCTATTGATTGAATATTGTATCGTAAATAAATAAATGTTCTTTCTTAAAATACAGGGTGCATAAGTCTGGATGTCACCCCTATGTTAAATTCCCATAGAGGCAGGCAGATTTTTATTTTTAAAGGCCAGTAACTTCATGGATCCAGGATACTATGCATCCTGATAAAGTTCACAATGAATCTGCCTGCCTCTATGGGAATTTAACATAGGGGTGTCCAGACTTATGCACCCTGTATTTTAAGGAAGAACATTTATTTATGTATGATACATTATTCATTCACAAAGAAAATTGGTGTCCTTAACCCTCTGGGGTCTGAGGGGTTTTTGGGGTCCTTGAGATGTTCTGACATGCCCTGACATTTGTGCTTTTTTCAGTTGCTTATAAACATATTAATGGCAAAGGTGTAAATTCACTCTATTTAGCACAAACAGGGCTACCATAATATGTGAACAACTTGCATGTACATGTTTGTATTTTTGATAGAATAATGTTTATGCATGGTTTTTTCAAAAACAAAAAACTAAAGTTTCTGAAATAAGGCCATAAAACACATTCTAAATATATGTAAATAAGACTTTTGACTAATGGATGACGTTGCCTAGAATTTTTTCTTCAAAATTATGTGAAAATCATCCTGCCTAATCATTCACATAACACAATACATTGATTTAAATCTTGTAAAACACTTTTTGTTTGGAAAGGCCATATGGGGGTGGGCGTGATTCACACCTGCGGAGTCAATGGGGCCCGCATAATGAGGCTGCATACGTAATGAGCCTTTCATTCAGGTGTGTGACTGAGCCACAAGAATGCAAGGACAATATATAACTGGTTTGTTGTTTTTTTCCACAAATTTTGCTTGCAAATTGTACAATATCCAAGGTAAACATTTCTAGTAATTGTGCAGTTAATTGTTCTCATACTGTATTTTCAGATTTGGAATATATTCTCTTCCCAAATGTGTCACTTATAAAGCATAATAAAATTATTTAAAGAGAAGGCTTATAATGACCTTTTAAGATTTTGTTTACATCTATCCTTATATATATATATATATATATATATATATATATATATATATATATTTTTTTTTTTTTTTTTTTTTTTTTTTTTTTTTTTTTTTTTAAGGTTATACAATTACAACAACATTTAAAATTGTAACAATATTTCCAGTGTAATCTTTCTTTGTATTCGCGATTCATATTAAAACAGTATTTTTGCCAGCTGTAGTAGCTCCACAACAGCGCGCATCTGTGCGTTCATTCATTCATAGAAACGCGATTCATATTTAAACAGTATTTTTGCCAGCTGTAGTAGCTCCACAACAGCACGCATCTGTGCGTTCGTTCGTTCATTCATTCATACACAGAAACGCGATTCATATTTAAACAGTATTTTTGCCAGCTGTAGTAGCTCCACAACAGCACGCATCTGTGCGTTCGTTCGTTCATTCATTCATACACAGAAACGCGATTCATATTTAAACAGTATTTTTGCCAGCTGTAGTAGCTCCACAACAGCACGCATCTTTGCGTTCATTCATTCCGATTAGAACAAAGCAAACAGAACTGACCTAATTCCTCAGCGGGATCCGTTTGCTCCTCGAAATGATACTTCCAGAACTTCTGAGGTAAATTTTTGCAGGATTATTAACAAGATAGTATTATTCCTCACAGCATCGTAAAGTACATAAGTCTGAAAGTGAACTCGCGGTGTGTGTTATCCAGCGGATGTGGGCGTTTCACAGGTTTGTATGGATCGCCTCACATTTGCGTTTGAATAGCGCGCGCTCTCCGTGGGCGGAGCACATTAAAACTTAAAGGGGGGGTGAATTGCTGTTTCATGCATACTGAGTTTTTTACACTGTTAAAGAGTTGGATTCCCATGCTAAACATGGACAAAGTTTCAAAAGTTAAGTTGTACGTTTGAAGGAGTATTTTTGTTCCAAAAATACTCCTTCCGGTTTGTCACAAGTTTCGGAAAGTTTTTTTCGAGTATGGCTCTGTCTTACGTAAGATAGAGCGGAATTTCCTTATATGGGTCCTAAGGGCACTTCTCCGCGGCCGCGCGCGCACTCGCAGACCAGAGAGAGAAGAGAGCGAAAGCAGTACGTTACCTCAAAGCGCTATGCTCGGCTTTTAGGGAAGTCAATGTCACCAAATAAGTGGGTTTTTGGTTGGCAGGGCAAGACAACCCTGCACAGATTCCCAAAGAACCCAGCGTTAAGGGAATAGTGGATGGAGTTTGTTTTTTCGAAGCATCAACGGAGGTTGTGCACGACTCTTTGTTCCCTGCATTTCGACGATGATTGTTTTATAAACAAAGCCCAGATCGACTTATTTGCAGATCGTCTAATGCTTAAGGATCGAGCAGTCACGGTGAGTAAACTACTTCAAATGTCTCTCTGTGTTGTTGTTAGATCAGTTAGCACAGCTATAGCACACCGCCCACACGGCCCGCCCCCAGCCGCTCGGTTTTTTCCGGAAAGACTCGGTACAGCCAATCTTTCACCTCTAAATATAATAAAACTAAAGACGTTTTGGAGATATGAAGGATGCAATACTACTCTATAGGTACTCAAGATTAACAGGAGATTGAGTGAAAATGAGCATTTCACCCCCCCTTTAATTAGCTGAGATGAGAACGACTGACATCTCTCTCTTTGCATACATATTACATAAACTGTGAATATTTGTTTTTTATAAAAATTACTTCAATATGTAACAACATTGGCTATCGAATCATTCGTCGTTGGTTTGAATTAACAAATTCAAATACTCTGTGTTGCTAAAAACATTTCTTCCTGAATACAAAAGCTGGTGCACTTTGAACTCGTGAGTGCAAATCAGGCTTCGGCTCCAGCTAGTCGGCGACCAATTGACTTTTACGACACTAGTTTCACCTCAGAGACATTCCAAACCCCCCCTTTCCCCTCTCTGGACCACAGAGAGATAACGAAACTTGAAACTTTCTACACACAGACACACACACACACACAAACATCCTCCTATAGAAATATAGTTTTAATGTATGTAACTCAGATTTGGGTTTGACCTTCCTGTATGCATGTTTTATTAATTTGTTTGATCATATAATTATGATTTTCTAGAGGTGTGGTTTTGAAATGTATTCTTTAATCAATAGTGTTTTAGTTAGAGAAGGTTCACTAACATTCTCTGGCAATCCCTTCCCCCCTGTGTTGAACTGTGTTTTATTGCCTAATGGAATGTCCAGCAACAGAGATTTTAGGAGTGGAGCAGAGTTAGTGTTAATCTTTAACCCTACTTAAATCCTACATTTTCTATATGTATAACCATTGAAGAAATATGTAAACCTGAATGTAATTTCTCTTTTCCACGATTGTTCTTCTCTGTGATGGGTTTTTGTATTCTTGTAAACCTTAAAGGAATAATGTTTCAGATGTGCACCCTGTTGCAATCATAGATATGCCATGTGGATCTTTTTAAAAGTCCAATTTTCATTTCCATTTGTAAATGTACATCACATTTTGGGTTAATCTTATTCCTAGATTGTTAGTAGAACTCTTAATGCTTATTTTACAGAATAAGAAGTCATTTCTATGCCGTAGCTTTTAAACATACCAAATGTGGTCTTGAATTGAACCTCCATATACCCGTAGGAAAGATATGGGTACCAAATTATGATAAAATGCATTTTACTGCAGTTATAATTGTTTAAAGTAGAAATGGCATGATCCTAAGACTGTCATAAAACATGCAAATCGAACTCCTAAGTGAGACAAAGGAAATTTCTCCCGCCTGGAATTTCGCGTTCCAATTGGCCCAAGCGCCAGGGAGGAGGAATTTTTCGCTACCCTAGAAAAGCGGAACACTCCGCGTTCCGTTCAGTTGAGTTCGGTATTTTCTTTCGTCTTGTTTGTTCCTGCTTGTTTGAACCCTCCTCATCAGGGAGACCATCAATGGCTCCCGTTTAGGGGGCTTTATATTTTATTTTATTTAAGTCTTTTAGTTTTGTTTCGTCTTCGAACTTCAGCCGACAACTTCAACTCAAAGGAAAAGACTCTGTTGAAAATCCCGCGGCGCGCGCTCCTCTTCATGGAGGACGTGCACGAGCACTGCGTCTGAGGAAATTCCTGGCTCCATGGGACCTAGGGAGTCCTCATCTCCGTTTAATTTTCTTTACTAAGTTTTATTTTCATATTCGTTACTCCCTCCACAAAGGGAACTGAACTCTGAATCATGTTTCTGGCCACTTCACGTTTCAGTGAACCTTTAAACTGCGCGCGAGTCTGCTCGCCCCGAAGACACGAGGAAACACGCCCCGCTCTTAAAGGAGCTCTTCTTCAGCAAATACAAAGAGAACCATGTGCCATGCAAGTATCGATTATTGAATTGAACTTATAATGTGATTTCTTTGTTGTCTCTTACGGGTTACTGTCTGTGATTTTGCCATGCTGAGATCATCTCGGTGATCTCTCTCGTCCTGAAACTTTAGTTTCACTTTCTCCCTTCCTCTCCCTCTCTCATCTGTTATCCGTTTAGTCTTGTATTTTGTTTACGTTTCCTGTACATACATATTTACTCGTGTAAATTGTAGAACTTGTATTCCTTAGTTCGATGTAGTATTAGTCCAATTATTAAATTCCATATGCCCTTGACTGACTCTGATTTAATTGCCCATGTTACTTAGTCCCTGAAATGTTCGATCTTAGCTATATGCTTTATCTTGGTAGGCTACGATTTAAGTAACCTAATTTTAGTCTACAAACACCGAGAGTGTCTTTTCAAGGCCTGGAAAAGATACTCTTTCTCGTGTTTGTAAGAAGGATAATTTTCCTTGAGAGTTAAGTTAATCTTACGTATGTTTGCTGGACAAACAGATTGTTTGATAACTAAATTAATTCCATTAAAGTTATCCCATAACTTCGAGCTGAAATAAGAACAATTGATGTATTAATGACGAACCATAACCCGTTATGGTAATCGTTCATATATCAATCTAGTTCAGCTGCGATAAATTAATGTAACTGTATTATGCAAAATATTAATCATATTCATGATTAATTATTAAAATTCCCTATAGATCATTTGAGCTAATATTAATATTAATGTACAACCCATTGTTGCTACAATTTAAAAGAAGAGAATTCAAGCTTCATGCCTGTGTGACTGTATGCCTGTTTGACTGAGTATTCGCTGAGTTACAGTTCATTTTCGGACGCGTTTCAGAATTGACTTCACTGACGGAGAGTAGGCAGAACTCGCATCATGTTTATTTTTCTTTATTTGGCGAAAAGCACAACACTTTGTTTTTATTATGAGCATACACAAAAAAAATACACACTAAACAGGATCGATTGATGTATAACACAAGCATATAAGATAAAAATAAAAAAAAATTGTTTTGTTTTTTTGCACTCATATGGAAAAAAACGAGCCTATCGCGCCGGCGCGATAGCCGACCTCAGGGGGTTAAAGGTTGGATTTTTCCTAATTTTTTAAATTAAGGCATTAAGTTCAATTTCCAAAAGATGATTTTTTTTATTCCTCTTTTTAGTCAACTTTAGCATGGGTGTCTAAACTTACAGTATGCATAGCATTGTAGGTCCACAGTTTTACAACGAATGGTAAAACACCTGTTGGAAAGCATCTTTTGCAGCGATTTTTGTGTGAGCACATCAGTGAACACCCCTGACCACTTGGCGAGTTTCACGTCTTTGTAAACGAAAGTTTAATGCATTTTAGGAAGGATTGTTCTAGTGCACATATGCAACCATTGTGGAGGTGGGGGGGGAAAGCAAAAGAAACCGAAAATTTTCGGGACAGAAACATGTTTAAATTTCAATCTTAACCGTTCTATTTCATCAGAAACAATTTGTAAACAGGGCTTTAAGTGTAAAATACCGAACTTGTCCTTCAAGACGAATGCATGTATTCAATACCGGTAATGATGAGCATCCATTTTCTTTCTCTGTTTACAACTCATAACCGATTGATTTTACGAAGAAACTCGTCAGGAAGGGCATTTTGACTTAATTTTCCGTGGACATGTCCGTTCAAGCACAAATAGATAAGAAAGGGAAGGGAATTCGGTGTTCATGGACTTCTCGTGTTGTCTGCGTGGCTCTGTCTGCGCACACAAAACAGTGCGCGAGTTACAGTCTTCTTGCACTTGATGTTTAAACTGACAGGACTTTAAAACATGCAAATGATAAACTATCACTCTATGATGGTTAAACTTAGCAATTAATCTGGCGAACCGGACGGCATCTGGCGCACATCGCAATATCGATCCTAAAACGATACATCGCACAGCCCTACTTTTCATACAAAGCCATTTAAAGCAAACTACACATACATTACTAGAAAGAGAGAGAGATAGTGGTTTAAAAGGATTTAGTCAAGAGAAGTCTTTAGACACATCTTGAAAACTGCAAGCAAGGAAAGTGATTGAGTGCTTCTCTGTGAAGTTTCAGTATCAGCACTCACCCACTGCAGGCTTCTGGAATACACTGTAAATCACTTTGAATAAAAGCATCTGCCAGTCCTAAAATGGCCAGTGTCTCACCTGGGGTCAGAGGTCACTGTTGCATCACTGGATCCAGACGGAAGATTCCTCATGGATTGATCACTTTTCACAGACACACAGCTGGATCCAGGAGATGGAGGACTCGTTTCAGAGGCAGTGTCCTCATCTTTTCTCTCATTATGGAGACTCATTTTAGTTTTCTCCTGCTCTCATTTGCCAAAAGAGTGTGGAGAGACTGATTTCAGACCTTTATTGTGGAAACTTAGAGTTTAGAGTTAAATTCAGTAGCACAATTATACAATACAACAAAGCAAAAATTACAACGTTAGTACAGTCTTAATCTACATGACATTGCAATCTAACTATTTTCCCCATATTAACATGCAAAAATAGCTCAATGTAACAAAAAATAATAGTCAATAGTGATTCAAAAGTAATTTACTCATAATAATAGTTATTCTTCTTAATATCTCTATACATTTTTACTAACTTTAATAAAGTGCCCTTATTTTTATTATACTGCCCTTTTTTTCCAGTTTGTTTTTTAACAGAACATGTATTTTATTAAACAGAGCTGGATACACTTCTCTCCTCTTCTTCACCAAGCAAGAACACAACAAAAATTAAATTTACGATTTAAGTTGTTGGAATTACTAAATTATTCGATTTATGCATTAGAATGCCTATTCACAAACAAATTAAAGCTATCTCCTGTGATTTTACCATCTCTTATACTGTTGAGAAAGGCACCGTCCGCTCATAATAGTGTCACGTTTAAAGTAGGGGTGGCACGGACATGAAAAAACAACCGAACCGTTCGGTTCGCGTGTCTCGGTTCGGTGCGTGTGTGCATGACACAGTTCGACGCATGCGCAATGTAGCCTCGTGCCCGTGCTAATACAAGGCTAAATCATAAATCAGATAGAATAACACAGGGTTCACCAATCTCGGTCCTGGAGGGCCGCTGTCCTGCAGAGTTTAGCTCCAACCAGCTCCAACACACCTGTTTGAAAGTTTCTAGTATGCCTAGTGAGGCCTTGAATAGCTGGTTCAGGTGTGTTTAATTGGGGTTGGAGCTAAACTCTGCAGGACAGCGGCCCTCCAGGACCGAGATTGGTGAACCCTGGAATAACATTACGATGTCCAGCAATCGATTTAAATAGTGCACTGGGTTTACTTAGACATTTAATGAGATCTACTCCACTATATGTTGTTTTTTTCATGTGAATAAATACATAGATCGACTGTTTAACGTATGTACATTAATGGTCCAGTGGCAGAACTTTTGCCAAGCGTGTCAGAGGTTCTGAGTTCTAATCCGCACTCGTATATATTTTTTCTTTTTCATCAAAACCGATTATGTTTATCAGTGGTTGTATATCAAGCAGGGACAGATTTGTGTGAATTTTGTTTTGTGATTTCACCAGAATGAATAGAGAGTCTCCACAACGGATTGAAGCGCACGTCCGAGTGAAGACTGCAGCGTGTGCGCGAGCCACAAGAGAACACTGTATCAGCGCCACTGATCGCAGCGGCAACGAGCACTTTGATCACTTGATTAAAAAAAAAAACACATTTCAGCGCTAGATTGCTTCTTATTTAACAAATGAGCGAAAATAATACTTTGCTAGTTAACTGGAGATGCTTTATTTATTTGTATTGGTACATCCATGTTTCAAAAGTGGTGGGGATAATATCGACTCTGGCAAAAAAATGGTGGGGACATGTCCCACCTGCAAATTACCAGCGCTGGAATTCCGTACCACCCCCGGGCGCCGCCATTGGCTTACAAGCCATCACCTGCTGTAAGCATCCCATTGACTCCCATTCATTTTGGCATCACTTTGACAGCGAATAACTTTACATCTGAGGCGTTTAAAGACTCCATTTGTCCATTGTTTATTTCTAAAGAAACAACAATGTATAAAAGGCTCCATTACCTTGTATCTTACGTTATGGCCCCGTAGAAGCAGTTTTTGTAAAAGTAGGCTAACGATTGCGTCATAACCACGCGACTCTCTGGAAATTACCGTATAGACAGGAGGAGAAGCTCGCAGGCAATCGGGGGGACGTGGAGGCATAAAGTCTGATAAAGTCAAGGGAGAAGCCCACAGAGAATCATAAAGTTGCTCCTACTCCTAGCTCATGGACAGCTCCTACTCACGCTCTCCGTCTCTGCAAGATTCAGAAGGGAATGATTCAGATTTCCCTTGGCACAGCTACTAGAAGACTTACAACTGTCAGAAAGGCTGCTCACATCACATCTACGTCATCAAGCTCAGTTTGAGTCTGTGCAGTACGCTCAGCCATCATGAAGTGAGTGCTTCTAATTTGCTTCACTTTTCTCCGTTGAAACCTATGGGGTCGCTGTGTCCAGTTTATATACTATGCAAATTGCGCCTATGATGACGAGACACAAGGAAAAATTGACAAAGAACTGTCCGACACAGCCACTTAGCTCTCACTACAGATGGATGGACCTCCAGGGCCACTGAAAGTTTCCTCACGGTAACCGCTCACTCACTCACTCACTATATTACCTTGAAATGGGAAATGAGAAGCTGCGTTTTGCAAACACGCCCCATTTATGAAATAAATAAATTAATAATTAGATAATTAAGCTGTATATCATCTGCTGAAGTAAATTTTTGGAGTGTAAAGATTAAAAGAAAAAATAACAACAAGAACCGTACAGAACCAAAAACCGTGACCCTAAAACCGTGATACGAACCGAACCGTGGGTTTTGTGAACCGTGCCACCCCTAGTTTAAACTCAAAAGATGAAGATGAAGGCAGGTTAAGAGTTTCAAAATAGTAACAAGGTTTATTAACAGAAATGAACAACTCGAGAGTGCAGAGTAAACACCAACAATCCCGGACAAAGAATGAGTGAAGATGAGGAACGTTTCGGTTACTCACGTAACCTCTGTTCTCTCTAGAAGAGGGAACGAGTATTGCGTAGTTGCTACGCTACGGGAAAGCCTTTCTTTCTCGAGATACTGAAGCCAAAAATTATCCTTAATTTTTATAATCTTGTCAACGCAGTGCGGCAGCCTGCAGACCTAGGGCGAGCTACTAGCGTGCCCATTGGCTGCCCTGCGGCAACTGCAGCAGCCTACCGCTGAGCCCTTGGCGTGACGTCACGACCAATGAGCGCGCTTGGCGCGCTTACTGCGTCACAGCCCGCGAAAAGGGGGGTGTGGCTTAGCGTATATAAACAGGGCTCGGAGGCTGCTTCTCTGGTTTCTGTCGCATGAAGCGAAATGAGCTCGTGGCGCGAGCACGGCGGGCTACGCAATACTCGTTCCCTCTTCTAGAGAGAACAGAGGTTACGTGAGTAACCGAAACGTTCTCTTACGAGAGGTTCTCTCGTATTGCGTAGTTGCTACGCTACGGGAACGCCCTTGTCAACGCCGTGCGCGCCCAGCATCCACTGAATGAGTCCCAGGGAGAGCCCGGGGAACGTGATAGCGGAGAGCCGGGCGGCCTAAAGAGGGCTAGCGCCGTACATAAGCACACACTAGGGGGTCTGCATAGTGCAGCTCAACCAGTAGAGCTAAATCACACACCGTAGCCCGCGCACAGATAGTGGGCCGGCATACGCGAGACTTAGACTGATAACACTTTCGCCTGCAAGGCGGGAACATCCAGGTTGTAAAACCTAACAAATGTAGAGGGGGAGGCCCAGCCTGCCGCTGCACAAATGTCATGAATGGGAATCCCGCTGGACCACGCCCACGACGAGGCCATGCCTCTGGTGGAGTGAGCTCGAATGCCCAATGGGCACTGCAGGTCTTTAGACGCATAAGCCACAGCAATAGCGTCCACTATCCATCTGGACAGGCTGTGTTTCGAGGCGGCGAGACCCTTGGTGCGCCCACCAAACGAAACAAAGAGCTGATCCGAGCGCCTGAAAGCGGCGGACCGTGAAATGTAGTTTCTCAACGCCCTGACCGGGCAGAGGAGATTACCATCGGCCTCGCTGCCATGCGTTGGCAGGGCTGAGAGGGAAATGACCTGTGCTCTGAAGGGAGTGCCCAAAATTTTGGGAACGTACCCATGCCTCGGTCTGAGAATGACTTTGGAGTCATTAGGTCCGAACTCGAGGCACGCGGCGTTAATAGATAACGCGTGAAGGTCTCCCACTCGTTTGACTGAAGACAGTGCTATCAGAAAAACGGTTTTGAGCGTGAGGTATTTCATATCCACAGTTTCCAAGGGTTCGAAGGGATGCGCTCTCAGGGCCTCCAAGACCAGAGAAAGATCCCACATAGGAACCGCGGGGGGTCGCGGGGGGTTCATCCTCCTGGCTCCCCTAAGGAAGCGGATGACGAACTCGTTCCTTCCTAATGCGCGGCCCCGCTCTGAAACAGAGAGCGCTGAAATGGCCGCAACATAGACTTTGAGCGTGGAGGGGGACCTGCCCGCGTCCAGTAGCTCTTGAAGGAAACACAGAATTCGCGATACCCCACATGTCTGTGGATTGAGCCCCTTAGCAGTGCACCATCTGTTAAACACTGACCATTTCGACATGTAGAGCCGCCTCGTAGAGGGGGCTCTAGATTGTATGATCGTGTTCATGACCCCGTCTGGCAGATCAGCGTGTAATCGTTGAGGCTCCACGCATGCAGAGACCAGCGCTCTGGATGGGGATGCCATATCGAGCCGCGGGCTTGAGAGAGAAGGTCTCTCTTCACCGGTATCGGCCAGGGGGCTGAGTCTGCCAGCTGTATTAGATCCGGGAACCAAGCTTGGTTCTCCCAGCATGGGGCTATGAGGAGCACTGAGTGGCGCGCTTCCCTGATTCTCTTGATGACCTGAGGCAGCAGAGAGACCGGGGGAAAAGCGTACAACGGGCCGCTGGGCCAGGTCTGGGCCAGCGCGTCCTCGTTCTTCGAGAAGAACTCTGGGCAATGAGCGTTGTCTTTTGACGCAAAAAGGTCGACTTTCGCTTTGCCGAAACGGCGCCACAGTGACTGGACTGTTTGGGGGTGTAGAGACCACTCCCCAGGGGGAACGTTGTCCCTGGACAGTCTGTCGGGACCCTCGTTCAGGTGGCCAGGCACATGCGCGGCTCTCAGCGAGCGCAGAGAGTGCTGAGCCCACACGAGGAGGCGTTCCGCCAGGGTGCAGAGCGTCTTTGATCTGACACCGCCCTGGCGATTCACATAGGCCACTACCGATGTATTGTCCGTGCGGACTAGAACATGGTGACCGTGGAGGAATGGGAGGAAGTGTTTGAGCGCTTTCTCGACCGCGAGCATCTCTAGACAGTTTATGTGTAGGAGATTCTCCTGGTCTGACCAGCGGCCATAGACCGGTCTGCCTTCGAAGAGCGCTCCCCAACCTAGGTTGGAAGCGTCTGTCGAGACAACTTTCCGGTGTGAAATCACTCCCATAGTCACTCCCGTGAGATACCATTCGGCTGCCAGCCAGGGCTGCAGGGCTGAAATGCAGCCCTGATTCACTCTGACTCGCAAGCCGCCGGCCGCCCAGGCTCGGTGGGGCACGCGCGCTTTCAGCCAGCGTTGAAGCGGGCGCATGCGCAGTAAGCCCAGCTGGAGCGCTGCTGCAGCTGAGGCCATATGCCCCAAGATATGCTGGAATGTCCTCAGCGGAACCCGGCTGCCTATTTGGAGGGATGCGGCGAGGAGGCGGATGCGGCGCGCGCGCTGCTCCGACAGTCTGGCCGTCATAGCCACCGAGTCCAGTTCTATTCCAAGAAAGGAAATTGACTGACGGGGCGATAGCGAGCTCTTGGTCCAGTTGACCGAGAGACCCAGCTCCTCCAAATGGCTGAGAAGCGCTGTTCTGTGAGACACAAGTTCCGTCTCTGACTGCGCTAGAATAAGCCAATCGTCCAGATAATTCAGTATTCGCATTCCCTGTTTTCTCAGGGGAGCGAGGGCCGTGTCCATGCATTTCGTAAATGTACGGGGTGCCAAAGACAGGCCGAAGGGCAGGACTGTGTACTGATATACTCGACCGTTGAAGGCGAATCTCAAGAATGGCCTGTGACGGGGAGTTATCTGGATCTGAAAGTATGCGTCTTTTAGATCGAGAGAGATAAACCAGTCTCCTGGGCGAATCTGCGCGAGGATTTTTCTGGTTGTGATCATTTTGAACGGCCGTCTCATGAGGGCTTTGTTCAGATGTCTCAGATCTAAAATAGGTCTTAACGCTCCGTCCTTCTTGGGTACGAGGAAGTAGCGGCTGTAAAAGCCCGACTCGCTCAGAGAAGGATGAACCTGTTCTATAGCCCCTTTGCGCAGCAGCTTCGCTATTTCTGCTTGAAGCAGGTGCGCAGCTTCTGAACTCACTCTCGTCTCCGTCTGTGCTGTAAAGCGCGGAGGGCGACGAGCGAATTGAAGCGAATAGCCGTGTTTTATGGTATTCAGCACCCATTCTGACGCGCCCTGAATCGCTTCCCATGCTTTCGCATGCATAGCTAGGGGTCGAATGGTCTCTGGGTTCAGATCGCCGCGCTGCGCGGGATGGGGAACCTGTATCAGAGAGGATGGAGCGGCGTGCGCGCCGCTGGTGCTCGAACACGGGGGCTGGTAAACAGTATTGGCCGACTGAACAGCATTCAGTAGCTCGGTCCCATCGGATGGAGCGTGATTTGCTGTCAAACATCCCAGGCGCGAGAGTGGCGTGGGGATTATAATGTCTAAAAGTGAGTGCGCGTGCTCGTGAGCGGGCGCAGAGTTTACACTTATGACATGGCCAGTGTTTGGGAGCTTTAGAGGGTCTGTGACCCAAGGTAACTGACTGGCAGAGCGAACAGCGGGTAGGTGTGAGCACAAGGCTGTGGGCACATTTTCTACACTTAATACTCGAGCGGCTTGCGTCCGCTTCATGAGAGAGCGCTCTGTGCGCGTTACCATGGGGACCCTGTTTGTGTGAAGCAGTGAGCACATGGGAGTGGGCACATTTTCTACACTTATAATACTCTCGGCCTGAGCCGTTGTTGCCCGGGGTAACCGAGTGACAGAGCGAGTTACGGGTAGATGTGAGCACAGAGTTGTGGGCACATTTACTACACTTAGTACTCGAGCGGTGTGTGACCGCTTTATGAGAGAGCGCTCTGAGCGCGTTACCATGGGGACCGTGTTTGTGTGAAGCAGTGAGCACGTGGGAGTGGGCACATTTTCTGCACTTACAACACCTTCGGCCGGAGCCGGAAAACCCGAATTTACACTCTTTCTGAGATTTATTTGGGCCGCCGTAAAAACGGCGTTTGTGTGCAGGCGAGCGAGTGGTGTTACTGGCTCGTTGGCTGCGGTGTAAGCTGCTGCAGTAGCCTGTACTGAGGGGACTGACAGAGCTGGGCGTTTTGATGGCGGTCCGGCCGCAGCGGGACTCAGCCATCTTTTCCTCCCTGCGGGTGCTAGGAGGACTTCGCGGGCTCAGACTTCAGCGTTATCTTGGGACGCGGACCCCGGGGGGGCGGCGGTCTGTGACGGCTGGTTGAGCGCGACCTAGGGCGGCCGCCCTGGCGTCGCTGCGAAGCAGTTGGTGGCCGAGACGAGCGCTGTGTGGAGCTGCGCGCAGGAGGCTGAGCTTGAGAGCGGCCTGCGGCTGGGCTCGAGCGGCGGGGCAGGAAGAGATTCATAGCCTGCGACGCCTTCTGTACTTCAGAGAAGCGGTCCACAATCCCGCTGACCGCAGGGCCGAAGAGGCCAGTGGGCGAGAGCGGGGCGTTGAGGAAAACAGCGCGTTCTGACTCACTCATATCCGCCAGCGTCAACCATAAGTGTCTGTCGATGACGGTGAGCGCGGCCATGGATCTGCCGATGGCTTGTGCAGCGGTTTTGGTAGCGCGGAGCGAAAGGTCCGTCGCGCTGCGCAGATCTGTTAAGGCTGTGTGATCCGAGCCCTTCTCGTCCAATTCGCGGAGGAGGTCGGCTTGCAGGATCTGGAGAACAGCCATCGAGTGCAGGGCGGAAGCAGCTTGGCCGGAGGCGGCGAATGCGCGGCCGGCGAGAGCTGATGTGGTCCTGCAGGCTTTGGACGGCAGGGCAGACTTTGAGCGCCATCTAGCAGACGGCGGGCAAAGGTGCGTTGCCACCGCTTCCTCAATGGAAGGGATGCCGGTATATCCTTTCTCGGCGGCCCCGTCCACCTGGGAGAGGGCCGAGGAGACAGATGAGCGGAGTCTAGCGGAGAAGGGCGCGTTCCACGACTTCGATAGCTCCGCATGGAGCTCGGGCAGGAAGGGTGCTGACCTAGAGGCTGGCGCTTGGCGGCGGCTAGGCAGAAAACACCCGTCGAGTCGGTTCGGCGCGGGCTCCTTGGGTGGGGACCAGTCCAATCCCAGTCGGTCGACCGCTTTGGTGAGGAGGCGGATAAGCTCCGCGTCAACACTGGAGCGGGACCTGCCAGACTCTGGAGTCGAGGAGGCGGAGCGGTGAGAGCCCGACCACTCCTCGCTGTCCGAAGCAAGCAGAGAGCAGCTGTCAGCGGCGTCATCTGCTTCATCCCCTAAGGCGACGGCAGTGCAGGCAGTGGCCGGCCGCTGCGCGTCGGTGAAGGGCGGGGGAGAAGGAGAGAGCGAGGCTCGCGGGAGGGGCTCCGGCGAGCGCTCAGCTATAACCACCGGCTCGGGAGGCCTTTGAGAGCGGCGTTTCTTCTTTCGCGGCCCTGAAGAGGCAGCCGGGGAAGGTGGAGGATCATCAAACATGGCGAGTCGAGCCCGCAGGGTCGACATCGGCAAGTCCTCACACTGTTCGCAGCCGCCCGTGGAGAGGGCGCGGGCTGCGTGGTCGAGGCCCAGGCAGAGAGCGCAGACCACGTGGCGGTCTCCGTCGCTGAGCGAGGCTCTGCACGAGCCACAGGATGAGCGAGGCATTTGCAACAACGCCTCGCGCTCTTTTAGATGCAAAGTGTGTCGCGGGGCGAACACACACACACATACAACACAGAGCAGTAAAGGATATATTCGCCGGATAGCGAAGCAGGCAGGGAAGGCTGAAGGCGGCGAAGGCGGCCGGCGTCCTCAGGCTGAGATCCTCGGCGTGCTGGTCGCTTGATTCAACGGCGGCTTCCTCAGAGAGCAGCGATGCGAAGAGCTTCGCTGAAAAGACAGAAATCAGAGAAGCAGCCTCCGAGCCCTGTTTATATACGCTAAGCCACACACCCCTTTTCGCGGGCTGTGACGCAGTAAGCGCGCCAAGCGCGCTCATTGGTCGTGACGTCACGCCAAGGGCTCAGCGGTAGGCTGCTGCAGTTGCCGCAGGGCAGCCAATGGGCACGCTAGTAGCTCGCCCTAGGTCTGCAGGCTGCCGCACTGCGTTGACAAGATTATAAAAATTAAGGATAATTTTTGGCTTCAGTATCTCGAGAAAGAAAGGCTTTCCCGTAGCGTAGCAACTACGCAATACGAGAGAACCTCTCGTAAGAGAACTTAAATACACATGGTGATGAACTAAATGATGAACAGCTCTGATGAACAAATGGATATACATGGAAACTGATTATGGCAAGAAAAGGAAAACAAAGGGACACAAGAACAGGTGACTAAACAGACTGATAGAAAACTAAACCAAAAACTGAGTATAACTGTGACTTATAGCTTTGTTTGGCCATAATAAACAGAACTGATATTACTTAAAAAACCAGAAACAAACAGACTTTTCTCATGGATATCACAAGAGAAACAGCCATTCTGAAGACATCAGAGGACTGGAACGTCATTACATTATTTTATGTTGTTGTTTATTTATTCATTTTAAATATTTTAAGTTATCATGTATTAATTATGTATCCAGCTTGCAGTCCTTTTTAAATGTCTTTTTTTTACCACTTTATTTACAAAACAATAGGCTTGTTTGAGATGAGCAAAATCTGCGCAGAACCGATCAGCGGTGATCAGCGCGAGATGCATGCCGGTTAGAAATGTGTCCGAGTGCGGTCCGCCTTGCCCTGATGTCATGCTGACATATGTCAAAAAACTCTAGCGACTGCAAGGCGGAGGTGTCGGATTCTGCAGTCGAGCGCAGTTGCTCTCCACTGACTGCGCTGATCAAGAGCATGATGGGAAACGACTTGCTGACGACACAGCTTAATGCTCATTGGTTTAAACAACTGTGATGTATTGTTCTCTTTTAAAATGTTTGATTTTAAAACTCTAATATCATGTTTTATGTGTATATGTTATGTGTGAATATTCCCAAACTATCTGACTGTGCGATCTCTTTGGGTTATGCAATTTAATTTTTTATAAAAAAAAAAGAATAATAATAAAAACACATGTCTGTATTAAAGAAAAAATTATTGATAAACATGTATTTGGAATGGGATTAAATAACAAGTACTTTGGGTGTCTTGTTCATTTTATTTATTTTCATATAGAAGCAACATAACTTAAATTCCATCCAGTTTATTGGCAACACTGTGCACGAGCGTGAATCCCGCGATATCCATCTTTGATCTCGCAGGTGTCAGATCCACTGCGAGAATAGAGAACTGTCCGGCTTGCCTGCGCTTTTTTCACTCCTCCTCTCACTGCAGCCGCCTACTCTCGCCTACATTTCAGGCGAGGCCAGGCGCATCTCAAACAAGCCTACTAGTATCCAAAGTGCGTTCACGCAACAATGTCAGCTCTCGCGTGAACACAAAACCTATGCGTCGTGGTGTTCTCGTGAACGCGCGTTGCAGATCAATATTTTCGTAAATAAGGTTGTAAATGATTATTATTCGTTATTATTAGCACATACCTGTATTTACTTCATGTTTTCGGTCGAAGTCCACAGTAGTCGATTGTCGAGTTCACGCGCATAGGTTTAGTTACCTATGATGATCACGCGCGTGAACTCGACAATCGACTACTTTGGACTTCACTCACATGGCTGGGCACTTGTAATGACACATGAAGGATGTTAAAGGGATACTCCACTTTTTTTGGAAATATGCTCATTTTACAACTCCCCCAGAGTTAAACAGTTGAGTTTTACCGTTTTAGAATCCATTCAGCCGAACTCCGGGTCTGACGGTACCACTTTTAGCATAGCTTAGCATAGATCATTGATTCTGATTGGATTAATTCGGTTCGGTAGTATAGATAAAAGCACCCCCCGCACTGACAATTGATTGGTTGGGTCCTTACATGCGCTTCGTGGGGCACACTAGCACACACACGCAAGGTATCTCGCTCCCTCTCTCTGCCGTGCGCGCGCTCTTGCTCGCTCGCTCTAGGTTCCGGGAGATTTTAAATGATTTGCGGGCATCAGGGAGCCGCTATCGACATGCGGGAGACTCCCGGAACTTCCGGGAGACTTGGGATGTCTGCCATATAGGCTTAAAAAATCGCAACTTTTCATTTTCCGTCGATCTTAGTACACGGTTTTACTACAGAAGAGTCAAGTTTTAAATAGGAAAAATATTGAAACTCTTTGGTCATTTTGAAAGAAATGCTACTGGACTCGTCAGAATCAATGATATGTGCTAAGCTATGCTAAAAGTGGTACCGTCAGACCCGGAGTTCGGCTGAATGGATTCTAAAACGGTAAAGCTCAACTGTTTAACTCTGGGGGAGTTGTAATGAGCATATTTCCGAAAAAAGTGGAGTATCCCTTTAAGAGGCTAAAAGCAGGTTTAAAACTTGCCCCATTGAAGTCAACAGGGTGCAAATTTTAAAAAGTGAGTAACACGGTGTAGGCAACACCGATTTTTGTCGTTGTGCTCTGTACTGACAGCACTCTAAATTTACAAAAAAATGAGCTCAATGTTAAAATTGACCGGAGATCTCCTTTAATGCTTATTATTTTTTAATGTTTGCTAGAGCAGTGTGTGAATGCAGGAAGTGGAAACTGGACACTGTTTGAAATAAATGTAATGTGCCCTACATTTTGAAACTTAATTTACATTAGTCTATTAGTTACATACAATAGTTCTATTATTACATTAGTATTTTTAATACTGGTGTGATAATCTGAATGCAGTATTCAGCACTGTTGTTGTGCTGTGACGAACTTGAACACAAACTACAGTATAATATATAAAACAAACTATTATTATTATTATTCTTATCATTATTATAACCATTATTATTATAACCATTATTATATAAAAAACTAAATGTTAAAACAAAGATCACGGGATATCAAAAGTAAATAGGCTACGTCAATGTTTCCGCCATTTTGGTTTGTTTGTCTAAATATAATGATTTGTGTTTTAAATCCCGTGCAAAGAAGAGCATAAACATATAGCAGCTCATTTTAATATCACTACATGGTAAAAGGAAGAAAGAGCTTTGAACTTACCACAAAATAATGCGACAGTTTAAATACCCAGAGTAACAGGTTTAAAGCCTCGGAATGACGTCTCTTCTCTTCCGTCTCTTTTCCTTTCGTTTCTACTTGGTAAAGGTGTGTCTTGTTTTCTTGTAACTCCACTAATGTGAAAAACAAACTCTCTCCATCTAGTGGCGCAAAGAGTCTGTAATATGATACGAGAGAGAGAGAGAGAGAGAGAGAAAGAGAGAGAGAGAGAGAGAGAGAGAGAGAGAGAGAGAGAGAGAGAGAGAGAGAGAGAGAGAGAGAGAGAGAGAGAGAGAGAGAGCATGACTGACTGTGTGTTTGTGGTTTAATTCCTCGGAATGGCGTCTATATTTAATCATTTATATATATTAATAAATATATAATAGTTCTCCATGTGATATATTTTATGGTTTTGCTATATGTTTTGTTTATTGATTTTAAGTAGTTTTTTTTATTTTTTATTTTTTATTTTTTTAGGTTTATAATATTGTTGTATGCATGCTCTGTAATAGTTTGTATTTCATGCTTATTTTATCTATTTTAATATTGACTATGTAAAGCGCTCTGAGAATCGACTTTTAAAAGCGCTATACAAAATAAAGTTATTATTATTATTATTATTATTATTATTATTTACTTTCTACGTTCGTCAGCTGGTTTTAACTCCACTGTATGAAAACTGAACTCCCTCTAGTGGCGGAGAGCATCATCACAGTCTCAGTGGAGGACAACATCTGGGTCTCAGAGTGAAGACCATCAGGAAAGTTGTATGGTTCAGTGAGGTAAATAAATGATAGCTTTTTGTAGTCATTCACTACTCCATCACAGTGTGGTGTTTTGAAAATCTGACCTACGTCCTTAGGATGATCTCTTAAACTTTTTAGTCTTTACACTTCACCAGTAAAACAGAAACTGTGGACCAACAAAAGTCCAGACGTGTCACGTGACGCCCACAAAAGATGTGGCTCTACCCTACTCGCTCATTAGATTTTCTGAACACACAAAAAATTGTATAGTGCACTACGCATAGCCTACTATAGCGAACTATATGTTCATATGTTACATATTCTCGTGTCATTTTATTTGTGAATAAAACTTCTTATAACTCTTCAGAAACAAAACTGGTCACATAACCTGAGCCTCTGATTCAGAACAGTCTCCAGCTTCCCCTTCGTGCAACTACAACTCAGAGTGAGAACATGCAGCTGACACGAACAGTTATGGGTTATGAGTTATGATGCTCCATGAACAATCATGCAAAGCATCATTGACGGATGAAACTTTGAGAGGCTGCTCACTGCAGAGCCATGGCTGGAGTGTGAAGTCCAGCTCCGCCTCTCTGAATGTAATTTGGGCCTAATGGGTGGAGCTAGAATGTCTAACCACACCTTAACTCAACCCATAACCCTATTAGACGTCCAGAGAGGAGGGGCTGCATGTAATTCGACTCTGCAGTGAGCACCACTTGGAGAACTTTGAAAGATTTGCACAAGGAGGAACAAAGAGAAATGAAGTATTCCTGTGAAAACAGTAAAGCCTGTTTTATGCTTCTGCGTCGAGTCGACGGCGTACCTCCGCGGACCCCTCTGCGTCGACGCGAACCCCTCTCCAACCCCTCCGCCGTAGCTCGACGCGCACCTCCAAAAAATTGTAACTACGCGTCGAGGCGACGCAGACCCCAAGGGCTGTGATTGGTCAGATTATACATTATTTCCGGAGTGTAGCTTTTCCGGTTTCCCCCTCCAGCTATAGCGACATTTTTAAAGTGAACACTGCACTGTTTGTGTTCAACGATGGATCGTTTTTTTATATTTTTTTTTTTTATATACTAAAGTTATTTATATTTTTAATTGTACTTAAAACTTTGCCCTTTGTTCTTATTCTCTTATTCTTCTATGTTCTTACTTATTGTATAGAAATTTGGGGCAATAATTATAAAAGTTCACTACTCCAAAAAACGAGCAATTAGAATTATACACAAGGTGAGATATTTTGACCACACAAATATATTATTTTTGCAATCTAAAATTTTGATTTTTATACTGCTCAATTCTTGTATAAAACCCACAAAAAATATATGCATATGGGTGATAAAATGTTGTTTTTTTATTATTTTTTATTGTGTTAATATATGTATATATTTACATATTCATTTATCTTTTTTTATCAATCAATAAATAAATCAACGTTTGTTTTGCAAAAAAGATTGTTGTTTATTTACAATATCATGGTTACATCATGGATATACAGTAATTAACCAAAGTCTGCCACGGGACACTACATTATCCTGCCATGGCACAGTTCCATGTGGAGACTTCTTTTTCTTCTGCGATTAAACATTTGCAATAAAATCATTTGTTAAAATACATATAAGGCTTCTATAATGTTTATCATGGATCGCAGTGGAACACGCACACTGACCACTGAACCAAAACAAACTAGCAAAGAGATTCGCGAACCCCACACCCCCCTAGCATTCTGGCGGTGAAATGCACCGCGATGCAACGCAACCCGACGCAGAACTATAAAACGGCCACGACGCCGTAGGAGTGACGGCGTAGCTACGCCGTCGAGTTGACGCAGAAGCATAAAACAGGCTTTTAAGTAAGGCGAGACCCTTAAATGATAAGAACAAGGAAGTGCAGACTCTACATGAAAACTCTCTCCAACCAGAAACGGTACAGTTTATAATTCTAAATCATTTCAGTATCAGAAATAATACAGGTTTAGTTTTTTTTTGTTTTTTTTTAAGTTGTTAACTTTTAAGTTGTTTTTGTAAAAAAAAATTTAGAGATAATGTTCTTTTGAACAACTTAGAAAAAACGTACTGTGACAAAAGTAGTATATTGCAAGTCTGTAACAATTTGGATTTACATATAAAGTAAAAATTTTTGCCCATTGTTATGTAACGGTATTTTAAACATTCGTACTAGATAATAATAAAAGGTCTGAATGTGGCAATATTTTAGTAAAATATGTTAATGGCCTGTTTTTGCTTTTGTACATGCGATATATGTTATAATAGTATTATATTATAATAGTACTATTACTATTATAATAGTAATAGTAATAGTAATAACATAGTATTATTTGCTTGGAAAAACAAATTAACCTTTTAAAAGACATTTCATTACGTTCATGTAAATTAGCTAATATAGATCAACCTAAAAGTTTTGTTTTTATGTGTGTGATAAATTGATGTCCACTAGACTGTTGGACGATGGTCCCAGATCAGTCCCAGATCTAAGACTGTTTTGTCCTTTTTCTCCCAGTGACTCAAAATGGCCGCCACTAAAAGAGTGATGACTGAGGCACTTGAGGAGCTTGTTGAAACAGATCTCCAAGAGTTGAAACAGCAGCTATGGAGTGGAGTGACGTCAGACATCAGCCCTATTCCTCGAGAAAAGCTGGAGAAATCTGACTGTATGGATGTGGTGGATTGTATGGTACAACAGTACAGTGAAGATGCGGGCAGGATCGCAGTCCAAGTGTTGTGTAAAATCAAACAAAATGATCTTGCACATCGCCTTGAGCTGAAACTTAAGGTAAAGAAAAACTATGAGTGTAATGCTCTAAATTATATATAGTTGAAAAAAAATAAAGAGAAATGTACATGAATGGGATATTTTTCTGTACATGGACATAGTATTCAAAATTTTCTGTTATATATTGTATTAGAAAGGCAGAAAAAATATACTCTCATTCCTGCGTAATAATCAAGGAACTTTGCTGCCGTACCATGAGTCCAGCAGGCGTGAAAAATGAGAGTATAGTTCCTAGCCATATCAGTCTAGAAAATCGCAACTTTACATTGTCCGTCAGTCTTCGATGTAACTACAGAAGAGTCAAGTTTTAAATAGGAAAAATATCGAAACTCTTTGGTCATCTTTTTGAGAGAGATGCTAATGGTCTTGTCCGATTCAATGATCTATGCTAAGCTATGCTGAGAGTGGTACCGCCAGACCCGGAGATCGGCTGAATGGATTCGAAAACGGTAAAACTGTTTAACTCTGGGGGAGTTGTAAAATGAGCCTATTTCCAAAAAAAGTGGAGTATCCCTTTAAATATAGTGAATGATGTAAATAATGATGTGTGTTTTTCTGTCTTCAGCTCATCCATCTGTTCAGGAGGAGAGCAGAAATGCTCCAGTGTCTGAGGAGGAGCCAGTCCAGTCCAGTGCGAGTCGAGTCCAGTCCAGTCCAGTGCGAGTCGAGTCCAGTCCAGTCCAGTGCGAGTCCAGTCCAGTCCAGTCCAGTGCGAGTCCACACACAATGACTCCATGCAGCCGACAGTTGAAGACTGAAATTCTTACAAGAGAGAAAAAAGAAGCAAGTATCCCACCCAACACGTTTATCTCACAGTGATCTCTCCATATGACCACAATGTGAGTTCACAGTGAGCTAAAAGTGTAACCGCACTGTGCACTCACTGTGTGCTCATTTTATGGACACTAGGGCTGGGCGATTTAAATCGCGATATTGTTATGCGCATCTCGTCAGTAAAGCCGGTTCCTTGATTAGTAGTAAATCACCATCACCTGCTTTCAGATGAAGCGGCATTTAGGGCTGAGGAGATAATTAAGTGATTAATTTAGTGATGATTGAGCATTATTGAAGACACCTGATGTTAACAAGCAGAATCACTGAAGAAGAAAATCACAAATTGTAAGTTACCATTAAGGTGATGGGTGTTTGCTTTAGTTGGGCTCTAGACCAGTGGTTCTCAATTCCAGTCCTCGTGACCCACTGCTCTGCACATTTTGTATGTCTCCCTTATTTAACACACCTGAACCAGATCATCAGCTCATTAGGAGAGACTCCATGAACTGAAATGAGTGTGTCAGATAAGAGAGACATACAAAATGTGCAGAGCAGTGGGTCACGAGGACTGGAATTGAGAACCACTGCTCTAGACCATTATATGTTTACTTTAATATTTACTGTTGTTTGTCTGCTGTTATTGATTTATAACAGTTACATGAACAAAGTAAAATGTTATGTTATAGTGTTGGTTATGTTTTGACATAATCATGCTGTGATCTGAAAAAGGAAACTTATTGAGATAGTTTGGTTTAACTTGTTAGCAGCAGTTTAGTGATTCTTCAGCCTATGATTATCAGTACTTTACTTATAATTCAAAATATTTAATAAACATTTTTCTGATCAATAGACATTCATATAAATTCATTTAAAACACAGACATCAATAATCAGCCTGTGAATCTCAACAATGGTGACAATAATAAAGCATGTTGCAGTGGCTGCCACCAATCACAACTCATTAATGGCTCCCATCATGCATTGCGGTATGAATAAATTATGATCTGAATTGTCTATGTAATTTACTTTTCCTAATTGAATATTCTGCTCCTCACCATTGTTAAGATGCATAGACTGAATCTTGACATCTGTGTGTGCCTAAAAGAATGATTTTTTTTTTTTTTTTTTTGAACAACTTTTAAGAAATCCTTTATATTATATAAAAAAATTCTGGGCATTTATGCAGATTCACTAACCAACAACATAAATCGAAGTCAGAAAGAAGGATTTTAATGAGTTCAGTGATCAAGTTCAAATGATGATTGTCATAACATAATCAACATCATCAGATCACTTTATTCTTTGTTCAACTGGTGATTATAATTCAGAAACAACAGCCAAACAAAATCTAAAGTTAATAATATATGGGCCTAGAGCCCAACTAAAGCAACCTTTGATCGTCATAACGGTAACTTACAATTTGAGATTTTCTCCTTCAGTGATTCTGCTTGTTAACATCAGGTGACTTCAATAATGTTCAATCATCACAAAATTAATCACTTAATTATCTCATTAACTTCAACACTCTTGAGTGTGGACTCATACACTCCCAGGAGTGTTAATTTAACACTGGAGTTTTTGCTGTGTACAAAGAGCCGTAGTTAACTGACAAGCTGAGCCATATCGCATTAATTATCGCTGGCGATACGTCCGTGATATTAATGCGATATGGCTCAGCTTGTCAGTTAACTACGGCTCTTTGTAGTCAATGCCACTCCATCTGAAAGCAGGTGATGGTGATTTACTACTAATCAAGGAACCGGCTTTACTGACGAGATGCGCATGACAATATCGCGATTTAAAGCGCCCAGCCCTAAGACCAAAGAGCCCAACTACAGCAAACACTGACCTCTACAATGGTGACCAAACTCTTCAAACAAACTTCAACATGTAAACCTCTTAAACATAATTTCTAAACATCGAAACTTCCCGCTATAACTGTCTAAGAATGTTAGGGGGGATAATGTTCTATCAATGTCATCACTAAACATGTTTGAAATGTTTATAGAGAGTGTTATCCTACCTTTTAGGAGAACATTCTGGTTACAAAAATAAAATTAACTACAGAAAATATTACAAGAACATAACATAATGCTCTCAAAACATTCATAGAACAATAACATTTCTAGCTGGGATGAGCTCATATTGTGGTCATAGTTTGAGCACACAGTGAGAGCGCTGTGCGGTTACACTTTTAGAACACTGTGAACTCAGATTGCAGACGTTGTGACCACATGGTGACATCACTGTGAGATCATAGTGTTGACTGGGATCTCTGTTTCAAATCACTTTTGACTGAGTTTTGACATGGATCAGTGTTAACACTAGGGCTGTATTCAAGACCACCTTTGTCGAGTCCAAGACAAGTCCAAGACCAGGACTAGTCGAGTCCAAGTCAAGACCGAGTCCAAAGAGGTTCGAGTCCGAGTCAAGACCGAGTCCAGGATTAATTTTATTTAAAATAATTGACTAATTCAAAGAACAACAAAAAATAATAATTATATAGGCCTAAAGGAGCACACACACTCGTTTTGACTGTCTGATCAGCCTTACATTCTGTTCCTGTCAATCATACACGCGACGTCAACCAATTAAACTGCATGAGGGAGGGCCGAGCCAACTCACACACACACACACACACACACACACACAGAGATGCGGATAAACCGCGGATCGGGCGGATGACGTGACGAAAAATAAACATTTTATTAAATTCGGGCGGGTGGCGGTTGAACCAATCAAATGAAAAAAGTTTGCCAGTACGCAAACCTGCTAACTATGAGCCCAGCTGTCAGTACTATTGGAGGAGGCCTAAACATCTCTTAGATGAGACCGCCTGGGTTATTTTGTTATTTTGTTTCGATATTAGCTATATTTTAAAACAGCCAGTCATTGGAGCCTACCACTCGTGGAATAGGCATTTAAAAGAGAGGCAGATTATGGAGTGATATGACTCAGAAATGACATCGGACAATGTTCAGATGCCATTCAGCGAGATGTTCAGAAGAACGCAAGAGCTAAACTTCTACAAGCTCAATAACATCCACATCAAAAAAACAAAAAGAAAGGTAAGAAAAAAAGTCGGAAAACTTTGCCCATTAATTAGATGTGCAAGGCAAGCAGGCTAGTTTTCGGGTTGTTATGGACATTTAAAAATGTGAATATTCACGTTGCACTAGCGGTGGACTTTCAGCAAGTTTATTTAAACATTTATTTTTTAAAGAGCCGTTTGCGGGTCAAAAGAGCCGGCTCTTTTCAATGAGCTGAGTCAAACGAGCGAAACGAAAAAGAGCCGAAATGGCCATCGCTAGTTATTAGGTGGCCAGTGTTTCACTTTCCCTCCAATAATATTTTGTTTTAATATCGCGGCGACGTATGTGTGCTTACTGGGAACATAATAAAGACACCTGGACTCGGTCGAGACCAAAAGCCATATTTGGCAAGACCAGTGGCTGAGACCGAGAGACTTCTGACTGATTGTTATAATATTGCTGGATCTCATGCTGCAGTAACACAGGGTTTGTGATAAGAATACATTAATGGTACAACACAATTGTTAGATTCAAATTATCTCAGTGAAACAGGTTATTTCATGATGATTATAAAACCATCAACAGGTAACCATCATCACCTGATCTCAGTTCACTTTAGCTTTCTTTGCTGCTGCAAATGTGTTTGACAAACACACTGTCACAGCCGCCAAAGAAGACAAAATATATAATAAGACTTAAGACCCCAACCAATGGAAACACTATTCACTGTAATGGTGACTTTAAATGAAACACATTAGAGTTAAACCTCTGTTAATTCTCAATAAAACCTTTTGTAGACATCTGACAGAAATAAAGTCAGTCTGGTTGGTAATAAGTGAAGCTGGTAATGCTGTTTGTGGAGTTGTTTAATCCTCCAGTTCTGGTTTATTTCTTTGCTCTTGGCTGAGATGTGGCATTGCTATGGCCTGCTTGTGGCCCAGATCTGGCAAACAGGAGTGGCCCACCCAAGTGCCGTAAGTCCACGCTGCATGTGGGCCAGATCATCTTTCCGCGTGTGCCAGATGTGGGCCGGATCTGGGCCGTCACAATGTTGCTATGTGGGCTGGCTGTGGACAAACAACATGTTTGAATAATATACGCTGCTGAAAGATCCAGACGTCAGGGGAAGATGGATGCAGTTTATTTTTCGCGGACGTCCCAGGCACGGCAGTGTTAATTTAAGCGTGTGTTCTCCACATTTCAAGGATGAGTGACAGTTGAGAACAATCGCAGTTTGATGCTGGCTTTGCCAGAAAACTTTTGTACAAGATAAGGCCGTGTGGACTATTCTGGGCTACACAACGACGACGCAAACTGTAAGTAATGTAGGCTATTTAAAACTTAAAACTTTTTTAAACCGTTAATTGCAGTTTAATTCATTATGAATAATCACCGTGTTTTTTAGCCTACTTATTGTTTTATAACCGTCATGTTCATGCCCCGTAGGCTATTAAAAGATGTAGGCTGTTAAACTGACAAAATAGTTTCACACTTTCTATGTGGACAGGCTGATGCATTCTTAGTTGTGTTGATGGTTCATTTCCTCTGATTCCGACTCAAACATCATTGCAATCGCCATCACCTCGCACGCATCTCCCGTTACTATGGTAACGGTAAACACAGCTCCGCAAAATCCGCACGTTTTGAAAAGGGGGCGTTAACAATTGATGCATAGGCACTGACGTTATCCAATCATAACAGTGGATGTTAACACTGAACTCTTAAAGGGGAAACACCCCCAAAACAGACTGTTTGAATCAGAGCATGAGAAACAGGGTGGGAAAAGGTCATAAATCACTAAATTTTAAACGTTTTTTGTCCAAAAAACTATAGTAATACTATAATTGCACCTAAGGGAACACAATAAAAGAAAAGAAAAAAACATGTCATGACCCCTTTAACATAAACCAATCAATACTCTGAATGTGATTCATATTTTTAAGTCATACATAAATGAAACAGATAAGATTTATGTAATTGTATTAATAAACTGAATGTGATTCATATTTGTTGGTCATACGTAAATGAAACGGGTAAGATTTATGTAATAGTACACAGAAAAACGCCCATGTTAAATTAACACTGCTCAGTGTTCATATGTGTGCACACTACAGAGTTAAAGCAGTGTTGAAGTTAATGAGATAATTAACTGATGATTGAGCATTAATTATGAACACCTGCTGTTAACAAGCAGAATCACTGAAGGAAAGAGAAACACAAGAACTACAACTGACTTCAGCCACAGTCTAAGATGAAATCAACTGAAGAGAAAAGAAGACATTAAATCTGTGAAGATCTCAGCAGAGGAGGATTAAACAACTCCACAAACAGCATTACCAGCTTCACCTATTACTAACCAGACTGACTTTATTTCATTTCCGTTTTAATGAAATCAATAGTTGTATTTTAAAGTCACCATGATGGTGGTTAGCGTTTGCTTTAGCTGGACTCTTGACCCTTGACTCTTTAGTGTAAAATTTTCTCTGGCTGCTATAATTATGTGTTTATAAAACACGTTTGTTGCAGCAAAAAAGCCAAGAGAAAAAGAGATCAGGTGATGACAAAGTCATCATCATGTAATTGCCTCATTCGCTGATCTTGTTCAGTGTCTAATGCTTTTTAATATTGTTTTATTCATAACAGAAGCCATTTGATTTTACAGCATGAAATCTAACAGTGTTATCAAACAATATACTTTTTTTTTTTTATAGTTAGTGCACAAAAAAACTTTCATCTATGGCGTTACTTCGACTCACACAGACATCAAGAAACAGCATATGAATCTCAACAATGGTGACAAAAGCTACAAAAAATCCTGATGCATAATTTATTAATGCCGCAATGCATGCTGGGAGATATGGGTGAGTTTTGATTGGTGGTACCCAGCATGCACTGCAGTATGAAGCATTTCATTGATTGTCACCATTGTTGAGAGTCATACACTGAATCTTGATGTCTAAGTAATAATGTAGAAGAGAAAGTTTAATTGCACTAAATGTTTTTAAAATTCTTTATATAATTTGATTAACTGTTGGATCTAATGCTGTCAGGTCACACAGCTACTATAATAAATAAAACAAAATCACATAACCCCAATAATCAAAGCATTAGACACTGAAAAAGATAAGTGATTCAGGCCACAATATGATGAACACACCTTCATCAATAAACAGCCAATATCACTTAATCTCTTTTTCTCTTGGCTTTTTCGCTGCAACAAATGTGTTTTTTAAACACATAATTATAGCAGCCAGAGAAAATGTTATATTAAAGAGTCAATGGTCAAGAGCCCAACTAAAGCAAACGCTAACCACCATCATGGTGACTTTAAAATACAACTATTGATTTCATTAAAACGGAAATGAAATAAAGTCAGTCTGGTTAGTAATAAGTGAAGCTGGTAATGCTGTTTGTGGAGTTGTTTAATCCTCCTCTGCTGAGATCTTCACAGATTTAATGTCTTCTTTTCTCTTCAGTTGATTTCATCTTAGACTGTGTCTGAAGTCAGTTGTAGTTCTTGTGTTTCTCTGTTCTTCAGTGATTCTGCTTGTTAACAGCAGGTGTTCATAATTAATGCTCAATCACCACTTAATTATCTCATTAACTTCAACACTGCTTCAATGGTACTTTAACTCTGTAGTGTGCACACATATGAACACTGAGAAGTGTTAATTTAACATGGGCGTTTTTCTGTGTACTATTACATAAATCTTACCCGTTTCATTTACGTATGACTGACAAATATAAATCACATTCAGTTTATTAATACAATTACATAAATCTTATCTGTTTCATTTATATATGACTTAAAAATATGAATCACATTCAGATTATTGATTGGTTTATGTTAAAACTATGTAATCCAAATGCATGGAAATTTTATATGCAATTCAAATACATAAATCTTATGTGTAGACACAATTTTTTTTTTTGAGGGAACTATCATGAGAGGGAAAACCTCGATGATTACTTCCGTGTTGATGACATCTACTCCAGTCTGAACTCAGAGAAATGTCCTGCTCTGATTAATAAACCAAAGGTTATTCTGATTCAAGCCTGCAGAGGAGGTACGACATTACTGATGAAACACAGTTTTCATATTGCTATTTCCCATTTTCTCATTACCTTTTTCTTTATTTAGTACTGTATTGTGTCCATTTCTCTGTCCAGATCACTCAGGAGGTTTTTACTATTGCTCTGGTCGTTGGGTGCACGTGAGCAAAGATTTCGTCTGTTTTATGTCCAGCCCCCCTGGTCAGTTTACTGTATGTGACATGATTGCTGAAATGAGATTAATTTGTGTTTGTCTGTTCACGAATGTCTGGTAAAAATGATCAAATGAATGATTTGATGTGTGACACCACTCAGATGTGTGACAAATAAAACAGTGCAGTTGTTTGTTTGTTAAACATATAAATGCTTAACTTACCATTGATTTATCTCCACAGGTATCACTTCGTACAGAAATAGTATCAAAGGATCTTTTTTTGTCAACTACATCGTGGAGGTGTTCAGTGAAAGGGCTCATAATTATGACATCATGGAACTGTTCAGGAAGGTAAATAAAGAAAATTTAAATTGGTTTACCTTTCCAATGTTTTGATTTTTGGATTTTTTAAAGTACAGTACTCGGTTAAAATTAATATAGGACCTTTTTTCACTTTCAAATTGTTTGGGGGTTTTTTATAGGTCAGCTCACGCATGGATGACGACCCACGTTTCCCACAGCATTGCAAAATATTGCCAAGTATAGAAAGAGTCACGCTTACAAAAAAATTCTACCTGTTCCCTGGACTTTGAGTATGTGGAGGTTCAATCAAAATCACACTTTTATGGCAATCTCTAATTAGACACACTGTTAGACCTTACCGGGTTTTTTTACAGTAAAATACTGGCAACACTGTTGCCAGTAATATACTGTTAATTGTACAGTTCTTTACTGTAATCTACAGTTTGTTTCTGTAAAAATGCACTAAATTAAAATTCAAGTTAACTAATTACACTTGCAGAAACCGACTGCCTTAAATTGACCAACTGTCATTTAAATGTAACTAAAATTTATAATGCATAAATAATGTGAGCAAAGTATTACTGTGAACTTCTTTCATTTGAAACCACTAAAAAACTTTTGTACATAAAGAGATTTCCACTGGACCAGCAACTACACAGTCACCGCCTGTTAAATAAAGCAACATGCAGAATATCATCAATGTTTGTAGATCTTCTCCTGGACTGAAGCACAGGCTCTACTCTTCTGCACAATGGTGACCCAAAAAATTAATTTACAGTAAACTACTGGCAACAGTGTTGCCAGTATAAACCTGTTTTATAACTTACAGTTTATTACTGTTATAATACATTTTGTGGGTGTGACTTTTTATCTTACACGGTTAACCCTTTCAACCCCACAGGGAAATCCACACTACAAAGAGTAAAAGTAACACTGAGACAGTGTTGCAGTGAGATAATTAAGGGAATATGTTGAATAATAAGTGAATAAGTGAAATAAGTGATTGTTGAGCATTAGTGATGAACACCTGCTGTTAACAAGCAGAATCACTGAAGGAAAGAGAAACACAAGAACAGAAAATAGAGAAACACAAGAACTACAACTGACTTCCAGCCATTACACATTATTACACTTATTATTAACAGTATGCCTTTATTTCTGTCATACATCTACAGAAGTTGTTATTGAGATGTTTAATTGAAAATGTTTGGTTTGAAGTTACCATTATAGAGATCAGTGTTTGCTTTAGTTGGGATGCTGACCCTTGAATTTTTAACATTAGTTTTTCACTGGCTGAATGAACTGTGTCTTTGCACTAGTGCACACACATGGTTTGTGAATGATTGTGGTTATGTTGATTATAATAAAAAAAAAAAAAATCATTGTATAACCTGTTCATACACTAAATTTTAGCATTTAATCCTGTATCAAAAGTGTTATATTATCACCACTGTAAAACCACAGTAATACATTACAATGATAATTTTTTTTAACACATAATGCACAGCCTAAAAAAGAAACAGAGCTACAATGTCTTGTAGAAACACAGAAATATAAAAAATCTGCATATGTCTCATCAATGGTGGCAATAATTTATTTGTATTTATTTATTCATGCAGTAGTGCATGCTGGGAGTTTTATACTAATCTGGAACCCAGCATGCATTGCGACATGAAAGTTTTTATTGTCACCATTGTTGAGATTCATGTGCTGATTGTTGATGTTACGTGTGTGTCTAAGACAAGCAAGAGTTCAAAAAGTTTTAAAGCACTTCAGCATTATTTCAATTTTCTTCAGAATAACTGATTACAGAAGCATTGCTGTATTTCACATTACAGATATGATTAATGTGAAATACCCATAAATACAAAGCTTATACACTGGTTAAGATCAGAGAATCAGACATGTCCAGGATGATGTAATCATCACAGCAGTCTTAAACACCTTATCATCTTTCTCTTGACTTTTTCTTGTCATAACAAATGTGTTTTATAAACTCATAGTTAAAGCAGTCAGATAAAAACTGATATAATAAAGTCAATGGTTCAAGAGCCCAACTAAAACAAATACTGATCTCCATCATGGTGATAATAACTTTATTATTTTCAATAAAACATCAACTAAATATCTGTTAATTCTCAACAATAACTTTTGTACAAAATAAATAATGTTAAACTGGTTTGTAAACTGGTTTCACACTCAGTGTTGCTGGAAGTCAGTTGTAGTTCTTGAGTTTCTCTTTTTTCTGTTCTTGTTACTCTGTCCTTCAGTGATTCTGCTTATCAGGTGTTCATCAGTGTCTCAATTCACTCACTTCTTTTCATTCACTCTGTCAAGGGGACTATATTAGTGAACTAATGTAGGGAATAGTGAATGAGGGTATAGGGTGTGATTGGGAAAACAGCCTCTGAGTGTCGATTTTGAGCAATGTTAATTCACAGTATATTCCTGTAGGCTGTTTTTGTTTTCTACGGTATATTACTGTTTTAATGGAAAATGGTATGATATTGTCAGAATTAGGCCTTTTTTTACAGCAAGGGTTAACAGTGCATCTAAACAAACAAAAAAAGTCTAAATATGAAAAAGAGTGTGTGCTCTAAAGAAATGTGCTCTAAATTTGTTTCTGAAATGAAACATTTAAATTTGGTAAAAGGGATACTGAGCTCAAGACATAAATCTGTCCTGTAATTATGACATTTATTAATTTATATATAGTTAAGTTGATCCCATTTAATGAAATTTCATCATATACATTTCTATTACCATATTACTGTATTAACGACATAAACGATTAATAAGTTGTTGTCTCCACTAATGTCCACGACATGGAGACAATGTGCAGTCAATTTTCCACCCCCTTGTTTGTTATGAGAACATTTACAAATCTTTGATAAAAATGCAAATGAATCAATAAATCTTTTCTAATTTGTTGCCATCACTGTCTCTTGCCTGTGTATCCTTCTGCATTTGGTTGAAGCCTGAGTTAACTCATACTGAAGTTCTGTTCATATGTTAGTATATTTGAAGTGAAATCTTGGCATGCCATCATAGGGTTGAGTTTGGCTTCATGGCACACATGTAGCCGCTTCACCGCTCAAGTAAAGTGAAGGTAGATGTTATAGACACGTTATGGCTGCTCTGTGCCTGCTCAAAGTTATATGTAAAGGGTCTAGAATCGCCCCTGAAGGCTGGTAAAGGTCTGGCTATGCAAGAAAATAAAACTAGTTAAGGCTATTTCAGCAGCTGTGAATAAATAATGCAGACTTGAATTGAGTTCATTTGTTTTGACAATAAAATAATGTTTATCTCTATGGTTTTAAACTCATAAAGGTTCTAAAATATCCTGTATAAGAGCAGAAGCCTGTTTATGTTATACATTGTAACAAAGAACGTATGAATTTATCACAAAATAGCCAACATTTAAATACCCAATGTTTTAGCTTGAATGTCCGTAATTTTCTTTCTTCATTGACTTTTGACCCCCGTCCAGCAGCAGAGACTCCAACAACACATCCATTCAGGACATGAGAGAGGAACCAATGAATAATGAAAACAGACTGAGAATCAGAAAGACACATGAAATAGAGGAGAGCAGACTGTGTGTGAGTGTGTGACGTCTGCTTTAAACACACACTAAATCACTGCATCATCTCAATGTTTAGTGTCTGATTCTCTCAGTCCTCAATCTGAACTTTACAGATGTAACATCACACACAGTCCATTCATTATGTGCAAAGATTTATTGAACAAAACCAGTAACAGTGTTACACTGTACAGATGTTAAATTACAGAGACATTTTCACCTGATCTGATGCTTAGAAGTTACTTAGATTCATTCATATTAATTTATATATTTTTTGCAATTTATTTGGACTTGAATAAACCCATTTTAAGTTTTCAAAAACACAGAAAAAAATAATTAAGAGATATAAAAGAGGTAACTATAAAATGTAACAAGTCAAGGTTGAACCAAATCAAAGACAAACATATGAATTGCTCAGAATTGTAGTTTTGGCATAATTTTGCACACTGATGATGGCTTAGGCCGAAACGCGTCTGTGTGGACATGGTTACAATCAATTTATGAAATTATACCTTGAGAGTGAGTTTTTTCATCTTTATTTTTGATAATTTTGCAAAGACAATAGTGTTAAACACAGAGTGAGGTAAAACTTACAACAAAACCATAAAATGGATCTTTCCGGACAATCCAGCAGGATGAAACTGAGACTGAGGATCCTCTGAAACTGTGGACAACGTCTACAGTAGCTTTATGAGATCAAATGAAGAGCCAGTGTTTCTACAGACCATCATCTCTGACTCCCTGAAGTCTCCACTGACTCACACAATAACAGACCAGAGACCGGATATCAGTGGCGTGTGGTCAGACCCTTCAGTGAAGGAGTGACAAATCAGGACAGCAAAAAATATTCAAAAGTTATGAAATGTTAAATAATATCTATCTATATATATATATATATAAATTATTTAACAATAAATGTTATGTATTTAAATAAAACATAAAAAACAGCTTGACTACTGTTGTGTGTTTATGAAATGAAAATGGACCCTTCTGTGTTTCTTTGTGTAAACGCCATAGGCATAGAGTTTGTAGTAGTGCTATAAAAAACAGCAAGCACCTGGTTTATCTTACTCCCGCCTCTCATGTATTTCTTAGAAAATATAAAGGAAATATATAACGATTACCTCAAATGGATAAACCTAATCTTTCCTGTTTGACAGAGGGTGTAAGTCTGTGTTAGCCAATCAGAAAATCGATATGATATGATCTATATAGTTTACAGAGCTATTTCCATATTCACAAAATATTCTGATAGGTCCAGTAATTTATTCATATAAGCAAATCTGACCAATCACATCTCTTATTAGCACTGTGGAGGTTGGCCTTCCTGTACACTTTATGTAGAATTTGTTTGATTCCGTCATTTGTCACAATTGTGACTTTATATCTCCTTATTCTGACTTTATTTCAGATAATTGTGAATTTATATGTCATGATGTGACTTAAAATGTGTTTCCATATGTGTCTTTTTGGTTCATCACAGGAGGCTGTTAAATCTGACACAGAGACACTGAAGAATCATTATAAACCCTAAATCCAGCATACAGGGGTTCAGTGAATGTGGTGTTGAATGTGTATAAGTGTGTGAGTGTGTGTGTGTAAGAGACGCTGTAGAAGGACAGACTGCCGGCTGACACGTCCACATACACTCCTACTCTGTTAGAACAAGATGAAGGGACAGTAATGTTCTTTCTCTTACTATTGTGCCAGACAGAGTAAATATCATCACAACGGTAAAGATTCCAGGACTTTTCATTGTGTCCAAACTGACATTCACTCCCTCCTTTCCTGCTGATTCCTTTATATGCCACTGCGACATGACCCCATCCAGTCCATTCAGCCTCCCAGTAACAGCGTCCAGTCAGACTCTCTCGACACAGAACCTGCTCCTGGAGCACAAATCTCTCTGGATGATCAGGATACGGCTGATACTTTTTCACACATGTTGTTTTTTTGTTCCCATCAGACAGAGAGAGACGAGTGTGTGCTGTGTTTGGATCCAGAGTGAGATCACAAGCATCTGTGTACAGAAAGACAGATCAGAAAAGCGGTGGCATCAAGAATGCAGAGGTTTGTATGTGTGTGAGGACTTACATTTCCGCAGTCCTGGTGTGAGCCATAAATTTCCTCCATGATCCAAACTGAGCAGAGAGAAAAACAAATAATGTTTAAAGGTGCAGTATGTAATATTGGCTGCTAGCTGTTGTAATGGGTACTGCAGTCCATATTCAAAATATTGGAGAGAGTTGATTCTCCCACCCCGTCCTCAGAATCTACACTCACATGATTTGCTAGATTGAGAAACGCAGAAGGAATGAGGGCGCATGGCAATGGAAAGCGATACATTTCATGTTCCTTTCATGAGCCTTACATTGCAAGCTGATCAGCCAATGTAATAATTTGCAATGTTTTTACTGCAGAGGCTTTTTAGGTTGGGTAAAATCTGCAATCTTTGACTCAGTTGTTTGCTGGCTGCAATAAGCTGTGTTTTCCACCAACTGGCAACCCGTGTTTCGAAATACTATTGGGCAAATTTGCAGTGTAGCGGGATCACACAGACCAAAACAAAAACAGACATTCAACCCCGGAAAGCACATTTAAAAGTAGAATAGCTGGCTGAAGCATTGTTTTTCATAGAAACTAGTAGTTGAACTTAGCATGTTTCTTGTATTTCTACAAGCATATTATGGTAGTTTTATGCTTTAGTAAAGTAAGGACCCAATATATTCTTCGCTTAGGAGTAAAAATACTTTTGAAATAGGGGACCATTTAGATGATCCTTTAAGAGGATATGCAAATATGTGGTAAACAACCAACAATGTCAGCTGTGAAAGGACAGACTAAATAGAGGAAATGAACCGGAGAAGATTTCCATGTAAAAAAAAAAAAGAGCCTCAGAGCCACACCTAACTATTACATAAACGCCACGGACCGATGGTAGTTTGAAGGTGTTTACCAGACTTTTCTGACTTTTGTTTTTAGCTTTTCAAGAAAGTATATGAATTTGCTTTCAATATTTACTAATGTCCTGCAGAGTTCAGCTCCAACCACAATCAAACACACCTGATCCAGCTAATCAAGTTTACTTGAAAATTACAGGCAGGTTTGTGAAGTCAAGGGGTTAGAACAGAAGTCTGCAGGAAGGCAGACCTCCAGGACCAAGGTTGACAACGATTAATTGTGCACTTTATGAACATTCTGCAGATTTTATCTGAAATCGGTAAATACACTCGTTCGTTATTTTGTGAAAAAATAAAACTGTAGTGTAGTCATTTTTTTAAAAGCTGAATTAAATTAAAACCTCTAGTTTTACACCTCTAAAGTTGGCTATAACAGATTAAAAATGTTGTTCTTCTTACATGAGGTTTATGGATTTTTCTGTATTAAATCAGAGAGTCAGCAAAAAAATAATGGGAGCACAACATTTCAGAAAATATTATCTTAACAAAATATCCCTCTTAGGAAACATATGATTCATAACTAGCCCACATACTTGAGTATCTGCAGTTTGTAGTTTGGATCATTAAGTCTGTCGATGAGCAGCTGAACTCCTGATTCTCCTGGGTGATTGTAGCTCAGATCCAGCTCTCTCAGGTGTGAGGGGTTTGAACTCAGAGCTGAAGACACATAACCACAGCCTTCCTCTGTCACCATACAGCCAGACAACCTACAGACACACACACAGTCAGATCATCAACAAACACACATCAAAATTATGACCGGCTGAGTGTGTATATATCCTTTATATGTTCTTAAGGCGGGCGTACACGGTGCGATTTTTGCTGTTTTTACGAGCTCGCAGATGATTTTTTTCACTCGGGAGAAATCGAGTGGGATCGGTGATTCTCGCATGGTCGCGGCTCGCAGCGTGTGAGAGGAATTACGAGCCGAGCCGAGCACGTTATGAGCACCTCCCCGACCTCCCGATAATTTTTAAACATGTTTAAAAAATTCGGGGAGTCGGCCCGATTTTCACCAGCTGTCCCCTATTACCAAATCATACACAACCACGTGGGGCTATACCTCAGTGGCAGCAACCATACAGCGTGCGCATACACTGTCTCTCTCTCTCTCACACACACACACACACACACACACCTCTCTCTCTCTCTCTCTCTCTCTCTCTCTCTCTCTCTCTCTCTCATAAGTTTGTATGTTGAAAGGCTACTGTTCTCTGCTTTACAAAAAATCATTTGCACACACATTTCTGTCATTTTTTCGGGACAGTCGTGCCGTGTACCAGCTGCTTTGACGCGATTATGAGTTAAACTGACTCGCAACGTGTGCAATATCTCACGACCTCCCGAGTGTCCGATCCTGGTCCGAACTCGCACCGTGTACGCCCGCCTTTACACACCTCAGTATCTCCAGCTGACAGTTTGGACTCTTTAGTCCATCAGAGAGCAGTTTCACTCCTGAATCCTGCAGGTCATTGTTACTCAGGTCCAGCTCTCTCAGGAACGAGTTTGAAGATTGAAGGGCGGATGCCACAATTTTACAGGACTGGCAACTGAGATTACAGCCAGTAAGACTAAAAGAGAGCATAACACAATTTTCTGTCTGTAAATTCTCGAACAGTTAAAATGTATCTGACTGAAGTTACACAGCAAAATCCCCAGTGTTAAATTAACACTCCTCAGTGTTTATATGTGTCCACACTACAGGGTGTTAAAAATTAACACTGAACAGTGTTGAAGTAAATGAAATAATTAGGTTAACACTGAAGCAGTGTTGAAGTTAATGAGATAATTAAGTGATTAATTAAGTGATGATTGGCCATTAGTGGTGACACCTGATGTTAATAAGCAGAATCATTGAAGGAAAGAGAAAAAACAATAACAGAAAAAAGAGAAACACAAGAACTACTGACTTCGAGCCATTACACATTATTGCACTTATTATTACCAGTTTGACTTTATTTCTGTCATACATCGACAAAAGTTCTTGAGAGTCAACAGAAGTTTAGACGGTAATGTTTTATGGCATTTTTCTTTTCAAGTTACCATTTTGGTGGTCAGTGTTTGCTTTAGTTGGGCTCTTGACACTTTTCATTTTTTAATATTAGTTTTTCTCTGGTTGCTACAACTCTGTGTTTATAAAGCACATTTGTTACTGCAAGAGAACACATGACCTGCTCATAATATGTTTTGATGATAAAAACATTATCATCATGTAGTGTCCTGATTCACTGATGTGACAGTCTAAATTTTTGACTATATGCTTGATGTCTCGTTTTAGTATTGGTGATTGTAGCTCTGAGATTCTACAGTTTGAGATCCAACAGCAATATGAACAATTTTGAAAATACTTTGAGCAAAGAAGTTATTGTGTTTAAACGCACAGACATCAAGAATCAGCATATGAGTCTCAACAATGGTGACAATAAACAAACTAGTGACAAACAGATCAACTCTGAACATCACAAAACAAGCTACTAAAGTCAGAACAAAACAATAGCAAAATAAAAGCCAACAGAAAGAACAATGAAAATTACAGGACAATTCAGCTGCATAATTTATTCATGCTGCAATGCATGATGTCAGCCATTGATGCGTTCTGATTGGTGGCTCCCATCATGCACTGCAACATTAAGCATTTGTTTGATTGTCACCATTGTTGAGATTCATATGTAGATTCTTGATGTCAGTGTGTGATTTTAAAACTGTCAGATCATTAAAACATTGCTGGAAGTAACTACTGTAGTGAAAAAATAATAAAACAATTAGATAATCAGTTTATAATGATGGGTGCCATCAGTAAATCAGGTCACTAGTAATTTCATCATTGAAACATAACCAGGGCTGAATTTCCAAAAGCATCTTAAACTTAACTTGATCGCAGACCAACTGCAACATATGGTCTGTACGATCAAATTAGACTTGTGATTCTTACGGGAAACACAGCCCAAATCATAGTTTCTCTTGCCACCACACAAATGCTCTATAAGCACAAAGTTGGAGCAACCAGAAAAATACTAATGTTACAAAGTAAAGGGTCAAGAGCCCAACTAAAGCAACCACTGGTCACCATAATGGTGACATGAAACGAAACATTCCATAAAACATTATCTAAACTTCTGTTAAATCTAAATAAGACCGTGTGTAGATATATGACAGAAATAAAGTCAAACTGGTAAAATAATAAGTGCAAAAATGGTTCAAAGTCAGTAGTTCTTGTGTTTCTCTTTTCAGTTCTTGTTTCTCTTTCCTTCAGTGATTCTGCTTGTTATCATCAGGTGTCACCACTAATGGCCAATCATCACTTAATTAATCACTTAATTATTGCATTAACTTCAACACTGCTTCAGTGTTAACTTAATTAACTCATTACTTCAACACTGCTTCAGTGTTAATTTTTAACACCCTGTAGTGTGGACACATATAAACACTGAGGAGTGTTAATTTAACACTGGGGATTTTGCTGTGTATATACAAATATTAAGTAACTTAAATGAGTATACAAGAGAGAAAAAAACACTCACAGAGCTTTCCTGCAGTTGATCACAGCTGGTATCAGTCTTCTTCTACCCTCATCTGATGTGTTGTATTTCTTGAGGTCCAGCTTATCCAGCACCTCCTCTGACATCTGAAGCATGTAGGCGATTGATGAGCAGTGAGCAGGAGAGAGTTTCTTCTCTGAGTGTTTGTCTGATTTCACAAACTCCTGAATCTCTCTGGACAGAGTCTGGTCTTTGACTTCCAGCAGACAGAGGAACATATTGATGGATCTTTCAGCGGAGAGTCCATGTCCATCTTTGATCTTCTCTTTAATGTACTGTGTGGTTTCTCTGATGCTCTCTGAGCTGTTCTCTGTGTGTGTCAGTAGATCCTGTAAGAGTCTCTGATTGGACTTCAGTGAGACACCCAGCAGGAACCGCAGACACAGATCCAGGTGTCCATTCTCACTCTCAAGAGCTTTATCTACTGCACCTTTAAGCAAATTTTGTACTGAGGCAAAATTCTTCAGTCTCTCCATAGTTGTGTTCACATGGTAGTAAAATGCATAGAAAGCAGCAAGAAACTCCTGAATGCTCAGATGAACAAAGCTATAGACTTTCTTCTGATGAATCACAGATTCCTCCTTAAAGATCTCAGTGCAAATCCCAGAATACACTGAGGCGTCAGTGACGTCTATGCCGCTCTCTCTCAGGTCCTCCTCATAGAACATCACATTGCCCTTCATCAGCTGTTTGAAAGCCACTTCAGCAAGTTTCACAATCACTTCTCTGTTGGACTGCAGGAGTTTCTCTGGATCTTTCTCTTCATACTTCTGATTCCTCATGTTGATCTGAATCAGCAGGAAGTGGATGTACATTTCAGTCAGAGTTTGAGGGATTTCTGCACTCAGATCTTCTTTCAGGAGCTTCTGAACCACAGTGGATGAGATCCAGCAGAAGACGGGTATGTGGCACATGATGTGGAGGCTTCTTGCTCTTCTGATGTGTGAGATGATTCTGCTGGCTTGATGCTCGTCATGGATTCTCTTCCTGAAATATTCCTCCTTCTGAGGCTCGTTGAATCCCTGAATTTCTGTCAGATGGTGGATGTAATTGGAGGGGATCTGATTGGCTGCTGCTGGTCTGGAGGTGATCCAGATGAGAGCAGAGGGAAGCAGCTCTCCTTTAATGAGGTTTGACATCAACACACCCACTGATGAAGTCTCAGTCACATCAGAAACTTTCTGATCATCTGAAAACATCAGTGTGATTCTGCTTTCATCCAGACCATCAAAGATGAACACAACTTTACACTCCTCATAAATCTTTGAGTCCAGACTGTGAAGTTCAGGATGAAAGTCCAACAGAAGTCTGTGAAGACTGTACTGATCATCTCGGATCAAGTTCAGCTCTCGAAATGGAAGCACAAACATGAAATCTACATCCTGATTGGCTTTTCCCTCGGCCCAGTCCAGAATGAACTTCTGCACAAAGACGGTTTTCCCGATTCCAGCGATGCCTTTAGTAAGAACAGTCTTGATTTGCTCTTTCTCCCCACATCCTAGTACAGGTGAGGCTTTAAAGATTTCATTGCAGATGATTGGAGTGTCTTGTGAGTGTTGCGTTCTGGCCGTTTTCTCCATCTGTAAAACCTCATGTTCTTCATTCACCCCTTCACTCTCTCCCTCTGTGATGTAAAGCTGTGTGTAGATCCTGTTCAGGAGGGTTTCATTCTCTTGGAGTTTGATTCCCTCAAATAATCTTTCATACTTGATCTTCATGCTGGTTTTGTGTTGGTCTTTGACTCTCTGCAGGTCTCCAGTCTCCTGAATGTGTCTCTGCAGGACTGCTTCAGTTTTGTCCTGATAATGGGATGTAGAGAATGGCACAGATCTGATCAGCTCTTGTATCTCTGCCCTGCTGTAATTAAAAAAGTAAAGAGCAGCAATTGCCGTCATTAGAATGACCATTAAATAACATAAAAAATATATTGGTTACTATATATAATTTTATGATGTTTTTTTTTTTCATGGTATTTCTTTCTTTTTCTTATCTCTTTTTTTTTACAGAGTTTTTTCATTAAAATCATTTTTCATCTTAGATGCACTACAATAAATCAACAAGTAAAGGTTTATACTAACGGAGGATCAGATGTCACTGGTCCATCACTGAAAGTAAGGGGAAGCCTCATGGATGTGTTACTCTTCAGAGACACAGCGCTGGGTTCTGGAGACTCTGATCTCAGTCTCTTCCTCCTGCTGATGCTGACAAATGACAAACAAACAAAATGGAATTTTGGAGCACTAGCTATGCCGTATAACTAGAATGAGCAATATATTTACACATATTTATTAATTTAGCAGACACTTTTCATCTTTTAATCCATTTGCAATAAAGCAATACAAAAGTTCATCCAATAGAGTAACTGAAAGAGAAATGAAAGAGATGAAGTATTTTGAATGATTTATTAGACAATATTGAAATTTGTACACAGAGGGATCATACATCATTTCAAAATGTCGATGATAAAATACACAGAAAAGCCAAATACTTATTTACATTGTGGTCCTCTATGTTTACAAAATGTAAGAACAGAACAGATCATATATGGAGAGAAATCACCATCAAGTTCAGCATCTCACACTACATCACTTTAAAATTAATGATAAAAAAGCCATTTTTTAACTTCCTTTCTAAAATCCCTTTCAACTTTTATCTGCTTTATACAACAAGGTAAATTATTCCAGGCTATAGCACTAATATATAGAAAGGATTTCATCCCTATTAATCTCTTAAATCTACAAGGATAAATATCAGTGCTAAATATCCCCTACCTACTACCTAATATCCTACTACCCCTTGTGGAATGTCTATGCACATTTTTCACATGTACATAATGATCTATCAGGTACCTTGGGAGCACTTTTCTTTATCATTTTAAATGCCAACACCAATTTAAGAAATGTTACCCTTTTTTCAACTTGTAAAAAACCAAGCTCTCTAAAATGTTCATCATTTAGATGCAACTGTGGATGTGCTTTCAATATTACCCTGCATAGCTTATTTTGAGCAGTTTGCAATTAATTTTTTGTTCGTTTCGTACTACCACTAAACCAAAATGTTGCAGCATAATCATAGTGTGCCTGCACTAATGCTCCAGCTAACATTTTTAAAGTTTGAGTATTTAGAAAAGCCGCCTGTCTTGCTAAAAATGTTATCCCATCACATATTTTTGAACGAACTAAAACATATTTTCTCCTGTCAATTTATTATCTAATACAGGGGTTTTCAAACTTTTTGTGTATGTGGACCACTATTTGTAATCAATTTTTCACGAATTCAAATTCAGAATTCTCACGGACCACCTCATAATACACAATAAAATATGTCTACACACAGTCCTAACTTACCTGAATTAATCCGCACCTCTAAATAGGCTTACTAGCACTAAAACTATAACTGGTCATCACATCAGTACATACGGCTTGTTAAAAGAAACCCAGTGGGCATTTGATGTCAATTTAACATCAATATGACATCAAATTGATGTCAAAATTACGTCAAGAAATAGGTCAAAAATGAAAGTCAAATTGACATCAAAGTGTTGATGTCAATTTGATGTCAAGATTTGACCTCTGCTGATGTCATTTTGCCAAACAAAAAGGTGAAATGCATGGCCGTACACTTATCACCAGCTTCACTTACACTAACCAGATTTACTTTATATAATTTCCAGTTTAATGAAATCATATTTTGTATTTTAAAGTCACCATGATGGTGGTTAGTGTTTGCTTTAGTTGGGCTCTTGACCCTTCACTCTTTAATATAAAAATTTCTTTGGCTGCTTTAATTGTGTGTTTATAAAGCACAATTGTTGTAGCTAAAAAAGCCATGAGAAACTGAGATCAGGAGATGTTGGCTGTTTATTGATGATATCATCATGTAATTGCCTGAATCCCTGATCATGTTCAGTGTCTAATGCTTTGACTATATAGGACTTGTGGTTTAAAAGCGGTTTTATTCATGACAGAAGTAATTTGATTCTACAGCATATCTAGCAGTGTTGTTTATCAAATAATGAACTTGGCTTTTAATAACTATTTAGTGCACAAAACCCTGTCATCTATGGCATTACTTAGACGCACACAGACACCAAGAAACAGCGTATGAATCTCAACAATGGTGACAATCAAACAAAATATCCAGATAATCAGATCAACTACAGCTGCATAATGTATTAATTCCGCAATGCATGCTGGGAGATTTTGGTGAGTTTTGATTGGTGGTACCCAGCATGCACTGCAGCATGAAGCATTTCATTGATTGTCACCATTGTTGAGAGTCATACACTGATTCTTGATAGCTAAGTAATAATGTTGAGCTTAATGCATTAAAAGTTTTTAAAATCCTTTATTAATTAAAAAAAAAACGTTATTCTCATGCTGTTAAATTAAATGGCTTCTATTATAATACAACATTAAAATCACAAGTCCAATATAATCAAACATTAGACACTGAATAAGATCAGAGATTCAGGCAATTACATGATGATATTGTCATCATCTTCAATAAACCGCCAACATCTCCTGATCTCATGGCTTTTTTAGCTACAACACATGTGCTTTATAAACACAGTTACAGCAGCCAGAGAAAATTTTAAATTAAAGAGTCAAGGGTCAAGAGCACAACTAAAGCAAACGCTAACCACCATCATGGTGTCATCAAAATATGTTTAATATATTTTAAACTATTTAAATATTATATTTATTTAAACCGGAAATTAAATAAAGTAAATCTGGTTAGTTGTAAGTGAAGCTGGTAATAAGTGTACGGCCATGCATTTCACCTTTTTGTTTGGCAAAATGACATCAGTAGAGGTCAAATCTTGACATCAAATTGACAGCAACACTTTGACGTCAATTTGACTTTCATTTTTGACCTATTTCTTGACGTAATTTTGACATCAAGATGCCCGCTGGGAAGTTTACTGCACACAACGGCTGCCACATATTTAATTTATTTATTTACTCAAGCGAGGGCATAATCAGGTTAATTTGAACAACAGGCTTTCCATAGCAATGGAGTATGAAATCTAACTTTATACAGTAATAAGAACACTTGCATATAGTCAACATTTCAAAACCTTTGGCGATTTTAGGGGATTATTAATCTTCAGAGTTTTACAAGTCCTCAGAAAGTAACGTTAGGCTTGAGTTTGTTAACAAGCACATCCGCAAAACATTTCAGAAACGCGAGGTCAAGAAACTAACTGGAAATTAAAGGTAGGGTAGGTAATCCTTTTTCTAAAAAAAAAACATTCCAAATTTGTTTAAACTGTCTTTATATACCAATACATAATTAAAATGTAAGTACTCTGAAAAAGAAAATATAAAAATCGAGTAGACCTTTAGACTGTAGACTGTAGACCTTTTAATCTGCAATAAACACAGCTCATTATTTCCATTCACTCCCACCGCCTCCCTTCTGAGCTCCTTCCAAAGCCACGCCCCCAAAACACATGAACGCGCGACGCCAAACGCTCAGGCTGGAACAAGACGCATTTATTACCTGAGACGAGTGGAGAGGAAGGAGCGCAGTACATACAGTGACATCATGTCAGAATCACATGTAATAAAATACCTAACTTTATCACTATGAATATAAACAAATAAGATTTCTTTTAGTACTCACTATCAAGCTAGCATATCGATAATGGTAAAGTTTCATTCGGTAACGAGCTATATTTATAAGGCAAAACTAAAAACAGGTTGCATTGATACACGTTTTTCCATTACCATCAGTTACACTGTGATGAAGGTGAATTTCGTGTAAGATTCATAACATATACGGTGTTTTGCATGTAAGAGTTTCCATGATGAAAACATTGTTGACTCTACCCACTAAGCAAAATGATGTCCAAAAGACGTCTTTTCAACGTCTTTGTCACAAAAATCGGACGTTGAAAAGACGTCTACTGAGGGTCTAGAATGAAAGTTGTTATGACGTCTTTTTTTGACGTGTTCTGCACGTCTGATATAGACGTTCATCGAACCTTCGCACAAGGTTAAAACTAGTTCACATGTGGCCATTGTGGACATATTTCAACATAATTTATTGTCTCATTTATACATAATTACTTTGACTATTGCTGTCAGATGATCTCAGTGAGAATTAATAGAGGTTTAGATGTTAATATTTGTTTAATTTGAAGTGTCACCATTGTGGTGATCAATGTTTGCTTTAGTTGGGCTCTTGGTCCCCGTTCCTTATACTTTAACTTTTATTTGACTGCTTTAACTGTGTGTTTGTAAAACACAAATGTTGTGGCAGAGAAAACTGATATTAAGTAAGATCAGCTGTTTTCAGCTTATGGTTGATGATGAAATCATCACAAAACAAGCATCAAATGTTGTCAGATGTTTTGGCTTTCATAACCACCAACCTTGAACTGCAATATTGGTGCGAAAAGCATTAAAATGATGACTTATTTGAAGGTATATAAAGCATGTGCACATGATGTTTTGAGCAAAAGTATCATATAGTCACACACAGACATCAAGATTTTGGATATGATTCACAACAATGGTGACAATTAAAACAAAAAAGCTTGAGAATCAAGGATGAGTTTTGTACTATGAAAGCTACCCATCATGCATTGCAGCATGAAGCATTTTTTTTTTAATTGTCACCATTGTTGTGAATCATGTGTACAATATTGATGTCTGTGTGTGACTTTATGATACATTTGCTCAAAACATCATGTGCACATGCTTTATATACCTTTAAATAAGTGATCATTTTAATGCTTTTCGCATCAATATTGCAGTTCCACAAGGTTGGTGGTTATGAATGCCAAAACATCTGACAACATTTGATGCTTGTTTTGTGATGATTTCATCATCAACCATAAGCTGATAACAGCTGATCTTATTTATTATTCTCTGCCACAACATTTGTGTTTTACAAACACACAGTTAAAGCAGTCAAATAAAAGTTAAAGTAAAAGGAACGGGGACCAAGAGCCCAACTAAAGCAAACACTGATCACCACAATGGTGACACTTCAAATTAAACAAATATCAACATCTAAACCTCTATTAATTCTCACTGAGATCATCTGACAGCAATAGTCAAAGTAATTATGTATAAATGAGACAATAAATGATGTTGAAATATGTCCACAATGGCCACATCTGAACTAGTGTTTAACCTTGTACGAAGGTTCGATGAACGTCTATATCAGACGTGCAGAACACGTCAAAAAAAGACGTCATAACAACTTTCATTCTAGACCCTCAGTGGACGTCTTTTCAACGTCCGATTTTTGTGACAAAGACGTTGAAAAGACGTCTTTCGGACATAATTTTGCTCAGTGGGTAATGAAGACTAACGTACACTCTGAGTCCGGTGACAAGTACCGCATCGTCGGTTCGAGGACAGGTCCGGGGTCGAGGGCGAAGCAGAGGAGGTCGTTCAAGAGTGCGGGCAGGGTCCGAGGAAGTAGTTTTTGCCTTGTTTGCCTTCGCTGACTGCATATGCAGGTGCTTTGAGCTGAATATTTCCGGGAACGGTGACATGTGATGAGTGCACGCAGGGCAGCGCGCGCAGTGGGGCTCGGGCACGAGACATGAAGGCATCTGATTGGTTCTTTACATTCGCACCGAATGGCAGTGATTGGTCAGAGTTTTTACTGTCCTGCAGCTGCTACAGAGGTCAGATTTTTTTCATTCCTTTTTCTGAACACATAATGTATTGACTACTCTCAGGATGGAAGGACCATTTCACCCAGTATAAAAAAAAGTGTTTCTGAACAGGATTACCTACCCTACCTTTAAAATAATAACAGGCCTTATTCATTCCATTTATAAACATTTTGTTTCATATAAACTGCCTATAAACTAAAGGCTATGCGTGTGATGTGATAATGAGAACATATCTGCCTCTGCCACTTTTCTCTTCAGAGAACCTGTTGCTACTCACCGATCCATGTTGTGGTTCTAACGGCACTGAACTTGAACGTCACGGCCGAGCGCCACTAGCGTATTTTAGTAATCACACAATAACTTGACAATTTAATTTAAATTGTATATCAATATAGGCCTACATATTCGTTTTACTTTTTTATGGGAATTTCCTGGTAAAATTAAGGTAAAAAATATTATTTTATATTTTATTTTGCCTTTCCACGGACCACCTGCAGTACCCTCATGGACCACTAGTGGTCCGCGGACCACAGTTTGGGAATGGCCGATCTAATACACATCCCAGATACGTTACTTCTTGTTTTGGTGTAATGATCTAGTCACCAACCTTGCCGTGTAACAAGAAAGGAGTCAACAAATGAAGTCCACGCAAACTCTTTCTCCATAGCATTCTGTAGTTAGGCTAGGCCAAGTGATTCATTCATTATTTCATTAATTCGTTAAGTAAATACAAAAGATAGACAGAAGATATGGATTAGGCCTATATTTTGTGTTGTATTTTTGTTAATCTTGAATTATCACAAATTGTGTGCTTTTCTGGGCGAGTCGGAGTGAACTGCGGTGCTGTCTCATGAACACGCAGTCAAGCACAGACCATCAGGCAAGGTCAGGATTTTTGTTAAATAATACATTAAATTTCATATCGTAGCCTATACCAGAACACTTAATTTAGCCTATGGCACGTGTCACATGGGATTATTCTGTGATACAGATGAAAAAAATGATGCTGGTCGCGATTCAGAGCCATTAAATGGATGCGCACGAGCAGGAAACTTTCCTTTTGTGGTCATAAACAGTGTTACATGTACATAAACATAAACAAAGTAACGCGTTACAGTACACTGTTAGACCTTACCGGGTTTTTTTACAGTAAAATACTGGCAACACTGTTGCCAGTAATTTACTGTAAAAATGCACTAAAATTCGAGTTAACTAATTACACTTGCAGAAACCGACTGCCTTAAATTGACCAACTGTCATTTAAATGTATTAACTAGAATTTATAAATCATTAACAACGTGAGCAAAGTATTGCTGTGAACTTCTTTAATTTGAAACCACAAAAAAACTTTGGTAAATAAAGAGACTTCCACTGGACCAGCAACTACACAGTCACCGCCTTTTAAATAAAGCAACATGCAGCATATCATCAATGTTTGTAGATCTTCTCCTGGACTGAAGCACAGGCTCTACTCTTCTGCACAATGGTGACCCACAAACAAGATTTTACAGTAAACTACTGGCAACAGTGTTGCCAGTATAAACCTGTTTTATAACTTACAGTTTATTACTGTTAAAATACATTTTGTGGGTGTGTCTTTTTATCTTGCACTGTTAACCCTTTCAACCCCACAGGGAAATCCACACTACAAAGAGTAAAAGGTGATTGTTGAGCATTAGTGATGAACACCTGCTGTTAGAACAGAAAATAGAGAAACACAAGAACTACAACTGACTTCCAGCCATTACACATTATTACACTTATTATTAACCAGCATGACTTTATTTCTGTCATACATCTACAGAAGTTGTTATTGAGATGTTTAATTGAAAATGTTTGGTTTGAAGTTACCGTTATAGAGATCAGTGTTTGCTTTAGTTTGCTTTAGGATGCTGATGCTAAAACATTAGTGCTTCTTTTGCTGCTTGAGCTGCTTTTTGTGCAAGTCACACTTGTGCACACACAGAGTTAGTGAATGATTGCGATTGTGATGACAAAATCATTATAGCCTGTTCATTCACTAAGGAGTTCATTCTCACTCGTTCAGAGTTTAATCCTCAATCAAAAGTGTTACATTACCACCACTGTGGAACCACAACAATAAATTACAATGACTCTTTTTTTTAACACATGTATAAACAAAAGAAACAGAGCTACACTTTCTTTCAGAAACACAGAGATATCACAAATTAGCACATGAATCTCAACAATGGTGGCAATATTTTTATTTTATTTTTATTCATGCAGCAGTGCATGCTGGGAGTTTTATACTATCCTGGAACCCAGCATGCATTGCGACATGAAACTTTTGATTGTCACCATTGTTGAGATTCATGTGCTGATTGTTGATGTGTGTGTGTGTGTGTGTGTCTGAGTAAAGCAGGAGTTAAAAATGTTTTAATGCTCTATATGATTACGATATTCTTCATTGATTACAGAAATATTGATTTCATGTTGTAGATTCACAGATATATGCTAAATATGAAATACCCAACAATTCAAAGAATATATACAGAAAAGATCAAAGAACATGTTCACAGACATGTTCAGGATAATTGTGACATCATCACAAATGCCTAAAACACCTGATGATCTTCCTCTTGGCTCTTTCTTGCCATAACAAATGTGTTTTATAAACTCACTGTTACAGCAGTCAGAGAGAGATGAATGGTAAGAAGTCAAGGGACAAGAGACCAACTAAAGCAAATACTGATCTCCATCATGGTGACAACAAACTTTATTATTAACTATATCTCTGTTAATTCTCAACAAAAACGTTTGTACATGTATGAAAGAAATAATGTTAAACTGGTTTGTAAACTGGTTTCACACAGTGTTCCTGGAAGTCAGTTGTAGTTCTTGTGTTTCTCTTTTTTCTGTTCTTGTTTCTCTGTCCTTCAGTGATTCTGCTTATCAGGTGTTCATCAGTGTCTCAATTCACTCACTTCTTTTCATTCAAGTGGACTATATTAGTGAACTAATGTAGGGAATAGTGAATGAGGGTATAGGGTGTGATTGGGAAAACAGCCTCTGAGTGTCGACTTTGAGCACTGTTAATTCACAGTATATTCCTGTAGGCTACTTTTATTTTCTACGGTATATTACTGTTTTAATGGAAAATGGTATGATATTGTCAGAATCTGGCCTTTTTTTACAGCAAGGGTTAACAGTGTAACGTAACTACTTTTTTCGGGTACAAGTAGTGTAACGCGCTACTACTGAAAATTTGGTAATGAAACATAGTTGCTTTTTCAATTTGGCGCATCGTAACTTTTCCCAGGGACAGATTTGACAGCGACGCTGCCTTCTCAGCTGCGCACTTGCCCAATAGTCACAAGCTCCACGGTACGTGACAGAGGCTGGTAGCAGAGCAATCAATTCTGTGAATTACACTGCGCAAACCAAAAGTAATACTACACACCAGATGAAGAAAGTTTGGCTCTCCACAGAACATAAAATATTTGTTTAATTTTTTGTGTTCGCATTTATGGGGAAAAAAAAATGTTACGGATGAGACAGTTCTCCGTTACGGACGTGACCGCTCTGAAAGCAGCACTAAAAGACTGCTTTAGGCCCCAGTCTCACCAAAAGCGGTTTTCAGGTTCGAAAACGCGAGGCGCACAGCACTGCCCCGATCACACAGAACGAGCAGTGCGCTGCGTTTTTTATGTTGCTAGGCAACCACCGAAACAGCTGTCCTGTCAGTCAAGTAAACGTCAAATCAGCCTTTTATTAACTTTTTTTACTTTCTGTTAACATTGTGGTAGTTACGGTTCTTGAAGTCGTTAAGCTCCTGGTAACCCGCGAGAGCACCACAAGTTTATCTTCCATCATCGCACTCTCTGGGCGTTAAAGCAACTGTAGCCTTTATCAGCACTCACCACTGCAGGAATACACTGTAAATCACTTTGAATAAAAGCATCTGTTAATGCTGAAATGGACAGTGTCTTACCTGGGGTCAGAGGTCACTGTTGCATCACTGAATTCAGACGGAAGATTCCTCATAGATTGATCACTCTCCACAGACTCACAGCTGGATCCAGGAGATGGAGGACTCATTTCAGAGGCAGTGTCCTCATCTTGTCTTTCAGTAGGGAAACTCATTTTAGTTTTCTCCTGCTCTCATTTCTCAAAGTCAGACCTTTTGTGAAGAAACACAGTTATTTTTAAATAGTTTTCTGTAGTACGATGTTGCAATAAAGTACATCTTAATTATTTTTAGAACATTGACTTCATCCATATTATAATGAACACAAACAAATATATCTCATTGTAAACTAAAACATATGGTAATTGAAAGGTTCTTTAGGAATATTTGTTATTTTCTAAATATGTCAATAGGTTTAACTTTAAACCTTGTACAGAACCTTTTAATGCCCCTTTAACCCTTTAATGAACCTTTAACAGAACATGTGTTTCCAACTGTTCAATAAAATACACTTCTATCCTCTTCTTCACCAAGCAAGTAAACAACAGAACATTTTAATTATTAGGGTTTTGGATAAATTTGCTTTTACTTAAATAGACATTTAACTTAATTGTGTATTTCAGACAGACACTGTCACATGACAAAACGATCATTTGCAGATACAAACTAACATTTAGTCAGAAATATCTTCAAATTCAAAATGTTTATTTTGCTGTTACCTGATCTAAAAATATCTGAATATAGGATATTCTCTCTCTCTCTCTCTCTCTCTCTATATATATATATATATATATATATATATATATATATATCTAATTTGAATGATTATATAATATTATAGAAAACAAACTATTATTATTGCTATATAACAATATTCCTAGTAGGCTATATAAGCTAAATCGCAGGATATCAGAAGTAATTTATACGTCGTCAACGTTTCCGCCATTTTGGTTAGATTCTAATGTCGAAATATAATGATTTGTGTTTTAAATCTCATGTAAAGAAGAACATAAACCTAAATGGTGAACAAGTGTTATATCACTGCATGCATGGTAACATGAAGTACTTTCTGAACTCACCACACAATATGCGACCGTTTAAATATCCACCCAGAGTAACAGGTTTAAAGCCTCGGAATGGCGTCTCTTCTCTTCCGTCTCTTTTACTTTCGTTTCTGTGTGTTTCTACCTGGTGAAGGTGTGTCTTGTTTACTTGTAACTCCACACCAGGGTTATTATAGTTTTGCATTTTTCATTAGTTTTTATTTTTATTTCGTTTTGACTTTTTGTTTTCAAATTCAGTTTAGTTTTAATTAGTTTTTAAAGTGGGTTTGCTAGTTTAGTTTAGTTTTTATTTTTAGAAAATGCTTAGTTTCAGTTTAGTTTTTATTAGTTTTAGTGTTAGTTTTAGTCTTTTTTTGTAATTTGGGTTATTTGTCAGGGGCAAGATTCAAAAAAGTCAGAAAAACTATTGTGTAATAATAAAAAAATACCATTATAGAAAAAAATTCACACCCCATTGAAATTCCTTTACCTCTTACAAAATCCACACGCTGTACCAAAAATCTACACATCTTCTATACAGAATTCACACCCTATACAAATACCACAGCTGTACAATTTTCACACCCTATACTAAATTTACCCTATGGGGAGAGTGGGGTGATTTGTGCCAGGGGGGAAGTAGTTACACCCTTGTTTCTGGAAAACCATAGAAGAAATTGGTCATGTGACCACATAATTTTGAAAAGCAATCACTTTTACTCATCCTCCAAAGAAGAGAGACACATGGCATGAGAGTTAAGCACATTTTAGTGCAAAAAACTGTTTTTTCCCTTTCAAAGTAAAATTTCTATGATTAAGGTTTTTTGATTGTAGTGTCTGAACAATTATAGACAAGTTTGAAAACATTTCACACATGTTTTAGTGCTTTAGTAGGCTACACAATGAGTCTATACAGTTAGCATGATGTTAGCTCTTAACTGCTGGATCATGCTAGTTTTTCAAACTTGTGGGTCTGGGGTGATTTGTGCCAAAGGGCCTGGGTTAAGTTTTGCCAGATCCAGACCACCTAGACCTACATACTCACAGGGGATAATCTTGAGAAGTGAGGAGATGGGCATGCCTCATCATTGTTTGACTTAGGCCTGCCTGCTATTTGTTTAATTTAGCTAACACTGATTTCAGTTTTGAGCTTGCACTATGTTATTAAAGAGAAGTTTTATTCAGTTTTTAAGTGGCCTATGTCACAATAGTATGTTTAGAAATTAGCCTAGTCACTTTATTCTTATATGTTACATAATTGACAGACAGCGCTATGTCAACAGGCATCTATTGCCAAAGCCTTTTTGCCTGAAATGATTCACAAATATCATATATTGTGTTGCTATGGTGCTCTAAATGGTTGCTAGGGCGTAGCTTGATAGCTTCACAATGATCCTGAGAGACTTATTGGTCGTCTGAGTAAAATGAGCCCGCCCCCTTGTCTCTATGACACTGTGATCCAGAGTTATGTTCAATACAAAATCCCTATGCAATTGACCATAGTAGGAAAAACGCATGCTATGGTATTCCAGGGTGACAATATCTAAATAAACCTTAAATGAGTAATTTTGTATTAAATTTGTCTTGCTTTCATATACACAGCAAAAAGTCCAGTGTTAAATTAACTCTCCTGGGAGTTTATATGGCTCCAGAGTCAGTGTTAAAATATGAGTGTTAAATTAACACTCAAGAGTGTTAAAGTTAATGAGCTCATTAAGTGATTAATTGAGTGATGATTGAGCATTATTGAAGACACCTGATGTTAACAAGCAGAATCACCAAAGGAGAAAATCTAATTTTTTAAGACACCGTTATGGAGATCAGTGTTTGCTTTAGTTGGGCTCTTGACCCTTAAACTGTTAACATTAGATTATCTTTGGTTGTTGTATTTGAGTTATAACTGCCAGATGAACAAAGAGAAAGTTGATCAGGTTTTGTTGGTTATGTTTTGACATAATCATAATTTCACCTGAATCACTGATCTCATTTAGAGATTAGAGATTAATCTCTGACTTAAATGTATATTGTTGATTACAGCATCACCGTGATTCTGCAGCATAAGATCTTTTTTTCTAACTAGTCTAAAGGATTTCTTAAAAGTTGATCTGATAAAACAAATCTTTCTTTTAGGCACACACAGACATCAAGAATCAGTGTATGAATCTCAACTATGGTGACAAACAGAATATTCAATTAGGAAAAGGAAATTAGTAAGACAATTCAGATCATAATTTATTCATACTGCAATGCATGATGGGAGCCATGAATGAGTTTTGATTGGTGGCACCCAGAATGCACTGCAACATGCTTTATTATTGTCACCATTGTTGAGATTCACAGGCTGATTATTGATGTCAGTGTGTCTACATTAATTAATTGTCTAAGTCTTTTTATCAGAACAATTTTTAAGAAATATTTTGGATTATATTGATAATGATAAAAATCATTTGCTGTAGAAACACAGGCTGCTGTTATCAACAAGGTAAATCTGACTCTCTAAATGAGAGTTGATATTCAGGTCAAATTATGATTATCAAATCATAACCAACACCACCTGATCACCTTTTCTCTTTGTTCATCTGAGAGTTATAACTCAGATACAACAGCCAAACACAATTTAAAGTTAAAGCTTTATGGGTCAAGAGCCCAACTAAAGCCAACACTGATCTCCATAATGGTGTCTTAAAAAAATAGATTTTCTCCTTTGGTGATTCTGCTTGCTAACATCAGGTGTCTTCAATATTGGTCAATTATCACTCAATGAATCACTTAATGAGCTCATTACCTTTTAACACTCTTGAGTGTTAATTTAACACTCATATTTTAACACTGACTCTGGAGCCATATAAACTCCCAGGAGAGTTAATTTAACACTGGACTTTTTGCTGTGTAGCATTACAGTTCATAACATTAAAATGTTCTTTTACTTCAGAAATCACTGGCACAATTTACCCCAATGTATTCCCCTAAACTAAAGGCACAACTTCCCCCGCATCGGGGCAAGTTGTGCCATGAGACCACTTTTTCCCCAAAAGCTATATTTCTGAAACAATTTATTTCAGATCCAAAGTTATTGTTCTCAGGGATGCACCACATCCTGAAATATATGTACATCGTTAAGTTGAAGGAATTACTGCCATGGCCTCACTTTAAAGTCACTTTGAGTAAAAACTGGCACAACTCACCCCACTTTCCCTACAGTCAATAGCCTACTCATCTGGATTGAAGCAGCAAACATTAAGTGTAAAAGTAAAAAAATGACATAACATTATTTAGCTTATATAGTGTTTTGACATCGACAACCACAACCAAAAAGTGCATTGTACTAGTTAACTTTCTAAAAAAGGCGCAATCGCTTCTCGGGTCGACATTAACACACTGACAAAATTATATTCAGAATTTAAAATATTTTGATACCACTTTTTAATGTGTGATTGTAAGGTGTTCACGAGATAGAGATACTAACCTTTAGCGAACTTGCTTTCAACGTCGAACGAACTCTCGTTCTCATGGAGACGCGGTGTGCACGGAGGGGAGGGGCTGTGTGTGTGTGTGTGTATGCGCGCGCGCATGTGAGAGACGTGACAGAGACGGAGGGAGAGCAGGGAAAGGAAATGCAGCTGAACGAATACGCTGCGTGTTTTAAATAGCGTTAAAAAATGAAAGACCTTGACAAAGACGAAAACTAAGGACATTTACTCTATAATTTTATTTTATTTTAGTTAGTTTTGCCAAACACACATTACAGTTTTAGTTAGTTATCGTTTTTTTGTAATGCCTCGTTTTTATTTTTATTTCAGTTAACGACAATGTTTTTTCCCACCTAGTTTTCGTTTTTTCGTTAGTTTTCGTTAACGATTATAACCTTGCTCCACACTCGTATGAATAACAAACTCACTCCCTCTAGTGGCGCAAAGAGTCATCGCAGATTCACCAGGACTATATTCTGATACCTGTGTGTGTGTGTGTGTGTGTGTGTGTGTGTGTGTGTTTGGGGATGGGTGACTTGACCTTTATTTTAATGATAGCACAATAAGCATTTTTAGGTTACCTGGGGCCTGTTTCAATAAGGAGGTTCAAACAACTCTGAGTTAAAACTTGAACTCTGAGTGGACTTACCCTGAGAACGGAAAACCGAGTTTTCGGTTACAGAACAGCTGAACTGAGTTAGTTCAATTAACTCTGAGTTAAGCGCGTGCAACACAACTATAAAAAGCCATTATCAATGGAGCGAAGATATTATGAGTCACCATGGCAACAGCGCCAGACAAAAAGAGCTCTTCATATTTCTCACCAGCAGAACTGGATGTGCTTCTGCAAGCATATGGAGAGAATGAACACATATTATTATTATTCAAATATCAAAATCAAGTCAAATCAAGAATAATTCATGCAATTGTATATTGTTTACACTGTTAACCCTTGCTGTAAAAAAAGGCCATATTCTGACAATATCATACCATTTTCCATTAAAACAGTAATATACCGTAGAAAACAAAAATAGCCTACAGGAATATACTGTGAATTAACAGTGCTCAAAATCGACACTCAGAGGCTGTTTTCCCAATCACACCCTATACCCTCATTCACTATTCCCTACATTAGTTCACTAATATAGTCCCCTTGACAGAGTAAATGAAAAGAAGTGAGTGAACTGAGGGTGCTTTCACATCTGTAGTTCGGTTCATTTGGTCCGGACCAAGGGAGAAAAATGATACTTTGTAGCATTTTTCAGGCGTTTTGGTTTCTTTTCACACCACACTTATCGCTCTGGTCCGGATCAGTTTATGAAACGAACCAAAATGCAGTCATGTGACAACATCCACATCACTCGTTGGCCAGATGGGTCTTGAACGTATTTTCATAACTGCACTTCGATTGTCAGAATTAACGTGCGGGAAAATTCCAACAGAACTCCCGGAATTAAACAAAGAGGAGGAAAATCCGGCAGACAACACGCCACTTTTTACTATGTAGAGACGACTGCGTGGGCTGATTGTATCCCTAGTCATAGTTTATTATATAGTTTGTCCAAAGCGAGGATGCGGCTTAAAAAAATGTTTTATTCAATGCACGCGGCGAGTCACTTCAGGAGGAGGCGACGCGTGCATAACACGCCACTGTTTACTATGGAGAGACGACTGCGTGGGCTGATTGTATCCTTGGTCATGTTATTATAGTTTACACCACTTTAGACAAACAATAATATTTGAGAATGAAGCGAGGATGCGGCTGTTAATAATTTATCAGGCTCCGCACAACTCCAAGTTTGTCCGCGAGTGCAAACTGTCAACAAACATTTCTCCTCATCCCATAATCACAGCGCAGTTGACTACGGCAACTGGTTTAGTCCAAAAATGCGCATTTCTTTGGCAGTTGGTTCTGTTCGAGGTCGGATCACGTTCTCACCACAAACGAACCGCTCCAGAGTTCGTTTCAAAGCGTACCGAGACCACCTCTTCGAGCAGGTCTCGGTACGCTTGTTTGGTCCGCTTTTGGTGCGCACCCGAGTGCGATTGCCGCATTCACACCTGCCCAAACGAACCGCACCAATGGGGAAAACGAACTCTAGTGCGATTCAACCGAACTAAATGAGGCAGGTGTGAAAGCACCCTGAGACACTGATGAACACCTGATAAGCAGAATCACTGAAGGACAGAGAAACAAGAACAGAAAAAAGAGAAACACAAGAACTACAACTGACTTCCAGCAACACTGAGTGTGAAACCAGTTTACAAACCAGTTTAACATTATTTCTATCATACATGTACAAAAGTTCTTGTTGAGAATTAACAGAGATATAGTTAATAATAAAGTTTGTTGTCACCATGATGGAGATCAGTACTTGCTTTAGTTGGTCACTTCACCCTTGACTTCATACCATTCTTCTCTCTCTGGCTGCTGTAACAGTGAGTTTAAAAAACACATTTGTTATGGCAAGAAAAAGCCAAGAGGAAGATTATCAGGTGTTTTGGATTTTGTGATGATGTCGTAATCATCCTGGACATGTCTGATTCTCTGATCTTTCCTGCATATATTATTTGAATTTATGGATACTTCATATTTAGTATATATCTGTGATTCTACAACATGAAATCTATAATTCTGTAATCAGGTTTCCTGAAGAATATCATAATCATATAGTGCATTAAAAAACTCCTGCTTAACTCAGACACACACAGACATCAACAATCAGCACATGAATCTCAACAATGGTGACAATCATGTCGCAATGCATGCTGGGTTCCAGGATAATATAAACTCCCAGCATGCACTGCTGCATGAATAAAAAAATATATATATATATATTGCCACCACTGTTGAGATTAATGTGCTACATTGTGATATCTCAGTGTTTCTTTAAGCCAGTGTAGCTCTGTTTTTTTTTAAAAAATGAGTCATTGTAAATTATTGCTGTGGTTTCACAGTGGTGGTAATGTAACACTTTTGATTGAGGATTAAACTCTGAATGAGTAAGACTAATTTCCTTAGTGAATGAACAGGCAATATGATGATTTTGTCATCATAACTACATTCATTCATAAACTGTGTGTGCACAAGTGTGACTTACACAAAAACAGCTCAAACAACAAAAGAAACACTAATGTTTTAGCATCAGCATCCCAACTAAAGCAAACACTGATCTCTATAATGGTAACTTCAAACCAAACATTTTCAATTAAACATCTTAATAACAACTTCTGTAGATGTATGACAGAAATAAAGTCATACTGGTTAATAATAAGTGTAATAATGTGTAATGGCTGGAAGTCAGTCGTAGCTCTTGTGTTTCTCTATTTTCTGTTCTTGTGTTTCTCTTTTCTTCAGTGATTCTGCTTATTAACAGCAGATGTTCATCACTAATGCTCAACAATCACTTACATATTCCCTTAACCCCTTACCTGGCAGGGATCACTGGTGATCCTAGATTATTTTAGTTCAAAATATGTTTGAGCTTATATATCTCAATATTAATAACAGTCTGGTTAAATTTGAGTCTTGAACTATAAACTCTCAAGGGTTGGCTTTCTAAATGTATGTGTGTTATGTTTCTATTCAGAATTACTTATGAGCAGTAACCTTTTTATTTTGGGCATTTCATGTATGCAGCACTTGCCAAAATTGGGGGTGATGAGCAAGGGGTTAATTATCTCACTGCAACACTGTCTCAATGTTACTTTTACTCTCTGTAGTGTGGATTTCCCTGTGGGGTTGAAAGGGTTAACAGTGTAAGATAAAAAAAAGTCACACCCACAAAATGTATTTTAACAGTAATAAACTGTAAGTTATAAAACAGGTTTATACTGGCAACACTGTTGCCAGTAGTTTACTGTAAAATCTAGTTTTTTGGGTCACCATTGTGCAGAAGAGTAGAGCCTGTGCTTCAGTCCAGGAGAAGATCTACACACATTGATGATATGCTGCATGTTGCTTTATTTAACAGGCGGTGACTGTGTAGTTGCTGGTCCAGTGGAAATCTCTTTATTTACAAGAGTTTTGTTGTAGCCTGGTAATACCAGACTCTGCTACTTCACTTCGCTTCATAGACAGAGTCTGGAATGGCATAACAGAGAAGTGTTTTCTCTCTTGCTAGGGGGCGCTTGTCTGAAGTTTAAAATCATTGGTTACCCGTAAGCCAATCACATAACGTTTGGTTATGGCGTGTGTTATGCGCATGCTCGGCCGCATTTAACTTTCACTGTAAACGCATGTATGATGCGAAAACAAAACCATCAAGCAAAATACCGGAGCGAACATGGCTGTGAACGACTTTTGCAGGTTAAGTTAAGTAAATCTACGCATCCACGGTACAATCAGCGTGTACGTCACGGCTCTCAGCCCGCCCTCTGTTCGTTGATTGGCCCGGCTGTTTCCAGACCGGTGGCAAACAGAAAGCTCTGAAGCTGTCTCAGACTGAGTACAGAAGCGAAATGAAATTGAGCGGAAGTACGAAGTCTGACGTAGTCAGGCTAGTTTTGTTGTGGTTTCAAATGAAATAAATGCACAGTAATACTTTGCTCATGTTAGTAATGCTTTATACATTTTAGTTAATACATTTAAATGACAGTTGGTCAATTTAAGGCAGTCGGTTTCTTTAAGTGAAATTGGTTAACTCGAGTTTTAGTGCACTTTTACAGTAACATACTGTAGATTAACAGTAAATTACTGGCAACAGTGTTGCCAGTATTTTACTGTAAAAAAACCCGGTAAGGTCTAACAGTGTATTTAATATGTCACATGTAAAGTCAGGTAACCTACACCCATGATATGCTCAAGCTTTACCTGATTGAATTATGTTTTTATATTTTATTTTCAGCTGCTGCCATGGTCTTTTAATGCCTGCAGGATTGCTCCTACATGAAAATTAAAATGAGGTTGAATAACACACTGTTCTTCCAGTTTCACCTCTGATATTATAACAGTTGGGTAAGTTACTCTAAAATAGTTATTAATTACTAACTACAAATGACATCTTCAACAGTGTAATTCGATTAATGTAATAATGACTATCTTTAGAAAGTATTGGTCTACTTATTACTAATTACTAAATCCCATATCAACCTCAACCACTTGAACAATACAAGGAGAGACAAGAAACATCACTTTTAATGCTTTCAGATACACTGTTAGACCTTACCGGGGTTTTTTACAGTAAAATACTGGCAACACTGTTGCCAGTAATTTACTGTTAATTGTACAGTATGTTACTGTAAAAATGCACTAAAACTCGAGTTAACTAATTTCACTTGCAGAAACCGACTGTCTGAAATGAACCAACTGTCATTTAAAAGTATTAACTAAAATTTATAATGCATTAATAAAGTGAGCAAAGTATTACTGTGAACTTATTTCATTTGAAACCACAAAAAATTTTTGGTAAATTAAAGAGATTTCTACTGGACCAGCAACTACACAGTCACCGTCTGTTAAATAAAGCAACATGCAGCGTATCATCAATGTTTGTAGATCTTCTCCTGGACTGAAGCACAGGCTCTACTCTTCTGCACAATGGTGACCCAAAAAACTAACTTTTACAGTAAACTACTGGCAACAGTGTTGCCAGTATATACCTGTTTTATAACTTACAGTTTATTACTGTTAAAATACATGTTGTGGGTGTGTCTTTTTATCTTACACTGTTAACCCTTTCAACCTCACAGGGAAATCCACACTACAAAGAGTAAAAGTAACATTGAGACAGTGTTGCAGTGAGATAATTAAGGGAATATGTAAGTGATTGTTGAGCATTAGTGATGAACACCTGCTGTTAGAACAGAAAATAGAGAAACACAAGAACTACAACTGACTTCCAGACATTACACATTATTACACTTATTATTATGACTTTATTTCTGTCATACATCTACAGAAGTTGTTGTTGAGATGTTTAATTGAAAATGTTTGGTTTGAAGTTACCATTACAGAGATCAGTGCTTGCTTTAGTTGGGATGCTGATGCTAAAACATTAGTGTTTCTTTTGCTGCTTGAGCTGTGTTTTTGTAAATCACACTTGTGCACACACACAGTTTATGAATGATGGTGGTTATGTTGATTATGGTGATAAAATCATCATATAGCTGTGGTTTCACAGTGGTGCTAATGTAACACTTTTGATTGAGGATTAATCTCTGTGAAACCACAGCAATACATTACAACGACTTTTTTTTTGAACACATCATGCATAAACCAAAAAAAAAAAAAAAAAAAACAGAGCTATGCTGTCTTTTAGAAACACAGAGATATCACAATTTAGCACATGAATCTCAACAATGGTGGCAATATTTTTTTTTATTATTCATGCAGCAGTGCATGCTGGGAGTTTTATATTATCCTGGAGCCCAGCATGCATTGCGACATGAAACTTTTGGTTGTCACCATTGCTGAGATTCATGTGCTGATTGTTGATGTCTGTGTGTGTCTGAGTCAAACAGGAGTTAAACATGTTTTAATGCACTATATGATTAAAATATTGTTCAGAAGACATGATTACAGAGATATTGATTTCATGTTGTAGATTCACAGATAAATATGAAATACCCATAAATTCATAGAATATATACAGGAAAGATCTGAAAGTCAGACATGTCCAGGATGAATGTTAAATCATCACAAAAGCCAAAAACAACTAATCATCTTCATCTTGACTTTTTCTTGCTATAACAAATGTGTTTTATAAACTCACTATTACAGCAGTCAGAGAGAGATGAATGGTAAGAAGTCCAGGGACAAGAGACCAACTAAAGCAAATACTGATCTCCATCATGGTGACAACAAATTTTATTATTAACTAAATCTGTGTTAATTCTCAACAAGAACTTTTGTACATGTATGAAAGAAATAATCATAAACTGGTTTGTAAACTGGTTTCACACTCAGTGTTGCTGGAAGTCAGTTGTAGTTTCTGTGTTTCTCTTTTTTCTGTTCTTGATTCTCTGTCCGTTCAGTGATTCTGCTTATCAGTGTTCATCAGTTTCTCAATTCACTCACTTCTTTTCATTCAAGTGGACTATATTGGTGAACTAATGTAGGGAATAGTGAATAAGGGTATAGGGTGTGACTGGGAAAACAGCCACTGAGTGTCGACTTTGAGCACTGTTAATTCACAGTATATTCCTGTAGGCTAGTTTTATTTTCTACGGTATATTACTGTTTTAATGGAAAATGGTATGATATTGTCAGAATTACAGCAATTACAGATTTTTTTTACAGCAAGGGTTAACAGTGTATAACTTATTTTATACATCTGAAATGGATGCAGTCACCACATAACTACGGTAATGTCTGTATTGTCAAAAAATGTACAGTAGTCAAAGGGATTTCAAATCAATGTATTTATTAATTACAAAATATAAAACATTCAATTCAGGTTAATACAGGTTAATAAAGCTAATTTAACACTCTGAAAGGGACTAAAAAATCTCTATACAAATATAAAATAATTCAAATAAACATAAAAAATACTGGTAACACTTTATAATAACGTTCAGTTGTAAGTCGTGTATAAGTGGTTAGTTAATGATGAACTAATCATTTACAAAACATTCATAAATGATTAGCAAGTGATATACTAACATTTTATGTATGTTTTGTAAATTCCATTACAAGTCATTTACAAGTGATTAGTAAATGATTAACTAATTATTTACAAAACATGAATATGCGTTCATAAATGATTAAAAAGTGATATGTTAATTATTGTATGTGTTTTGTAGATTAAGTTATAAGTCATTTACATTTGATTAGTTAATGATTAACTAATCATTTACAAAACATGACTATGCGTTTCATAAATGTTTAATAAATTATGTGGGTTTTTTTGTATGTATGTAGCAATTAGAGGGTGCAGAAAGTGTTGTAAATGCCTTGTATACACGTTACAGATCATTTGTAACAGGTAAGTAAGTGTTCAACACAATGTGTAAATGCATGAATAAATCATTTACAACACTTTCTGCATCCCCTAATCTTAAGTGTACACTATTCATCACTTGTAAATGTGTTACACATCATTCATAGATTACCACTTCAAGACTCAATAAGGCATAAGATCAACAAATCTTATCTACGAATGATGTGTAACACATTAGATTAGGGGATGCAGAGAGTGTTGTAAATTATTTATTTATGCGTTTACACATCATCTATAACAGGTGTTGAACACTGTAGTGTGTACTGCAGTGTAAGTGCTGACTGGTGAGGGTATAGACAGCTGTCTTCTGTAGTGTGTAGTGTAGTGTGCACTGTAGTATATTCTCTGACACACATGGAGTCTTTAACCACTGTGCACCTGATGTGAGCAAAACATACAAAAAAAGGTGGCTCGCTGGAGGAGGGTGGCTCACTGGTGGAGGGTGGCTCGCTGGTGGAGGGATGGCTCGCTGGTGGAGGGTGGCTCGCTGGTGGAGGGTGGCTCGCTGGAGGAGGGTGGCTCACTGGTGGAGGGTGGCTCGCTGGTGGAGGGATGGCTCGCTGGTGGAGGGTGGCTCACTGGTGGAGGGTGGCTCGCTGGTGGAGGGTGGCTCGCTGGTGGAGGGATGGCTCGCTGGTGGAGGGTGGCTCGCTGGTGGAGGGGTGGCTCGCTGGTGGAGGGTGGCTCGCTGGTGGAGGGATGGCTCGCTGGTGGAGGGGTGGCTCGCTGGTGGAGGGTGGCTCGCTGGTGGAGGGTGGCTCGCTGGTGGAGGGATGGCTCGCTGGTGGAGGGTGGCTCGCGGGTGGAGGGTGGCTCGCTGGTGGAGGGATGGCTCGCTGGTGGAGGGGTGGCTCGCTGGTGGAGGGTGGCTCGCTGGTGGAGGGTGGCTCGCTGGTGGAGGGTGGCTCGCTGGTGGAGGGGTGGCTCGCTGGTGGAGGGTGGCTCGCTGGTGGAGGGGTGGCTCGCTGGTGGAGGGGTGGCTCGCTGGTGGAGGGGTGGCTCGCTGGTGGAGGGGTGGCTCGCTGGTGGAGGGTGGCTCGCTGGTGGAGGGGTGGCTCGCTGGTGGAGGGGTGGCTCGCTGGTGGAGGGGTGGCTCGCTGGTGGAGGGGTGGCTCGCTGGTGGAGGGTGGCTCGCTGGTGGAGGGATGGCTCGCTGGTGGAGGGTGGCTCGCTGGAGGAGGGTGGCTCACTGGTGGAGGGTGGCTCGCTGGTGGAGGGATGGCTCGCTGGTGGAGGGTGGCTCACTGGTGGAGGGATGGCTCGCTGGTGGAGGGGTGGCTCGCTGGTGGAGGGTGGCTCGCTGGAGGAGGGGTGGCTCGCTGGTGGAGGGGTGGCTCGCTGGTGGAGGGGTGGCTCGCTGGTGGAGGGTGGCTCACTGGTGGAGGGATGGCTCGCTGGTGGAGGGGTGGCTCGCTGGTGGAGGGTGGCTCGCTGGAGGAGGGGTGGCTCGCTGGTGGAGGGGTGGCTCGCTGGTGGAGGGGTGGCTCGCTGGTGGAGGGTGGCTCGCTGGTGGAGGGATGGCTCGCTGGTGGAGGGTGGCTCGCTGGTGGAGGGTGGCTCGCTGGTGGAGGGATGGCTCGCTGGTGGAGGGGTGGCTCGCTGGTGGAGGGTGGCTCGCTGGAGGAGGGGTGGCTCGCTGGTGGAGGGGTGGCTCGCTGGTGGAGGGGTGGCTCGCTGGTGGAGGGTGGCTCGCTGGTGGAGGGTGGCTCGCTGGAGGTGGGTGAAATCAAATTAAATCAACAGTGCTTTATTTTTTTTCAGCTACCTTAGGTGTATTTAACAGTAGCATTCAAGTACAAAATTAAATGAACAAATATAACAATAAAACACTAGACTTCACTGTATAAATTATACATAGATTCTTAATAAAGCTACTGTGTTAAAGTTATTTTAGGGATAGTTAACTGTTACCCCAAAAAATCTGTTATCATTTACTCTCTCAAATTGTTTTAAACCCTAATGATTTTCTTCTGTTGAAAAAAGATATTTTGAAGAATGTGGGTAATCAGACAGTTGCTCGTCCACAGTGACTATGTTTTTTCTACATTGGAAGTCAATGGGGACCAGCAACTGTTTGGTTACCCACATTCTTCAAAATATCTTATTTTGTGTTCTGCACAATAAAGAAATTAATACAGGTTTAAAACAACATTACAGTGAGTAAATAATGACATTTGTGGGTGAACTATCCCTTTAAGGACAAGCGGCAGCATGTTTAATATTAGGATGCTGTCATTTTAAGACCTGTATGCTGCTCTGTATGCTGCATCCAGTTTTCTCTCAAATGTTTTCTGCTAAAATGGCGTTTTTCGGGGACTAATAGAGCTGGTAAGTCCCGCCCCCTCCGCTAACCCCGCTGGACCTCTAGGTTGAAAAATCGTCAATGCAAGTGAATGGGAGAAAATAATTATTTTCTGGTCCCGTTTGAATTGTGCCATGAATGTGAACATATGTTGTCTGTGAATTTTTTTATATAATCTTTCGTGTGAAGAATGCTACAATTTAGCGGGTAGAAGTTTGATATGGTTAGACTTTGTGTGAGAGCACTTTGTGGACTACAACTCTTCGCTGCTTTCGACGCGTTTGAAACGTCACCACCACTCGCACTCGGACACTAGCTCACGGATCCCGCTAAACATGGCTGTGTCTGTGGAAAAGGAGTTTCCCCACTGTGTATGGGGAACTGAGGTTACGATAGTAACCCAGTAGTTTTCTCTCAAATGTTTACTTTCACTATACATATCCCATAACCAACTGAATGCACTGTAGCACGATACTACCATCTTCAAAAGCAGATCGTGGAGCCATTTAATCGTCCACGTTCAAAATTCGTGTGCTCAGAGCAGCCGTTAGACGAACGTAGTTATAACTAACGAACTTTTTTTCCTTAGACTTTAGCAGTTTACTGTGACAATCTGACGTGGTAACATACAGAATATTGTAAACGGGGTGAAAAGGACAATATTTAGCCTATATAAGCTAACTAACGTTAGTTTATTGACAACCTAACGTTAGCTCGTTGTCATTCGACAAAAACATAACTTATGGTCTGGATTAACGTAAAAAAAAAACAATAGGTAACGTTACTGAAAATACAATAATAGCAGAACACACACACTGACTATGGCAAATATTTACTGTTAAAGATAATACTCAATTTACAATTAAAACTCACCTCAGAGTCAGGAGCTTTCCACTGTGAAGGCAGAAACAACCGTTACTGTGCGTTCACACCGGACGCGAAAATGCGTCAAAATTCGCGCCTGCCGCGTCTAGTTATACGCGTGACCACTTTGTGTGCATTCGCGCGACAAGAGCGAAATTGACGCGCGTAAAATCAAAAGTTTGAAGCGAAATTTACGCGCGTCAGAGGCGAAAGTTTCGAAACCTGTTGGCGGCCATCTTTTTTTTAGATGTTTATCGAGCATTAGCATTAGCATTAATCGAGAGAATCACCGCTCGTATATGCTCTGGAGAGCAGAAACAGCTGCGTAGGGGACATCGTGGCTGTACTCGGGTCCACCAAACCCTCCGGAGGGTTTCAGGAGTTTCACAATTTGCTCCAGGAGGTAGGTTTGGTGGATCTAACGGTGAGGACGCTGACGTGGATAGCGTAGGCCGTATAAGCCTCGGCCTCGAGTGGTCGCTGCCTGACGAGCCCGCGCTGTGTACAGCCCGGCGCGAGGTTCACCCTCGCCCGCACCTAATCTGTGATTTATTTTTGTTTTGATAATAAATGGAGCCAGCCTTCAAAAGTGAAACCTGTCCTGTGATTTTTGTTTTTATACACTAAATTGTGTTTGTTGTCTTTACATTAGATTAATAATGTTTCATATAATCTAGAATAGATATGGAATAAATAGCATTCAATACAAAATGAGTATCTCTCATATATTGAAATCGAGTTTTATGTTTTTATTTGCTTTATTGTGCATTTTAGTCATATTACAAAATAATTTATTGAGGCCAAACATAAGATAACATTATAAACTGTCACTTCACCACGTGACAGCAGCATGCAAGCAGGCTCCTGATTGGTTAACGCGGCGCGAATTGACGCAGAAGTTCAGATTTTTCAACTCGGGAGGCAGACGCGAATTCGCGTCAAACGCGTGAATGCACAAAGAGCACTAATAAAATCATTCGCGCTTAACGCGCCAGACGCTCAATTCGCGTCATTCGCGCGAACTTGACGCGCGAATGAGGCGAATTCGCGTCTACCGCGCAGCGCTAAACGCCTCATTCGCGCCGCAGGAATTTTTTACGCGCGTAACGCGTCTTTGCATTGACTTAACATTGAAATCACTCGCGCCTGACGCGCTGTTCGCGTCCGGTGTGAACGCACCATTAGGAAGGCGGAAAGTGACGACTGCAGCCTGCCTGTAGCGCGATGACGTTGATTAATCAAAAAGTTGATGTTCGACGCATGCGCGGAATTGGATACTTTTAACACGCATGTATTAATCTTTTATTTAATGTAATTTAAAGTGTAATGCCGAGTTAAGGATAGAAAAATAGATACTTAAATAGATATTTCATTAGATAAATTATATTAATTATTATTAATTATTAAATGCAGGAAGGTTTCTTCAAGCATCTTGTTCACAGTTTTTTTCAGTTTCTTCATGTTATCAGACTCGATGATGGTGAGATCAGATCATACCGGCTGTTGTCAGATTCGTTGTGCATACACAAATCTCACTGGATTATTACAATTAATGGCAAAAAGAATGTTTGGAAAAGAAATAACCGACTTAAAACCTTTTTTTTTTTTTAGTTAATGTAAACATAAATGTATATATTCAATGCTATATATATATATATATATATATATATATATATATATATATATATATATGCATTGAATGCTACAAATAATTCTTATAAGTTAATAACAAAAGATAGCCTATAAATTACATGAAAAATAGCACTCCAAAGAGCGCTCAATCTCTATCTCGGCAGACATTTTCCTTCTAAATATTTAAAAAATGAGTGTATAGCCTAAAGTTAAACTTATGATCTCCAATGTTGTTTTGAGTGTTGTAGACAATGGTGTGAAAAGCAACTATAATGAATAAACATTTATTTGACTTGACTGAGGTGTTATTAGTCATGTGAACTAGTCTTTTCTTTCAATTTAATGTCATTTTTATTGTTGAAAATGTTTAGCTATATTAGAATGATATAAATGGCATTAGGCCTATACGTCTATGGGAAATTGTATAAAAACAGACAAAAAGAAGAGAAAAGTTTAATTTAAACTTTAAAATTAAAATTTAATTTAAACTCAACGAACTCTGCCAGAGTGATGGATATCATAATAACTAGTAATAACTTTTGACCTTCTCAAATAAATTAAAAGCCTATTGTTTTATTCCTGATATGCAGGATTCAAAATGAAAGTAGGTTGGTAGATTTTTTTTTTAAATTACGAGGCAGCCAGATTTTTACCACCAATTGCATGGTACACTGTTAATTTTGGATTACATTACAAACATCATATCCAGTAAAAGTAATAGGCTTTTTAAAGTAGATTTGTTCTTAGAGTTTTTAAGGGATCATGTGTTGTCTTGTAGACACAATCCAATGCAAATAATGGATTTTTTCTTTTTCTTCCTGCTGAGCAGAGTTATAAATGGAAGGTCTTATTGAATTTCACATTCAATTTTAAAAAGCAGCCAAAACGTAATGAAAGTGGGCTACCTAAACAAAACCTGCATGGGCCCAAAGGTACAAAAGCTGCTCTGGGCCCGAATGGGCTGGCCCACAATGGGCCACCATGGGCTTAATGTGGGCAGCCCGCTAGTGTGGGCTGCTCACAGTTAGCCCGCGGTGAGCCCAAAGCTGTGGGCCTCGCCTGGGCAAGCCCACACTGGGCCTGTTTAGGTTTGGTGTGGGCTGGCCCTAGCCCACTGTGCCCGCAAAAAGCCAGCATGGGCCCCACAGGGGCATGTTTGCAGGGCTGGCCTAATACACCATTATGACAAATAGTGTTATAAAGTGTCCTCAAACAAATGCTCATCTTCACAGGACGATGGGGATAAAGAGTTTCTGCTGCCACAGAGAGGCCTACAGAGGTAATGCTAATATTATGAGTCTTCACATCAAACAATCAGATTTTTTACAAAATTTTATGTGGAGTACCCAATAGAATCTAAGTTTAAATCTAAGTATAAACGGGTATTCTTTGTTTCTATTTTCTTCAGTGATTCTGCTTGTTATCATCAGGTGTTTTCAATAATCGAACAATCATCACTCAATTAATCACTTAATCTTCTAACTAACTCTAACACTGCATCAGTGTTACTTTTAACACCCTGCTGCTGGTGGTTCCCATATGAACACCGAGCGGTGTTAATTTAACACCGGGGAATTAACTGTGCAGGAATGATCTAGTACTCACAGTAAGGGCAGACGTCCTTCATCTTCTCCCACACTTGGTACTTAAAGTTGCCCAGATATTTAGGAACATCAATAAGAGCTTCTGCATCTGGAAGTGTGTATTTTGCTCTTAAAAAACAAACCTCACATAATCAGTTTTGAATTTTACTTAAAGCTCATGAATAATTAGAAAGTAAAGTAGTAACATGAAAATGAAAAATACCTGTTCATAATGTCGTAATAATTCTGAGAAACAGCACAGAAACACACAATGTTAAATTTGGCCGGTCATACACTGTGCAGTTTTCGTCTGAATTTGAGCTGATTTCTCAGCCAAACTGTTTTTTTAAATTCGGGACGAATTTTATAGCTTTGTTGAAGCAGAGCTACAAAGCGATTGCCCTAGTGTTTTTCACCTCACTCCACCTGCGCGAAAACAGAAATTAAACCATGGTGACAATAAGTATAATATACTGTATTTATTAGTTTATTTTGACGTTTCAGCTCAGAGAAATGGACATACGACCAAGGCAGCGCGTTTCCCCCCGTAAGCATGTTTCTTCTGAAATAGACACACAGTTCTGGGTTTGGAGAGTCCCTGCATGTGTATTTCATACGTATAGTGTGAGCAGTCAAGTCACAGCTCGACGATTGGACCGTATAGTGTGAGCACATAAATTGTGAGCTTTGTCTTTACATTGCATGCGATTTACTGTACTTAACAAAAACACTGCTGAAATCACACAGTGTCATCTGACCTTTAAAAGCACTTTGGTGGTATATCCACATCTAGATTTAGTCACATAGATTCAGTCATTTTAAATTTCATAAAAAAAAAGAGGTTTTCAACCCTGATCCTGTCCTGCAGAGTTTAGTTCCAACCCTAATCAAACACACCTGAAGCAGCTAATCAAGCTCTACAGGATCGCTTGAAAATGCACGGGCAAGTGAGTTGAAGCAGGTTGGAAATTAACTTTCAAGGCAATAAAGCTGCAAGAACTCAGTGTGGAGCGAAGTCCAAGATTTACCACAGTGTGTGTGTGTGTGCATGTGAACCGACCATCAGGAAGGTGATGCCATTGTCCTCAGAAAAGTTTTCCAGTTCTTTGACTCGGTCAGAGAGAGACTGTTTTCCTTCTTGAATTCTTCTTTCCAGATTTGCTTCCTTTTCATTCTCATTTTTCTCAAACTCCCTCCTGATACTCCTCTCTGTCATATGAGTTTGAGACTGTGTGGATAGCATGTGTGAAAACCTTATCATCCACACAAATCTCACAAGAGTTATAAATAGATATCAAGCTGTACTCAATGACCTTGCTACAAATCTTCAGATTTGTCCTCACAAAATCTACTTAATGAGAGCTTTAAAGTTGTCCAAAACTGCACTTATAATGTTAGTAGGTTTTTACAACAAAGGCTGTAATAAAAAAAAAACAAAGGCCATTTTCTTATGTTTACGAATGCTTTCATCATAACTAACCGTGCAAACAGGATGTAAGAGATTCATTGAGCAGTGTAAACAGTGTTGTTGATTATAGAGCTGAAGTGATTTTTTTTTATCTCTTCTTGTATAGAAAGTGAGACGGTGAGTGTAAGCACTGAGTATGGGACACTAGGTCGCAGGCTGGTGTAGTACCGAAAGCCATCAGAGGCAGATGGTGGGTAAATACTACACTCCATAGGGTTCCAGGTAGGGTTGCAAACTTCAGAAAAAAAAAAAAAAAAAAAAAATTCTCAGACATAAACACATTTGTTTTGATTAACCTATTTATGTACAATTTGACGTTAATTCTAAAACGAATTTTAAGGTCACACAAAAAAGTCACAATACACACAAACCATAGTTAAATATAATAGCATTAATCTGAAATAGAAAGCTTTTGTAACATTATATACTACATTTTAAAGAAATTAAAGAAAGTAATAGCCTACATTTATTCAGCAAGGACGCATTAAATTAATCAAAAGTGACAGTAATACATTTATAATGTTACAAAAGCTTTTTTATTTCGGATAAATCTACTTTGAACCTAGCCTGGATGACACCAGACCCTTCTCAGTCGTAACCGAGAGTGGGTCTGGGGAAGGGGCGTCACCAACGGACGTCGCTCAAATGCCTCTAGGCGCAATTGGATAGATCTAAAACCAATCAGATCGATCGTCATCGTGTAAAGCCCGTCTCAAAGTTGTGATTGGTGCCAAGATTTGGAAAGATTGGAAATGGGCTTGAATGGGCTTTTGGCCAGACTGACTTGCAGAGCAAATCTAAATTTGCCAAAAGTTCGTCTGGGTTTTCCCAGGCTACTTTGAACCTTCTATTCATCAAGAATCCTGACTTTTTAAAAATAAAAAATAAAAACATTAATAATAATCAGAAATGTTTCTTGGGCAGTAAATCACATCAGCATATTATTCACTCAGGAAGATTTCATGTTTTCTTGCGTTGGCTGGATGTTGGACTCATGAACAATAATCACGTTGTTTGAATTCACTAAAACTGATATGCCGAAATCAAAACCCGGCCGGACAGTGAAAGGGATTAGCCGTTAGCGCAAGTCCGGATCGAACAGGGAGCAACCAGACAGCAGAGGATTCTGTTCGCAAATCAAACAGTGATTTGTCCCAATTCTCAATTTAGAGTTTGTTATCCGTATGGTCTGATGCGCGTGAGTGTGAACTGTGATTGGATGATGACCGGTGTCGTGATCATTCTCAAGTGTTGTGTTGCTGTTGTATCAGTCAGATCAGCGTAGCAATCTATTTAATCGAGACAAGGGAGGTCCCGTACGGGACAAATAAATTAGGCCCAAAATACAGTTGGCAACCCTAGTTGGAGGTATCTGTGGTGGTGTGGCCAAGAACAGGCATGACAGGTAGTGTACAGATGAGAAGATTTATTTCTTCCAAAAATTATATACAGGGGCAGATGTAATGAAAATAATTTCCAAAATAAAGTCCATTTAAAAAGACTTAAGATGCATTCCACTAAGGTCAGCAGATCATGATGTTACAATGGCTGCGTTCGAAACCGCATACTCAATGAGTAGGTACTTAATTTCAATAAGTACTTACTTAACGAGCGCTAAAAGAGTAGGTACTTTATAGCCAAATCTCGTTGAGTATGAATGAGAACCGGACATCTGCCATGTTGACGTTATCATGTGACCTACGACGCGTTATCACAAGCGCAACAACTTAAAAGATTTGAACGACACGTTTAATTAATCTGTCTGTAAATATCATGATATTGATTAAACTTGCTCCTTTTGTGGACTTTTTGAAGAAACTGCTGCCCATTTATTTTGTGAGTACATTTAGGGTTGATTTAAGTTCTTATACCCTACTAATGTGACCCACCGTTTTATCCTTAACGATATTTATTTTTATTACGAAATCCCAAAATTGTCATCTCTTGAATATGTTGTTAATTTCTTTATTTTATATCCAAATATTTTCATCCATAAGCAAAAGTGGCTTACTGCTTTATGTTTTCCTCTTTTTCTTGTTAAATTTAACTCTCGTTTCATCCCTCAGGCCTATAAATAACAGAAAATGCATTTTTTAAATGTATTATATAATTAATTATTTAAGAAAATATATATTTAGATATTCAACCTTACAGGTTTTTTCCTGTGTATAAAATCTCATGTTTGCAAACCCATGATTGAGATATATATATATATATATATATATATATAGATAGATAGATAGATATACACATATACCTCATAACATCAGTAACTCGACAGCCCTACCTAGAACGGTTTTCCTCAGCGTTTGTAATGTCTGCACAAATGGCTGCTGTGCGAAGATTGGAGAAAACTGTTGATTTTATACTCGAAAAATTTAAGTATCATTATTAAAAATTAACACTACCCCAGAACGAATTGCATTGCTATCCCACCCCAAAACATACAATAATAACAACGATAAATGCTGACCAATTAATTATATTACTTTTTACTGAAAATGATATAATTCAATAAAACAAACAAAATGTAATGTATGTCATTTGAAATAGCTATGCATGAATACACTCTAGATGTGTATATAGCGAACATACCTACATTTTCATTCAAACAATAAATAAAGCATGAATTAATTGTATTTTATTTACTGACAACAATGAGAAATATTAATAAATTAGTAAAAGAATGAATGAAAGTCACCATCACACAATAAACAAATGCATATACAAGTCAACACATGAAACAAAGCTTTATTCAAACTACAATCATGTATGTAGACTACAGGTGCTGAACCCCACATCCTTCTGCCATCTCAACACAGCGGTTCCCATTCTGCGGCTTTATTCTGATGAATCAGCTGAGCGCCAGAGGTGAGCCGTGCCTTCGTGCCTGAGGTTGTTGCGTGATGTGTTGTGCTTCACAATCTGAGGCAATAAGGGCAGGTGGAGTGATGGAGGGTCTCATGAGGGCAGGTGGAGGGTCTCATGAGGGCAGGTGGAGTGATGGAGGTTCTCATAAGGGCAGGTGGAGTGATGGAGGGTCTCATCCATGGCACCATCTCCAGGATTCAGCTCTGGGCTCCTCATCCTCAGTACTCACACCAGTCTGCTGACATTTCAGATGCTGCAAAAATGCACAAACATAACACAAAAGCAGTCATTATTTTTAGAAGACAAAAATGCTTTTTTTCCACAAATGCCGCCATCATCTTCCCTTGCAGGTCCTGCTCCACCACAAAAGCTGTGCAGCAAATGCACAGAAATCAAGAATCAGAAAAGTGCTGTAGTAGCTCAGTTTGAAATTACAATAATTAAAATAAACTACAACTTAATATTTAAATAGTTGTTGTTATTCATTTCTGTAATGTCACAAAGCCTTTGATGGCAGCATTCAGCTTCATGAGCCACTCTCCACGGGATAAACACACATCTGTTCATCTGTCCCTGTAACATCCAGACCAGACTTACATCCCTCTGTGATTTATGAGCTCAACACTACATTTACATGTTGAGGTTGTTTTAACTTTTTATCCTACATAAATGTTCCTTAACCCTTTCACGCATAGTGGTCACTACAGTGGACAGCTATTAAAAAAGCATTTTCTTGAATTTGCACGGGTTTTTATGGCAAAGTTGCACATCAATCTCTTCATTGGACCCTGGTGCATCATCCTATAAATTGCAACCAAGTGGCAAGCCTTTGTGTTTCGATTTTTTCCCCCTCCAAACCAAGATGACCAAGGGTCAGTCAGACATGCCAAGTTGCTCCAGAATATCCACCCATTCCTTCTATCCTAGGAGACTCTTGTAGGTAAAAAAAATATTGCAGCATAAAGCAATATCTAATGAGTCATATCACAGTAAAATTTTCCAAGTTTTGATTTTAGATTGAGAGAAAACTCTGATTAATCACATGTCCACTGTAGTGGACGTCATGCATGCAATGGCTATATTTCAGCTACAATTCATAATTATAATGTGAATATTGTTTTTGAAATTTAAAACTTAACTTAATATGCATTGACTTTTTCTACTGTAAATAAATGTATTTGTATTATTAGAATGTAATTTTCATTGACATCGAAAAAAAGTCATGTGATTACATAATGTATGACACTTGTAATGCATTACTTTACTTGTTAGATCAAAAAGTAATCTGATTTTATAATGCATGTTATTGTAATGCGTTTTTTTACTAATAACATCAAAAAGTAATCTGATTACGTAATGCATGTTACTTTTAATGCGTTTCTTTACTCATAACATCAAAAAGTAATCTGATTACATAATGCATGTTACTTGTAATGCGTTTCCTTTCTCATAACATCAAAAAGTAATCTGATTATGTAATGTGCGTTATTGTAATGTGTTTTTTTACTCATAACATCAAAAAGTAATCTGATTACGTAATGCATGTTACTTGTAATGCGTTTCTTTACTCGTTACATCAAAAAGTAATCTGATTAGGTAATGCACATTACTTGTAGTTAATTACTTGTTAGATCAAAAAGTAATCTGATTAGGTAATGCATGTTACTTGTAACACATTACTTTACTTGTAACATAAAAAAGTAATCTGAATGCGTTATGCATGTTACTTGTAATGCGTTACCCCCAACACTGATCATTTCAGATGAGATTGAAAAAACGTATCGCTAGGTTTTCTCAGAGGAGGGCTATGATAGAAATGTGCATGTCCATCTTGAACATAATCAGAATTATCAGCTAATAAGGGTAAATCTCCATACTCTGGTGCACTGGAGGGAGCATCTGAGTGGTTTCCACAGTTGTACCTTGACAGGCTGTAGAACATTCTGATGGAATCACATCCTCATGTTCTGATACGCGAAGTGCAACTTGTATGAAGTTGTATGAAGCCATTGCAATATTTTGCATTTATATTTTTTGTATATATGTTATAGTTGTCACATTATTTGATATAATTGCATTGATTAGTTTGTTAAATACACATACTTTATCTGTTTGATTATTGTCTTATATTTAATACAGTATATCTTCAGTTTAAACCAACCGCATGCTGTCCACTCAAGTGGACGTCTGAAGATCTCTTTGAAAAATTTGTAAAAAAAAAAAAATAAAAATCAATTCTTGTTTTTCATGCCCTAAGAGCAATAAAAACACATAGGAAAAAAATCCTGACTGAGGTTATCATAATTCATGCATGAAAGGGTTAATTTATCAACAGTACTAATGGACAAATAAAATAGATAACTTATGTTTAGTTACTTTATAGATTGGTTCTACATAATAGCACACATCACTCAGATGCCTATTTCATATTAGACGTAGTAATCTGCAATTCTTATAGAAGAGTTTCTTGCCAGATATTAAATAGACATTTAGTAATTGTATTTAAGATGTATACGGTTTAAAATGTATGCAAATCCACTTTGGAGACGTATGTGTCCTTACTGGAGCTTCTCTGTTAGCTATATGTAAGCTGCTCATCCTAAACCATAATAAAATGTGAATTACAGCAAAATCACAAATATATAGCGTCTTTACACCTTCAACAATTCAACAGTTTACTGTACAGTAGTTCAACACATGCGATCATTTGATTTGTAAAACTCACATTTGAAAACAGTCTCGTCCGTCATCCTTTCCGTCACGTTCGAGTATGACCTATCCTTCTTCTTCTTTTTCATGACGTATCCTCTCGCGTGGCCTCCTGGGATAGAAGAGTATCCATCGGTTGAGCACTCAAAAATCTGTCCAGAATCAGTAAGCCATCCGGGAACTTCTCGCCTACTCTTTTATGAATACTGATGTTTCTAACGTACTGCTTCCTTCACGTACTGTTTTCGCCTATATAGTAGGAAAGTAGGCATATTCGAACGCACTTAAGTCCGAATCTCGCGATAATTAGTACGTCGCCCAGGTAATTCTCGCCTACTCTTTTGGATTCGTACATACTTTTTCGCTCGCCTACTCTTTTTCCCATACTAAATAGTAGGGAAGTATGCGGTTTCGAACGCAGCCTATGGCTGGGCAAATCTGACTCCCCTCTTCTTCTTCTTTCAGAGTTTTATGGCAGTTGTCAAACCAGCTAAAAGGTGCATTTACCGCCACCAACTGGACATGAGTGTGAAGCGTTAACCGAGTGAAGCAAATAATCAAATAATCAAATCATTCTGATTAAAAAAAAAGATCTATAAAAAATTATATATTAAACTATATTCTGTTTCCCTTAGATACCTCATTAAAGCACTATAAACCCTTGCCTCTTTCTGTGCGTTTTGAAATATGCTATTTACTGACAATGTATTAATACCTACGTAGCTTAATGATTTGGTAAAATGTATTCTTTCTCTGTTGTATTCTGTGCAATGAATCAACACATGTTCTGACTCCCCTCTGATATTCACCACTGCTAGATATACTCCTTTAGCCTCTACCAAACAAAAATAAAGGTAAATATCAAATAAAACTTTCCCCAATTAACAATAATATTTACAACTAAATATCCACTGTATCGTACCTAACATAATACAATCAAATACTTTAAGTACAATACAAAAACTACTCCAAACAAACCAAAAATGAAACTGAATGAAATGAAATAAAAGATCCCCCTCCGATCAGATCATGATGGTACAGTCCAACTTCCTCTGGAACGGCATAAGTCTGGAGGCTGAATCCCCACCTCTCCCTGTGTTTGCTGAACACACGTTCACTCCATGGACCAGAGGTATCTAGGACTCAGCTAGAGTTAAAAAGCAAAGAAGAATCTAAGAAGTGTGCACCCTTCTGTGCATTCAAACTTGAATAAACTTAACTTGTTAACGGATCCTGTGTTTGTTTCTTATACTAAGGGGATTTAAATAAAGTAACAAACCATGTTAAAATTCAACTTCAAAATAACCAATTTAAATCATGGTAGAGTTAAATATGTGAGGTCAGCTACGCACCCGTCACAGCATCAAAAGCCATCATACATCTTTTTGTCCAGTGATCTTGTTTTTCCTGCTTGTCTTTTCACGTGTCAGAACAATGGCCTCTTATATGTGAAATGATCAGAGAAAATGTATGTAAATAACCCTTTAAAACAGCTGGACATTTTTTCTAGTGCTCTATTTGTCAATTTAATGTAGGCATCTATACACTTCAGCTTCTATGAATATTGTTACTTTATATAGCAGTTCTATTTTTATTTCTACCTTTTTTTCATTAAACTCTGTGGACCCAAGAACCTATGGAGCTATTCTTGTGCCAATAAAAATGAACGTAGCTTTTCAAGAAACTAATGAAAATATAAATTGAAACTAAATAAATTATCTCTAAAACTGAAAAAGAATAAATCGCAGGCACATTTTTTGACTTCGTTTTTAATACACAGTAAATTCCCCAGTGTTAAATCAACACTGATCAGAGCACATATGGTCCCACTCTACATGGTGTTAAAGTAACACTAAAGCAGTGTTAAAGTTAATGAGACAATTAAGTGATCAATTGAGTGAGGATTGAGCATTATTGAAGACACCTGATGAAAACAAGCAGAATCACTGAAGGAGAAAATCACAAATTGTAAGCCACCGTTATGGTGATGGGTGTTTGCTTTAGTTGGGCTCTTGACCCTTACTGTATATTATTAACTTTAGACTTTGTTTGTTTGCTGTTATTGATTTATAACAGTCAAATGAACAAAGAAAAAGTGTGATCTGATAGTGTTGGTTATGTTTTGACATAATCATGCTGTGATCCGAAAATGAAATTTATTGAGATAGTTTGGTGTAACTTGTTAGCAACAGCTTTTTGATTCTACAGTATATGATTATCAGCATTTTTCTTATAATCTAATATATTTAATAGAATTGTTCTGATCAAAACAATTTCAAGTGTATTAATTTAGAAACACAGACATCAATAATCAGCCTGTGAATCTCAACAATGGTGACAGTAATAAAGCATGTTGCAGTGGCTGCCACCAATCACAACTCATTAATGGCTCCCATTATGCAGTGCAGTATGAATAAATTATGATCTGAATTGTCTGTAATTTACTTTTCCCAATTGTCACCATTGTTGAGATGCATAGACTGAATCTTTATGTCTGTGTGTGCCTAAAAGAAATATTTCTTTTTTAAAAAACTTTTAAGAAATCCTTTATATTATATCTAAAATTCTGGATATTTATGCAGAATCACAGTTATGCTGTAACCAACAACATAAATCAAAAACATAAAGTTCAAATGATGATTGTCATAACATAACCCAACACAATCAGATCACTTTTTTTCTTTGTTCATCTGGCAGTTGCAGCAAGTCAGATACAGCAATCAAGCAAATATTAAAGTTAATAATTTAAGGGTCAAGAGCCCAACTAAAGCAAACACCCATCACCATAACGGTGGCTTACAATTTGAGATTTTCTCCTTCAGTGATTCTGCTTGTTAACATCAGGTGTCTTCAATAATGCTCAATCATCACTCAATTAATCACTTAATTGTCTCATTAACTTTAACACTGATTTAGTGTTACTTTAACACCATGTAGAGTGGGACCATATGTGCTCTGAGCAGTGTTAATTTAACACTGGGGAATTTACTGTGTACACTGCATGTTTTGCTAACTATTTCTCATATTTCAATCGCTGATCTGAACTTACAAATGCGCTTCCAGAGTTTTCATTTACGCTTCTGAAGTTTTCGTTTACGCTCCCAGAGTTTTCGTTCGCCGTTCTGACACATTTCTCTCGTGGGGGCGGGGCTAGTAGCAGTGTGTTCTCATTGGTTACTGAGCTTTTGATTGATAGCTTCGTGACCTGGAAGTGAAGACGTCAGTGGTGTGTTTATGTGTGGATGTGCGCGTCTGTAATCGCAGCTTTCTATTTCATTTTAGTGATAAGTTATGTTTGTTTTTTAATTTTATCTGTATTTACCTGCTGCTACTACTTAGTTGGCAGAAGCTTTTAGGAGCACAAGAGATCTATTCAGGTGTAATTGCACATTAAAGTACTGTCTGTATATAATACTTAAAATATTGTGGTGTCCAATGTTTTCGGAGAATATTTGTTTATTCCTGATGATTATTTTGCATATAGGCTCTGATTAGGTTCAGCTGTTACAATTTAAAGAGAATATTAGCAAACGTATGTGATATATTCAGCCGTCAAGAAAGTCAAACTTCAACCAGGTAATCAAGGTTGGCAACCATGGCCATCACACTACTCATTGTTAGCATGATATACGTTTACACCATCAAAATGAATGATCACTTAAATAAGAGGTATTTAAACAAAATGAAAATTCGTGGCCTGCTGTCAGATACAGACCTCAAAGGGCATTTCATTACATATGTCACACAAAGAATGTTCTTGTTGCCATTTTTTTAAAATTGATAATTATATTTAGTTATTTCATTTAATTAACATTTTCATTTAATTTAAATATATTTTAACAATCATCAACCGTTTCAATCGTGACTTATACAACCAGTTAAATTAATGTAATTGAAAATATGAATTCAAATAAATGTACATTCTTTGTCACTAAAGCATATACACAAGTATCAGAGTGAAGGTCTTGGATGCAATTATGTTGTGACAGGAAAGACCAGAATCCACAAAACATTAACTGCATAATATACATGTAATGCACAGTATTCTCATATACATTACTATACAAAATGCACAATTACAAATACAGAATACATTTTAAAAATTCATATACATTTTAAATGTTGCAATGATTCTTTGAGCAGTTCCTGTTGCAGTACAAGTAACACAGCAGTGACTGGACACAAGCAGTACAAGGATAGTCCACCCAAAACATGAGCATTCTCTCATCATTTACTCTCCTTCATGTCATCCCAGATGTATATGACTTTCTTCTTCACATAAACATAGACAAAGAGTTTTAAGGAAATAATCCATCTCTGAGAGTCCATAATACAAGTGGATTGTAACCCATGTACGTAAGATTTTTAATAGTTAAAACAGTTTACATTATTATTATTTTATCTAGCCTATTGTTTGACTTCAGAAGGCATTGATTCATCCACTGAGGTCGCATGGATTACCTTCACGCTCACTGTGTGTGGTTTAAAGTGTCTTTAGGACTCGCAGAGATGGATTACTTTCCTTACAATCTTAATTCGTGTTTATCTGTAGAAATAAAGTAAAATGCATCTGGGACAGCATGAGGGTGAGTAAAATAAGTGAGAATTGTATTTTTGGGTGAACTATCCCCTCAACATTCATATGCTATTGGTATGCTAATCCAAGATCAGCATAGATTAAACAAGAATAAAGTGAAACCTCTTGTGTACTTGCGAACTATGTTTGTTTTAATCTAGAGGAAATTGAAATATTTGCTAGTTTATATTAAAATAAATCAGGTGTCTGAAGATCAAGATCCCAGTCATTCAAAGGTGATGTGTCTGAACAAAGTAAGATTATTGTCTGATAGGGACAGTGGATCTCTGGTACTATCACTCTATCCTCTGTGTCAGCATCAGAATTTTGTTTATGGAAAAGTTGCTCCACTCCTTGGAAAATGAGAGAGGAAATGTATTATAATCTAACAATACAAACTGCTTTGAACTCCCCATACAATAACAAGTTGCAGACTTAAAATATTTATTATATATATAGGCTATTTAAGGGATTTTACAGCACTAAATATTTACCTTTATTTATCATCTGTAATACTGTTGTGTAACCAGTAGATGGCTGTATTGCCCTATATACCTGTATAAACATATGGATATGTATTCCCTAGTTGCTGGATGTTTTCAGTCATAATTACTTGCATGTATTAAGTTTTTAATGTGGACATATATTTATTATTAAAGACTATTAAAGATTTAACATTTGTCAAAGAAATGTTCATTTGAAGTGCACTTTTTTTCATTATTATTAGTCAAATATGGACACAGAAAAAGCAATTTGTTATTCATACTAGATACATATAGGGTAGAGTGGGGGAAAACGCCCCCCTTAAAGGAATACTCCACCGTGTTTTCATATTAAACTATGTTTTTCCCTTAACTAAGACGAGTTGATACATACCTCTCTCGTCTCAGTGCGTGCACTTAATCGCTCAGGCGCGCGGTGACACTTTGAAAGCCCAGTTCATTCAATATGGGCCAAGCAGAGAAACAACCAAACACCTCCACGTTTTCCCTATTTAAATACAGTTACTCGCGTAGTGTAACTCGACCTAGGACGGTGACACAAAACAAAACGTTGCGCTTTTCTAAGCGTGTAAAATGGATAACTATATTGTATGGCGGAATACCATTGCAAGTGCTTGTAAGCACTTCGTCTTGGCGCAGTAATATCTTCACTCGTGAAAAATCCTCTCACCGGCCCCCGCTCCCTCTGGTGAAGATATTACTGCGCCAAGACGAAGTGCTTACAAGCACTTGCTATCTTTTTTTATTTACTTCAACTGCTCAATGCTCTGGTAATATCAATGGGATGACCCATTTCAGGAGTTGCCACAATTACATTTTAAATTCAGAATATGAGCATAGCTCACTTATATTCAATAAAATATTGAAACGTTAGCAATACGGATTCTAAACACGAGCGCCAGTGATTGAATGTCAAAGTGCGGTTTGAATGCCCCGCCGCCCCACCTGAACTGGAAGTTTTGATTGGTTTTGCACCCGAGTCAGACCTGTCTGTTATTGGCTGAAGCGCTTCAGAACTGTCTGTTATTGGCTGAAGCACAGGGCTGAGGGCTCAGCCTCCACCGCACGCAGTAGTTTGAAAAGTGTTTGTGAAATGTAAGCTCGCTCTGTTGCTCCGTCGGCACCTTTGTCAAAGTACTCTGTACTTTTGATGAAAAATAAATGTAGCGAAGTTGAATACTTTATTTTAATTCTACTCAAGTAAAAGTAAAAGTACCACAATTTAATTATACTCAAGAAAGTAGAAAAAATAAAAAAATCTACTCAAGTACTGTAACGAAAGTATTTGTAATTAGTTACTTTCCACCACTGTGTATAAGAGCAGAAGCCTGTTTATGTTATACATTGTAACAAAGAACGTATGAATTTCTCACACAATAGACAGCATTTAAATACCCAATGTTTTAGCTTGAATGTCTGTCATTTTCTTTCTTCATTGACTTTTGACCCCCGTCCAGCAGCAGAGACTCCAACAACACATCCATTCAGGACATGAGAGAGGAACCAATGAAGAATGAAAACAGACTGAGAATCAGAGAGACACATGAAATAGAGGAGAGCAGACAGTGTGTGAGTGTGTGTCGTCTGCTTTAAACACACACTAAATCACTGCATCATCTCAGTGTTGAGTGTCTGAATCTCTCAGTCCTCAATCTGAACTTTACAGAGCATGAAAGACGGAGAATGTGATTAATCATGTGCAAAGATTTATTGAACAAAACCAGTAAAACCACTGTTACACCGTGTAGGAGCCTAAATGCAGTTAACTGATAAATCATTTTAAATTACGCGTTAAATAGTAATTTACATGATTCAGTTATGTGGAGGAAATTGAAGGAAATACTTACAGTATTTACAGGTTGATGCAGTTAATATTTACAGTAATGCAAGGAGTTAATTGTGTAATTATCTAAAATGTGTGTGGATAATTTAGAGTGCATTTATATTACATTGGTCATATTTTGGGAATAGAGGACTGTTGTTGCATTTTTACCTTTAACTGCATGCACCTTTAATTGCTTGGAATACTCTCGTGAGAGTTGTGAAGTTATCTGAGTGAACAGTCAGGCAAGCAGAGAGTGGAGCCACACAGTTTTTTGACCATTTTTCTCTCTCTCCCCCTTTTTTGTCGTTAATTAATCATTTTTATTTTCTGTAATATTCCTGTGCTGATGTTTTGTTTGCTGAGTAAACGGATACATTTTTTCACGAGTGGTTCTGTGGATTTATTGATGTGGATTCTGGGGAGTGGACAAATTGTCAAGCTAGGGCTTCATTCAGTGGAAACCTACATTTTAGTAAAAAAAACTCGCTCTGCACGGATTGTAACAGCTTTTCATTAAGCTGCTGTTGTACTGGTAATAGGAGTGAGCAAGTAGTCAACACGTATAAACTCCATGAACACAGATATAAGATGCAACCAATGTCTTTTATTTATTGTGCTCTAATTGTTTAACGTTGCTTCCAGTTAGCTTCTTGTAGTGTCTCAGTCTTTGCTGTTCAAAGAATCAAAGTCCATACCTTGCATAATACATCGCACGAACATTGTCCATATTCCATATGTCCTTGAACATCACTCTTTCCCAGTGAAGCATGGTTAAGCACCATTAAATACAATCCAACGCAATCTTTGAAGCACGGTCAGCATAATATTTCACATAGAACATGGCTTAACACAGTCAAAAACTGTGTGCTTCCCCACTACCAATACACCTGTTGTCTAATTACCCATGTGCTCCTAATATGCCAATGTCAGAGCACCCCCAATGGACAAATATATAATTGCATTAAAATGGCTCCTACACACCGGCCCCTTAATTGCTCATGGCAGGAAGACATAACAATTACAAAAAACATACATAAAGGAGCCACAACAATTAAAGCAACATATACAGACATTTGGTCTTAAATTCAGGACATTATTGAAACATTGTCACCTCAATCATTTGACTCCAATAAAAGACAAAGCTTTCTAACAGGTCGTTCCAGAACACTACCTTTGGTTTTAATCTTTACAGTACGTACTAAACCTTTATCATCTGGAAAAGTTTCCAGTACTCTACCAAGTGGCCATGATCCACGAGGTGCAGTAGGATCCAGTAAAAGAACAATGTCGCCAGGAACAAAACTTTGTCGTTCCTTTGTCCACTTTTGACGTTTTTGTAACAGAGGTAGATACTCCCGTATCCATCTTTTCCAGAAAAGGTCAGCTAAATACTGAACTTGCCTTTATCTTCTTTTCACGTACAGATCGGTCTTTTCAAAAAGTCCAGGTGGTAAAGCAGGCTTGCCTTGCATAAGAAGAAGATGATTAGGGGTGAGGGCCTCAAGATCATTGGAATCACTGGAAAGCTTTGTAATCGGACGGTCATTTAGAATGGATTCTATTTCACACAGAATAGTATGGAATGATTCATCATCCAGCGTCTGTTGGCGAAGTACAGAACAAAGAATATTTCTCACCATGCGAATGATGCGCTCCCACGCACCTCCACAATGGGAGCCTGCAGGTGGATTAAAGCTCCACTGCACCCCTACTTGAAGTAACTCCTTTTCAATTTGCTTGATATTCCACACAGTAAGAGCCTCCTTCAACTCTCTGTTGGCACCAATGAAATTTGTTCCATTATCAGACCTAATGTGAGCTACTTGACCTCTTCGAGCAACAAATCTCCTTAAAGCATTTATACATCCATCAGTGTCCAAGGAGTAAGCTACTTCTAAATGCACTGCTCTAGTTGCCATACAAGTGAAAATTACTCCGTATCGCTTCACATTACTACGTCCTCTTCTTACTTCGATAGGACCAAAGTAATCCACTCCAGTGTTTGTAAAAGGTGGAAGATCAGGGGTAATTCGTTCAAGGGGAAGGTCTGACATCTTTTGCTCACCTGTCTTCCCTCTATAACGCCTACATACAACACATTTGGATATGATTTTTCTTGCAGCAGCATTGGCATTGGTAATCCAGTATGTTTGTCTTAACTTGGATAACATATGATTCCTACCACAATGGCCCAATTGTTCATGAATGTGACGAAGTAGAAGATGTGAAATGTGCTGACTCTTAGACAATATGATGGGGTGTTTGGATTCAATAGGCATAGCTGCCTTCCTAAGCCTTCCTCCTACCCTTATGAGTTCATTGTCCATTACAGGATCCAGTCTATATAGACTGCTATTCATCTTGACTCCATTAGAACCACTCTTCAGTTGTTCAATTTCATCTTGAAATTGTTGTTGTTGACTGAAGCGAACAATAGCCTTTTCAGCTTCACAGAGATCCTCCAAAGACACAGACTGTCCACCCTGTGTTGCTTTAAATAACTTAATTTGCCCCTCCAAGGTAGATTTAGTAACATTGCAATCCAATGCCAGTAATTCCTTCCTTTTGAGACGTAGCCTATCTAGCACTTTTCTCAATTTGAGCATCCAAGCAACTGCCACTTTCAGTCTTTTCCACTCTGAGAAGTAGGTGATAAAGTAATTGGTAGAATTTGATGTACCTTGCAGAATAAAAGCATTTACCTTATGCTCTCTTTTGATCTCAGGATCATCCTCCTGAATGTTGTGTTCTTCTGTTGGAAGTGGTTGATAATCTTCTGATGTCCAAAGGAAACTAGGACCTTCAATCCATCTTTTGCTTTGCCCAAAGGTTTTGATCTGCATTCCACGTGAAGCATGATCTGCAGGATTTTCCTTTGTGGAAACATATCTCCATTGCTGGGGTTGTGTCCTTTCTCTTATGTAAGAGACCCTATTTGCAACAAAAGTCTGAAAGCGCTTGTCCTCATTTTTGATGTACTTGAGCACAGTCTGGCTGTCAGTCCAAAAAACTGAACTCTCCAATGTAAGTCTTAGCTCTGTTCTCAGCATTTGGTCCACTTTAGCAGCGAGTACAGCTGCTGTTAGTTCCAGACGAGGAATGGTTATCGGTTTAAGAGGCACTACTCTGGCCTTACTGAGCAGAAATGTCACATGCACTTTGTCCTCACTGTTGATCAGCTTGAGATAAGTAACCATGCCATATCCTCTTTCACAGGCATCAGAAAAATGATGTAAACAGGCATGCATGATTTGTCCAAAATCTGTGGGTTTTAGACATCGGTCCACTTGGAACTCTGACAATTTATCCAAATCAGAAATCCAACTATTCCACTGTGTTTGAAGTCTTGGGGGTATATTCTCATCCCAACTCAGATTCTGTCTACACATCTCCTGTAGGAGTAACTTGGCAGGTAGCATAATAGGAGCGAGAAATCCCATAGGATCATACACAGAACAAACAGTAGACAAGATTCCTCTTCTTGTACATTGTTGGGCTTTCAACTGCATTCTAAATTGAAACACATCCACCTCTGTACACCACTGAAGACCCAAAGTTCTTTCCACAGGTAACTTATCCTTAGCTAAATCCAAACACTGGACGTCTTTGCTTCTGGATTCCTCTGGAACTGATTGCAGTACCTTGCGACTGTTACTGATCCACTTGATCAAAGAAAAACCACCCTTTTGACAAAGAGCAGTAAGATCCTGTACCATGCTGACAGCTGCCTCCTCCGAAGAGACACTCTTCAAACAATCATCCACATAGAAACTTTCAAAGACTGTTTTAATCACTTCTGTTGAAAAGAGTGATTGATTGTCCGTTGCAGTTTGTTTTAATGCATAACAGGCACAACTTGGAGAGGATACAGCTCCGAACTGTCATTCGGTAAGTAGAAACTTCCTGTTTTAAGTCTCCATCAGACCACCATAGAAACCGAAGAAAGTCAACATCCTCTTTAGACACCTTAACCTGATGAAACATAGCTTGAATGTCAGCCATCAATGCTATGGGCTCCTGTCTGAATCGTATCAAAACTCCCAGAAGTGAATTTGTAAGGTTGGGACCTTGCAACAGTTGGTTGTTAAGTGATGCATCCTTAAATGTTGCTCCACAATCAAATACAACTCTCAATGTTCCCTTTTTTGGATGGAACACTCCATGATGAGGAACATACCAAACCTTACCATCATCACGATCTAACTGATCTTCTGGCACCTTCTCAGCATAACCTTTCTCTAGAACATCAGAAAGGAAACGTGTATATTCCTCATGAAACTGTTTGTTCTTTTCAAATTTCCTTTTCAAACCATTGCACCTTTGCTTGGCGACACACAAGTTGTTAGGCAATATCACATCATTAGTTCGAAATGGTAACTTGAGATTGTAATGTCCATCCTTTACCTTAACTGACTTGTCCATTATTTCTATAAACTTCAGATCCTCTCTGGACATCTCTTTCTTATCCACCATGTTTTCATTGAAGTCGCAATTATACTGATGTTGAAGCAATTTCTCAAGCCTTCCAATAGAAATCCTGTTGACAGTAACAAAAGGTGTGCCAGTATCATTCCTGCAGTCACTGCTCCTCTCTGAAAGTCCACTAACAACCCACCCCAGTAGGGTTCTAATGGCATAGGGTCCATTACCATAACCATTTATTACTTCCCATGGCTCCATCACTTGGGACGCATTGGCTCCAATGAGTAAATCAACATTAGCCTCAATGTGTGTAAGTTTCACTCTGTCCAGATATGGCCATTTGGAAATTTCCTCCTGTGTTACAATGTTATCTGAGTTGACAGGCATCTTCTTCTGAGTATACACTTCCGGAAGGGAAAAGAAATTACTGTTGTTGATTCCACTTATCTCCAAACCAGTTACCACATTACAAGATACAGACTGCTCTTGTCCCATAGTGCGCAGAAAAATGTTAACCCTTTTACCTCTGATGTTCAGTTCATCCATCAACTGCTTGGAGCAAAATGTAGCTGAACTCCCAGGATCCAGAAAAGCATACGTTTTAATTATTTTGTCTCCTTTGGATGATTTTACTTGCACTGGAATGATTGACAGAAGGCATTTTTCGTTACCGGCCCCTGTATGTCCACAAGTTTGCGCAGACACTAGGCTACTCTTTTGCCCCTTGTCCTCCACAACTGGCTTGCGATGTATGTGCAACACTGTCGGATGTGTCTGATTACAAACTTCACACACAAGACGGTCGTCACATTCCCTACTTATATGTCCAGACTTCAAACAGCTGAAACAAACTCCTGTTTCTTTTAAAAAGTCAAGCTTTTCTTGTTGTGACTTATTTTTAAAAATGTCACACCCTTTTAAAACATGATTTTCTTGACAGAACAAGCAAGTTGTGTTATCATTGGTCTTGTATACGGAATGGTTTCTCAATTGTGATGTTACATATCTCCTTGGAGCTGAATTAACATTTGTAACATTTGTAGCAAAACTGTTTCCCTTGAATGTCCTGCTAACCGTACTTGGTTGCTTATCCTGAATGCATCCAAACACAGGATCTGATGCCATCTTTGCTTGTCGTTCGATGAAGTCCACAATGTGTGAGAATTTTGCTCTACCTTGATTCAACTCCATTATCTCACAAGCTTGTTCTCTCCAGCGTTCTCTCAATTTGAAAGGTAGCTTCATTACCACAGTTCTCATATTACTTGGCATGTTTAGTTCTTGCATATAAGAGATATTATCAATGATTTTACAACATGCACGCAAAAACAATGAATATGCATGAAGACCTTGTGCATCCTCAGTCCTTAATGATGGCCAACTCAAAGCCCTTTCCATGTATGCAGCTGCAATCTGGAATTCATCACCGAATTGCTCCTTCAGAAGTTTCTTGGCTAATAAATAACCTACTTCTGGATCAAGATGTTGGCAACTTTGAACCAGTACTCTGGGTTGTCCTGTCGTGAATTGCTCCAGAAAATACAAGCAGTCCCTTTTATTCCGAGTCTTTTCTTCAACACTGTGCTCAAAAGCTCTAATGAATGGCACATATTGAAGTGGATTACCATCAAAGATTGGAATCTCTCTTTTGGGAAGCGTTTGAGGTTGAACTTGATGTACCAGATATGTTGTTAATTCTTCTTGCCTTTTCAGAATCTCATACAAGGGTTCACCTTGAGATGGAAGACAGTTCACAGCTTGAGATGTTGTCATATTATCTCTGGAACGTTGAGTAAAAGAACATGAGTCCTGTTGTTGGTAAGTACTGCTTTCTTGAATGTTCAACACTTTTTTAGGCTGCATTAATATTGATCGTTTTGTGCTGTTACAGGAAGCACCAGCTGATTGTGTTGAGTGAATGCTGCTGATAACTCTAGCTGTATCCATTGGTATTTCACTCACTGGCACATATTCAGTAACTTGTGGATTTAACACCTTTGGTCTTGTGGAATAAAGAACTTCATTTCCTGTCACATCCCTTGAAATCTGAGCCTTTGTTGATCCTTTTCCTTTAGAATGTGAACTGCCAGTACGTGAGCATTTGCTATGACTGTCGATTGTCCTCAAAACAGCAATTTTTGCAGTGGATGCTGCAATTTCAGAATCTAATTCCAGTTGTTCCATTTTTTTCCTCAATTCCTCCTGTTGTGTTTCAATTGCATGTTTAGTTTTTAATGCAGTGGCACGTGCTACAAGTGCAGCTTTCTCTGCCTCTGCCTGTATGCATGCTGATAAAGTGGAAGAAATTCTGCTGCTTGAACTACAGTTACTAAATACAGTGGTAACTTTTGATGCATTTGAAACACTGTCCTCAGGAACTACATCATCAATAACATTTACATCAACCCCTTCAGATATTACAGGTGCAGACAGCCATACATTCACATGTTCAGTAAACTCATTAATGGAAATCAGTTTTGCCTTGAACCATATATCATGTTTCTCAATTTCATTATCAGGCAATACAGTCAACAATGCATCATGCGTTTCCTTAGCCCCTAAACACAAATCATTGAAGTTTTCATACATGTTTCGTACTTCAGACTCATATTCTTTGTTACTTTGCATCAAGCTTGTAATAGTCTCAATCATTTTGTGTGCTTTGTTAAGCTTTGCCTTTCTCAGTTTTTGCAATGAATCAAGTCTTTCCACCAAAGCCTTTGCTGCGAGTTTAATTGTCCTTTTTTGCATTTCAGGTTCATTTTCATTACAAACCTTTGCCACAGCGGATTCCTCCGCGGCCAAACACTGCTTGTCCATATTACACACAGTACTCAAAAACCCATGCAGTACAAAGAATAAATGTGTAACCTTTGGCAAGTGTGCACACAGAGTCAATGGCCATTAAAATTTGTTGTTGCAACAGTACCTTTTAATCCGCTGCTGAATCAAGCGTTGTCCCAGCAACAAACAATCCAACAGGAACAGTGAATCCAGTATGAATCCAACCGGAAAAGTGAAATAAATCCACTACGAATCCAACAGGAACAATTAATCACATTTCCACGACGAAATCAGATATCCATGAAACGAATCCTTGATGCTGAAGAACTCATACTAAACGAAGCCTCTGTCTCTGAAGTGGCGTCCTGGCTTATGCTCACAGTCCATTGGAAGAAGTTTTTGACTTAATGTAACAGCTTTTCATTAAGCTGCTGTTGTACTGGTAATAGGAGTGAGCAAGTAGTCAACACGTATAAACTCCATGAACACAGATATAAGATGCAACCAATGTCTTTTATTTATTGTGCTCTAATTGTTTAACGTTGCTTCCAGTTAGCTTCTTGTAGTGTCTCAGTCTTTGCTGTTCAAAGAATCAAAGTCCATACCTTGCATAATACATCGCACGAACATTGTCCATATTCCATATGTCCTTGAACATCACTCTTTCCCAGTGAAGCATGGTTAAGCACCATTAAATACAATCCAACGCAATCTTTGAAGCACGGTCAGCATAATATTTCACATAGAACATGGCTTAACACGGTCAAAAACTGTGTGCTTCCCCACTACCAATACACCTGTTGTCTAATTACCCATGTGCTCCTAATATGCCAATGTCAGAGCACCCCCAATGGACAAATATATAATTGCATTAAAATGGCTCCTACACGGATTATTGGACTTTGGAACGGCCTGACTTGAGACAAAGGACGGAAGGAGGAAACTTTCACGGTAAATCTGTAAGTCGTAGCTTTCCTTCCTAAACTGAAAATTAGTCATAGCACTTGCATATTGTTGTCCTATTGTTAGTTTAACTGCTTCTATTGTTCTCATTTGCAAGTCGCTTTGGATAAAAGCATCTGCTAATGAATAAATGTAAATGTAAATATAAAAAAAAACCTGGAAGTTTCGGTTGCACCAGCTGTGCGTAAGTTATAACTTAGCCTAGTTTTGACGTAAATGGACACTAAGTTACGACTTACGCACTTCTAAATATTTTTGCGTTGCACCATTAAACTTAGTTGAAGCGTAACTCTACGTATAAACTAAATATTTACGGCAGCCTCCGATCAGGAGTAACGGATGGAATAAAATATCAGACAGACTGAACTGCATCAATAAGCTCTTCTTTTACCTGACAGACTTCAATTCTTTAGACATATATGATTATGCTGACATTTACACTCACTTACATTTTAAGAGAGAGAACATTATGTGAAAAGATTACTTTGTTAGCGGCTCTTTAACACGAACCTGTCCTAAACAGCGCGCCGCTGTGTGCATCGGTCCATGTGCATGTCAAATATCAGTCATAAACAATAAACGTAATTTCTTATGTTTTTTGTATCAATATTTATTTATTGATCCTTATTCATTTCATTTCAAATACAGTTTCTGAATGTAATTTACAAAAACACTTATGCTATTCATGATCAAGTATCGTATTTAATGGAAACTTATTTTTACCGTTAGTAACGTGAGGCAAAAGAATGAAGGATAAACTGACATTCACAGCATTTCAACACAACTTCTGCTCATGTATTTGAAGGCTGCTATTGGATCATCGAGGCTAAACGTCATATTATGCGACTACGCATTACTTTATGGAGAGCTTACGACCTACTAGCTACGTTCTGCCTTACGAACAAATGGTGCAACGGAATAAAGTTCAGAGTTAGTTACAAACTAGCTAGTAGTTACTAAGCCTCTAGTGTGGACTTTACGTTCCAATTTAAGAAAGAACTTACGAACGGCTGGTGCAACCCTACCCAGATGAAGAACATTTTTAGGTCACATGACCAAATGTCTCAACAAGACCAATCCAAACCATTAAGAAAAAACGTTATAAATATAGAATGGACAACAATTTTATGATATAAAATATATGATTCTGCAGTTTTAGCTTAAATGATTTTGCAGACAATATAATAAACAAAAAAGCACAAAATCAGTGTTGCAGGAGATTATCTCATTTAAATTATGCAAATATCAATCATTAAGTGGTGCCTAATATCTGCCTAATACATAGACCTTAGTCTATAGGTATGAGATGCCACATTGAATTTTGAACATTGAACAACAAAATAATCCAGTGAATAAACTGTACTTTTGTTCCCTCAGAAATGAAATATTATCCTAAGGTCTATTGAAAAGAGAGAAAACACATTGACCTAACAGTAGCAGTTTGTGACAATCCAGCAGGATGAACCTTTTTTCTTTTCCTCAGATATTCATTTGCTCTTTCTTCCATGCCAGAATCATCAATATAGCCATTACAAAACCAAAACAAATGAAGATCAAGACTTTATGTCTCTCCATGAATGACAGTTTCTGTTCAACAGTCACAATTACTTTAGCTGGAACAACACGCAGAGGGATGGACTGATCCTCCGGGATCACAAATGGAAAGACATTCTTTTCTAACGGCAGAGTAAATCCTGCAATATATGAATTTCTCCTGGCATCAGAAAAGCTCACCTTCCTCAAGGGTTTCTAGTCACGTGAGTCCTGGAAAAAATTCACATGACAATAATCAAGCTTTACTCTCACTACCGCTGGATTTCCCTTCATGTTTAATCTTGACATTCCAGCCGCCATCTCTATGTATGAATCTCCATCACGTCTGAGACCCCAGAAGCCGTTTTCAGGGGTCAAAGGTTGTGTAGGAGGTTTTCCCTCCAATCCAAGACACACTCCAAGGCTCCAGTGCCGACTGTTTCCCACTTCAATATCCCATGTGTGAACACCATCACTGTATCCCACAGTTCCCAACACCATCCGGTTCCTGTGCAGAGGAAGAGGGTTGGGTTCGTTCTGCCGATGGAAACATGAGGTCACAGAGGTCAGATCATCTGACACAGAGACGTCTGGTGGAGATGTGTTTGGGTTCAGGATCACAGGATCTGAGGAGAACAAGGAATAGTCACATAAGTTGAAAAGCTAAGCAGTTCTTTCAGGAATGATCTAGCACTCACAGTAAGGGCAGACGTCCTTCATCTTCTCCCACACTTGGTACTTCAAGTTGCCCAGATGTTTGGGAACATCAATAAGAGCTTCTGAACTCAGTTCTGCATCTGGGAGTGTGTATTTAGCTCTAAAACAAACACACCACAGATTAATGAATTTTAATTAATTCTCATCAACATTTAGAAAAAAATTGGAAAATTGGAAATGAAAAATACCTGTTCATAATGGTATAATAATTCTAAGAAAAAAAAACAAAACAAAGAGAGTACCCATCATAAAGTAACAATAATGAACTAAGGTTTATTTACACTGAGAATATGTAACACTGATGCACTAATGCACTATGTAAAACGATTTACACTAATGTTGAATCCATTTTGTAAAAAGTAATGCTAGAAAAGTGTGTGTGTGTGTGTGTGTGTGTGAGAGAGAACCTTCAGGAAGGTGATGTCCTCATCCTCAATTCGCTCTTCCAGTTCTCTGACTATGTCAGAGAAAGACAGAATTCCTTCTTGTATTCTCCTTTCTATCTTTTCTCCCTTTTCATTCTCTTCATCATTTAGAGATGAAACCCTTCTCTCCTCCTCCTTTCTGAGGAACTGATGGAGTTTCTCAAAACCCATCCGGATACTCCTCTCTGTCATCTGAGTTTGAGACTGTGGGGATAGCATGTGTGAAAACCTAATCATTCATATCTCCCATGCTGTAACAATGAACTAACAAATCTGTGAGACTCCTTAAGTTTACATCTGTCATCACAAAGATGACCAGTTAAAACTGCAACTATCAAAAACTGTGATAATTAAAAAAAAGGCAACTTTTTTACATTCACGAATGCTTTTCATCATAACTAACAGTGCAAACAGGATGTAAGTAAGAGATTAATTGAGCGGTGTAGACAGTGTCATTGATTACAATGTCGTTTTGGCAAAAGAGCAGAACTTTGTGCTCACGCTGAACTGAAATGATTGACAGCTCCAGCAATTATAATATAGAGGGATAATTTTTTATCACTTCTTTTATATAATTTAAATATTTTAAATAATAGATGATTTCCATGCTACTAAGAGGAACAGTGTGAGGTTGACCGCTTGGACACATTAGGATCCTGTGGAAGGTATGTTACTTTTAGTCCAGTGATCCTGTTTTTTCTGCTTGTCTTTTCACATGTCAGTGGGCGGAGCCAAAGAGGCGATGATGAAGAAGTAGGCGTTGAACTGATTCTGTAGCGACGGTATTGCTATTATATAATAGTGGGAAGCAAGTACCAAACAAGCCATTTAGCAGCTTGGTTTCAATAAAAGCTGTTTTTGGACAAGGTTTTCTGAATCTTACAGTTTGTTTTTCTTTCTATAGAACAATGACCTCTTTTATGTTAAATGATTAGGGAAAATTTTCAAATTCATGACCCCTGCACAGCTACTTCGAGTCCATAACCCTTTCAAAATGTTGGACATCTCTTTTCCCCTGTGCCTTATTTGTCAATTTAATGTAGGCGCACTTACATTTTTATTACAACCCGAATTAAGGAAAAGTTGGGATGTTTTTTTTTTTTTTTTTTTGAATAAAATGAAAACTAACAGACTTTCAAATCACATGAAGACAATAGAACAAAAATGACAAATGTTTTAACGGAGAAATTTCACACTTTTATCCACTAAATGAGCTAATTTCAAATGTGATGCCTGCTACAGGTCTCAGAAAAGTTGGGAAGGGGTCATGTTTACCACGGTGTAGCATCTCCTCTTCTTTTAAAAACAGTCTGAAAACGCTTGGGCATCGAGGTTATGAGTGTCTGGAGTTTTGAAGTTGGAATTTGGTCCCATTCCTGCCTTATATAGATTTCCTGCTGCTGAAGAGTTTGTGGCCGTCTTTGATATATTTTTTGTTTAATGATGAGCCAAATGTTCTCTATAGGTGAAAGATCAGGCCAGTTCAGCACCCGGACTCTAATACGACGAAGCCATGCTGTTGTAATACATGTAGTGTGTGGTTTTGCATTGTCCTGCTGAAATACACAAGGCCTTCCCTGAAATAGACGTTGTCTGGAGGGGAGCATATGTTGCTCTAAAACCTTTATCTACCTTACAGCATTCATAGAGCCTTCCAAAACATGCAAGTGTCATGGAATGGTGAGTTAGTGAGAGGAGGATTCAAGTGCAGGTAAGGATCTTTTATTAAATAACATAAATAAACAAAACAAAACTAACAACAAAAACTCCCCGTGGGGGAAAACAGGACTGGCATCGGCAGGAACAGAACATAAGGGAAACATAGATAACGAACCAGCACAGGACTGCAAACACAGTGAGACTAAATAGGGAAGCAAACAAAAGAGGGTAACGGGGAAAGCAGGTGGGGCAAATTAATCAATAATCAGGTAACAAGATGGAAGGGGCTAGACAATTGACAGGAGAGCACATGGCACAAGGAAATGCATGACAAGCCATGTGCTCACAACAAACCAGACTATACACAAACACATGACAAACCGGGAATGCCAGAGCTCTGTCACCAACCCAAGATCTAACCCAAAAAGAAGTGACAAAACCCTGACAGCAAGCTGCCCATATGCCCACTTATGCACCCCCATACCATCAGAGATGCTGGCTTTTGAACTGAACGCTGATAACACGCTGGAAGGTCTCCCTCCTCTTTAGCCCGGAGGACACGGCGACCGAGATTTCCAACAAATGAATGTCAAATTTGGACTCATCTGACCATAGAACACTATTCCACGTTGAAATAGTCCATTTTAAATGAGCCTTGGCCCACAGGACAAGACGGCGCTTCTGGACCATGTTCACATATGGCGTTAGTTGGCATCTGCTGATGGCACGGCGGATTGTGTTTACCAACAGTGGTTTCTGGAAGTATTCCTGGGCCCATTTAGTAATGTCATCGACACAATCATGCCGATGAGTGATGCGTCTGAGGGCCCGAAGACCATGGGCATCCAATAAAGGTCTTCAGCCTTGTCCCTTACGCACAGAGATTACTCCAGTTTCTCTGAATCTTTTGGTGATGTTACGCACTGTATATGATGAGATTTGCAAAGCCTTTGCAATTTGACGTAGAGGAACATTGTTTTGAAAGTATTCCACAATCTTTTTACACAGTCTTTCACAGATTAGAGCCTCTGCCCATCTTTACTGCCTCTCTAAGACATCCCTTTTATAGCTAATCATGTTACAGACCTGATATCAATTAACTTAATTAGTTGCTAGATGTTCTCCAAGCTGAATTTTTTCAAAATGTCTTGCTTTTTCAGCCATTCAATTTGAAATGAGCTCATTTTGTGCATAACATTGTAAAATGTCTCCGTTTAAACATTTGTTGTGTTATCTATGTTCTATTGTGAATAAAATACTGGTTCTTGTGATTTGAAAGTCTTTTTGTTTTCATTTTATTCAAATTTAAAAAATGGCCCAACTTTTCCGTAATTCGGGTTGTAATACTGTTACTTTTTATTGCATTTCCATTTTTATTTCTACCCTTTTGTCATTAAATTCTGTGGACCCAAGGATAAAGTTAAACCAAGACATAACTATTCCAGTCTATATCCCATATTTCATACGACAGCCTACATTCCTCAGTTGGGTTTAACTTGAAAAGCCAGTTAACGTTTTGTAAAGTAAACATCTGTGGAATTTGTTTAATTATGTTAATCCTAAACATTAACCTCACCTTAATGTGCCTGGAGATTTTGCTTTCCCGTGACGTACCATTCTGTAATGACAACAATGTATTTTTTGCTGAACGAAGGGCATCTTTCAGCTTCCCCTTTAAAGATAAACACAAATATTCATTAACACCTGTTACTTTAAAACCCATTCGTAATTTACTTGGTAATGAACTGGGCTGACATTTCCAAGCATTTAATAATTACATAAAAAAGTATCTGCTAAGAACAAAATTTCTCACCTTTCGTTGTCGGACAGCCTGTTTTAGCGGCTGTGTTTCATGCCATTCATGCTCATGTTTCTTACACTCTGAACATAAAACCTGTTCATCTGTTTGACAGAACAGCTCAATCATCTTTCTATGTATCTGACACTTTAGTTCTGCATTCTCCTTCCTCGAGTTGTTCTCTCTCAGGTAAGACTCACAGGTGTTCCTCAGGCTCAGATTGGACACCGGTTGCTGAGGTGAAAGCTGTCGACAGACGGGACAGTTTCTGGATCTGCTCGAGGTCCAGTGATCATTAATGCACTGACGACAGAAACTGTGACCACAGCTCAATAACACAGGGTCAGTGAAGAGCTCAGTGCACACGGCACACGACAGATTGCCCAACAGGGAGGCAGCCATGAAGACAGAGACAAAAGACGAAGAATAGGTTATTCCCTGAGACTAAAAAAAAACAAAACAAACAAAAAAAAAAACTCAGGAACAAACCGAGAGAGAAAACAAACAAGACAAAGTAAAGGTTTTAGACTTCCTCATATATGCCCCTCCCATTTTTATGAGAGAGGAGGAGTTAGAGTTAGACAGGTGGATCATGACTGAATCTTAATGTATGTGTGTTAGCACTAGTAAAGCCCACAGAACTCCAAATAGCAGCTAATTTTTATGAATGCATAAGAAATAATAATAAGTTCTAAACCTACCACAAAATATGCAGCCCTTTAAATATGCACCCATGATCACAGGTTTAAAACCTCAAAAATGTATCTATTTTTTCTCACTCTTTTTCTTTTGTTTCTGGTTAAGTTTATAAAAAATAAATAAAAAAATAAACATTCTCCGTCTAATGGCACAGAGCAGCATATCATTCTCAGGTGAGTTTTGCTTAAAAGCTGTTTTAATGCACAAGACTGAATATGAAACAATGGAATAAGACACCAGGAAATTGTTGTTGTTTAATAAGTTAAATAGCATTTCCACCCTAGACCAGACATGCTACATTATAGCTATATATTTAGTTTATAATATTATAGTTACATATTCTCATGTATTATTATATTTTCTGTTGAACACCCAGCTTACCATATGAATGATTTCAAAAGAGTGTCCAAGTTCATTAAGCTGCCTTTCTAAAAACACATTATGCAGTGCATTATGCCATTCTAAGTACGTACCTTTATGTCAATTAAGCCACAGCATTTTGAATTGTTAAGTAAGTCTTCATCTTTCTGTCCAAGTAGAAGACACAATTAGTTACTGAATATTTGATCTACATAAGGCCTATACAACCTTCAAACTACACTTTCTTGAAGGTCCAGGAAAGATTTTATTAAAGCCAACATTCAAAGTTTGTCTTTGTTTATAAAAGAGAAACTACCGTACACTGCAAATATATGTGCCATACAGTTTTGCGAACTTCTTCTTCTTCTTCTTCTTCTCTTATTTAATGGCGGACTGCAAACAACGTTTAGGTGCATGCCGCCACCTACTGTACTGGAGTGTGTATTATCATGTCATTTTAAATTCTACTCCATAACCCTGAGTCTTTTAAAAAAGTAAATAGAGCCTTCCCAGTGATTCTTATTCCTTCTCCTTCTCCTTCTCCTTCTGATCCCAGTATCCCTACCAGATTCCACTCCCGCCCTGCCTCCTGAACCTTATCTTTAAGCACCTGTCTTTCCACTTCATTCAATGTACAGTACAATATTACATGTTCAACATTTTCTTTAACCCCACAGTTTTCACAGTTCTCACTATTCCTTTTCCCTATTAAAAATAATGTGCCATTCAGCCCTGTGTAATCCACTCTCAGTCTTGTCATTACAATTTCCTCACGCCTGGTCTTTTCCATGTAATTCTTTATACTGACACTTTTTTGTATTTTATAATATCTCCTACCTTTCCTGTCTTCCTCCCATCGTTTCTGCCATATTTCAAGACCTTTCCTTTTTACCACTGCTTTACCTTCGCCTTTTCCTAGTGGAATTGTAATTATATTTACTTTTAGCAGTGCCTCTTTGGCCAGTTTATCTGCCATCTCGTTCCCTTTAACCCCCTCATGTGCTGGCACCCAACAAAACTGAATATCTATACCGCCCCGATGTAATCTAAATAAACTGTTAAAAAGTTATATTAATAGATCCTCTCTTATTGATGTTACTGCCTGAATACTTTTAATTACGGCCAAAGAGTCTGTGCACAGTACCACCCTATCAGGTCTGACCTCTTCAACCCACTGTAGTGCAATAATGACTGCTACTATTTCTGCTGTGTACACTGATAACCGGTCAGATAGTCTTTTGGATAAATGAATTTTAAATTCTGGTATATATATTCCAACTCCCACACATTCCTGTTTATTCTTGGATCCATCTGTAAAAATCTTTAAATAATTATAGTAACTGTTTCTTATGTAAAGGTTTGTTTTAACTCCTATTTCCTCCATTCTCCATTCTCTTTTCTTTTCCAATATACTAATATCAACCTTTACTTCTGGAAAGAGCCATGGTGGAATTCTACTAACTGGATTGGCCGTGGTGAAATTTAAGGCTTCCTTTTCATATTCCCTCACTCTCATTTCTCTTGTCCATCCAAAACCAAGCCCCTGAAACTTGGAATACTCCCAACATTCCTGTATTATTTCTTTTGCTGGGTTTTCTTTCCCACTTCCTTTCAATCTAATCCAATACGCCATCGCCAGTTTCTCTCTTCTCAACTCCAAAGGTATCTCTCCTGCTTCTATGAGTATAGCATTAATGGGGGTTGTCTTAACAACTCCGATGCATACACGTAATGCTTTATACTGTAATCTATTAATTTTTTCCAATATTGTTTTTGCCGCTGCACCATAAACTACGCAACCATAGTCTATTGATGACCTCAGGCAAGCCCTATAGATGTTAATTAATGACGGCCTTTCTGCACCCCAGTCACATCCAGCCACAGCTCTCATCAGGTTTATAACTTTTTTGCATTTAGTTTCTAAGTGCTTAAAGGAGAACTCCGGTCAATTTTAACATTGAGCTCATTTTATTGTACATTTGGAGTGCTGTCAATACAGAGAACAACGACAAAAATTGGTGTTGCCTACACCGAGTTATTCTATTTTTAAAATTTGCACCCTGTTGACTTCAATAGGGCAAGTACTAAACCTGCTTTTAGCCTCTTAACATCCTTGATGTGTCATTACAAGTGCACAGAAAATGTGAGTGATTCCTTCTGAGTGAACACGAGTGGATCTGACTGCAGTAGATGTGAAAGAAATGTATAAAAATGATGTTATTTAAGCCAGCGCAAATACCTGTTTACATCCTGTTTTTCGGTTGAAGTCCAAAGTAGTCGATTGCCGAGTTCACGCGCATAGGTTTAGTTACCTATGATCACGCGCGTGAACTCGGCAATCGACTACTTTGGACTTCAACCGAAAAACAGGATGTAAACAGGTATTTGCGCTGGCTTAAATAACATCATTTTTATACATTTCTTTCACATCTACTGCAGTCAGATCCAGACAGATGTTGAATTTTGGTTGGAATAAGCACCGCAAAAACATGTGACATGCATGGCAGCACATTAAATCTGTGAAGATCTCAGCAGAGGAGGATTAAACAACTCCACAAACAGCATTAATTGTATTTTAAAGTCACCATGATGGTGGTTAGCGTTTGCTTTAGTTGGACTCTTGACCCTTGACTTTATAGTATAAAATTTTCTCTGGCTGCTATAATTGTGTGTTTATAAAGCACATTTGTTGTGGCAAAAGAGCCTATAGAAAATGAGGTCAGATGATGTTGGCTTTTTATTGATGATGAAATCGTCATCATGTAATTGCCTGAATCCCTGATCTTATTCAGAGTCTAATGTTTTGATTATATGGAACTTGTGTTTTTAATGCTGTTTTATAGTAGAATCCATTTTATTTTACAGCATGAGAGCAATGTTGTTTATCAAATAATATAAAGGATTTAAAAAAACATTTAGTGCATTAAACTTTTTTTTATTTTAAATTATTACTTAGACATCAACAATCAGTGTATGACTCTCAACAATGGTGACAATCAATGAAATGCTTCATGCAGTGCATGCTGGGTACCACCAATCAAAACTCACCCATATCTAAAATAAATTATGCTGTTTCTTGATGTCTGTGTGCGTCTAAGTAATGACATAGATTACCTTTTTTGGTGCACTAAATAGTTTTTAAAAACCAAACAACACTGCTAGATATGCTGTTGAATCAAATTACTTAAATTATGAATAAAACAATATTAAAACCACAAGTCCTATATAATCAAAACATTAAACACTGAATAAGATCAGGGATTCAGACAATTACATGATGATATCCTCATCATAACCTGATCTCATGGCTTTTTTTAGCTATAACAATTGTGCTTTATAAACACACAATTGTGGCAGCCAGAAATTTTTTTACATTAAAAAATCAAGGGTCAAGAGCACAACTAAAGCAAACGCTAACCACCATTATGGTGACTTTAAAATACAAAACATGATTTCATTAAACCGAAAATTAAATCTGGTTAGTTTTAAGTGAAGCTGGTAATAAGTGTACGGCCATGCATTTCACCTTTTTGTTTGGTTTATTCAACCCAAAATTCAACGACTGCCCAACGTTGGAGCTTGACGTCAAACAAACATTGGATTTAGACGTCAACCCGACTTTCATTTTCAACCAAAATCCAACGTCTGACCGACGTTGTAGTCTATATCCTGTGCCTGCTGGGAAAGAACTTATGAATTTATCACAAAATAGACAACATTGAAATACCCAATGTTTTAGCTTGAATGTCCGTAATTTTCTTTCTTCATTGACTTTTGACCCCCGTCCAGCAGCAGAGACTCCAACAACACATCCATTCAGGACATGAGAGAGGAACCAATGAAGAATGAAAACAGACTGAGAATCAGAGAGACACATGAAATAGAGGAGAGCAGACAGTGTGTGACGTCTGCTTTAAACACACACTAATCACTGCATCATCTCAATGTTTAGTGTCTGAATCTCTCAGTCCTCAATCTGAACTTTACAGATGTAACATCACACACAGTCCATTCATTATGTGCAAAGATTTATTGAACAAAACCAGTAACAGTGCTACACTGTACAGATGTTACATTACAGAGACATTTTCTCCTGATCTGATGCTTAGAAGATACTTACTTAGTTACTTAGATTCATTCAAATTAATTTATATTTTTTGCAATGTATTTGGACTCGAATAAAACCACACAGAAAAAAAACAATTAAGAGATATAAAAGAGGTAACTATAAAATGTAACAAGTCAAGGTTGAACCAAATCAAAGACAATGAATAACTCAGAATTGTAGTTTTGGCATAATTTTGCAAAGACAATAGTGTTAAACACAGAGTGAGGTACAACTTACAACAAAACCATAAAATGGATCTTTCCGAACAATCCAGCAGGATGAAACTGAGACTGAGGATGCTCTGAAACTGTGACCATATCTACAGTAGCTTTACGAGATCAAATGAAGAGCCAGAGTTTCTACAGACCATCATCTCTGACTCCCAGAAGTCTCCACTGACTCACACAATAACAGACCAGAGACCGGATATCAGTGGCGTGTGGTCAGACCCTTCAGAAACTTCAGTGACAAATCAGGACAGCAAAAAATATTCAAAAGTTATGAAATGTTAAATAATATCTATCTATCTATCTATAAATTATTTAACAATAAATGTTATGTATTTAAATATAACATAAAAAACAGCTTGACTACTGTTGTGTGTTTATGAAATGAAAATTGGCCCTTCTGTGTTTCTTTGTGTAAACGCGTAGAGTTTGTAGTAGTGCTATAAAAAACAGCAAGCACCTGGTTTATCTTACTCTCGCCTCTCATGTATTTCTTAGAAACTATAAAGGAAATATATAACGATTACCTCAAATGGATTAACCTAATATTTCCTGTTTGACAGAGGGTGTAAGTCTGTGTTAGCCAATCAGAAATTCGATATGATATGAGCGATATAGTTTACAGAGCTATTTGCATATTCACAAAATATTCTGATAGGTCCAGTAATTTATTCATAAAAGCAAATCTGACCAATCACATCTCTTATTAGCACTGTGGAGGTTGGCCTTCATGTACACTTTATGTTGAATTTGTTTGATTCCGTCATGTCACAATTGTGACTATATATCTCCTTATTCTGACTTTATTTCAGATAATTGTGGATTTACATGTCATGAAGTGACTTAAAATGTGTTTACATATGTGTCGTTTTGGTTCATCACAGGAGGCTGTTAAATCTGACACAAAGACACTGAAGAATCATTATAAACTCTAAACCCAGCATAGAGGGGTTCAGTGAATGTGGTGTTGAATGTGTGTAAGTGTGTGAGTGTGTGTGTGTCAGAGACGCTGTAGAAAGACAGAGTGCCGGCCGACACGTCCACATACACTCCTACTCTATTAGAACAAGATGAAGGGACAGGAATGTTCTTTCTCTTATTATTGTGCCAGACAGAGTAAATATCATCACAACAGTAAATATTCCAGGACTTTTCATTGAGTCCAAACCGACATTCACTTCCTCCTTTCCTGTTGATTCCTTTATATGTCACTGCTACATGACCCCATCCAGTCCCTTCAGCCTCCCAGTAACAGCGTCCAGTCAGACTCTCTTTACACAGCACCTGCTCCTGGAGCTCAAATCTCTCTGGGTGAACAGGATACGGCTGATGCTCTCTCTCACATGTTGTTTTTTTGTTCCCATCAGACAGAGAGAGACGAGTGTGTGCTGTGTTTGGATCCAGAGTGAGATCACAAGCATCTGAACACAGAAAATCAGATCAGAACAGCTATGGCATTAAGAATGCAGAGGTTTGCATGTGTGTGAGGACTTACATTTCCGCAGTCCTGGTGTGATCCTGAAATTTCCTCCATGATCCAAACTGAGAAGAGATAAAAACAAATAATGTGTAAAGGTGCAGTATGTAATATTGGCTGCTAGCTGTTGAAATGGGTACTGCAGTCCATAATCAAAATATTGGAGAGAGTTGTTTCTCCCACCCTGTCCTCAGAATCGATGCTCACACAATTTGCCAAATTGAGAAACGCAACAGGAATGAGGGCGCATGACAATGGAAAGCGATACATTTCATGTTCCTTTCATGAGCATTTCATGAGCCTTACATTGCAAGCTGATCAGCCAATGTAATAATTAGCAATGTTTTTACTGCAGAGGCTTTTCTGGTTGGGTAAAATCTGCCATCTTTGACCCAGTTGTTTGCCGGCTGCAATCAGCATCCTTTAACCTGGCCTTTTTAGGGGGCTTTCCTCTCAGGGCCAATGAGAGGATGCTTAGTTGCTTTTTACCTGACATCTTTAAAAGACAGATGCAATGATTAATGCATCCATGGCCAGGATATAATTATAAAATATGACATGATTTTAAAAGTGACCTATAACATCGACTATGCAATAAACTTTAATTTATTTAGTGCTAATAAAATTATTAAGCCTATTTGGAGAGAGAGATGTTTATAATGTGACAATATGTCAGTCATCGTGTGATAACAAAAATATGACTAGACCTAGACTACTTGTTCTGAGCAGGTGTTGTCAGTGAACAGGCTGTAAAACTGTTGGCTAAGTTACAGACACTCTGTTGGCTAAGTTACAGAACTGATGCTGATTATCTGGGAAACATTCTCAAACAGCAGTCAAGTTGTCACTGTTTGTGTCAAACAAGTTGTGAATTTGTTGTAACATTAAAACAGGAGATCATGACTTTTACTCTGTGCTCAAAGTGATGCTCGGAGCTCCAGTGGTTTCCTCTGAGGGGGAACGAAACTTTGACGATTGATGCATTTACATTTAGTCATTTAGCAGACGCTTTTGTCCAAAGCAACTTACAAATTAGGACTAAATTAAGCGAGTCATCGTGAAGAGGCAAGAAACCGGTTCCATAGTGAGAGCGGCGTGGCCAGAGAAATTTTGGGCGCTGCGGCATATTAAATATATTATATATTAGAGGTAGATTTGGTAGATTGGTAGATTTGCTAATTCAGCCAGGAGATAGAACTAATTAGTGATATCAGCTGCTGAGTTCATGGGTGGAATAAACATATGGCAGGACTTTTACTTTCTAACCCCTGGATTACACACCTCTGGTCTTCATGTAAAGTGTAGAACATACTTTGGTTAAAATTCCTTAAAGGTTGTGTAAAACAACACCCTTTTTACCTCCTCAATAACAGCTCTGTTCACAGCGACCCGTTTCGGTGAATGTCTCTTTAAATGACAATGAGCAACTGCTCACCACACCTCTCTCTTCTGTGGGGGGCGTGTCAACAGAAGACATGCAAAGGATGGACTGAACAGTAGAAATGAACCAGAGAAGATTTCCATGTCAAAAAAATGCAGAGCCTCAGAGCCACACCTACCTATTACGTAATCGGACCTATGGTAGTTCGAAGATGTTTACCAGACTTTTTTTTTTTAGCTTTTCAAGAAAGTATATAAATAAGCTTTCAATATTTACAGCAGGGCTAGTTAACCCTGCTCCTGGAGAGTTACTGTCCAGCAGAGTTCAGCTCCAACCACAATCAAACACACCTGATACAGCTAATCAAGTTTACATGAAAATTACAGGCAGGTTTGTGAAGTCAAGGGGTTAGAACAGAAGTCTGCTGGAAGGTAGACCTCCAGGAGCATGGTTGACACTGATTCATTGTGCACTTTATGAACATTCTGCAGATTTGATCTGAAATTGGTAACTACACTCGTTTCTTATATTGTGAAAAAATAAAACTGTTTGTGTAGTAATTTTATAAAAAGCTGAATTAAATTAAAACCTCTAGTTTTACACCTCTAAAGTTGGATATAACAGATTAAAAAATGTTGTTCTTACATGAGTTTTATGGATTTTTCTGTATTAAATCAGAGAAAAGTAAGCAAAATAAAAATTATGGGAGCACAACATTTCATAAAGCATTATCTTTACAAAATATCCCTTTTAGGAAACATATGAGTCATAACTAGCTCACATACTTGAGTGTCTGCAGTTTGTAGTTTGGATCCTTCAGTTTGTCTTTGAGCAGCTGAACTCCTGATTGTCCTGGGTGATTGTAGCTCAGATCCAGCTCTCTCAGGTGTGAGGGGTTTGAACTCAGAGCTGAAGACACATAACCACAGCCTTCCTCTGTCACCATACAGCCAGACAACCTACAGACACACACACAGTCAGATCATCAACAAACACACATCAAAATTATGACCGGTTGAGTGTATATATATCCCTTATATGTTCTTACACACCTCAGTATCTCCAGCTGACAGTTTGGACTCTTTAGTCCATCAGAGAGCAGCTTCACTCCTGAATTCTGCAGGTCATTGTTACTCAGATCCAGCTCTCTCAGGAACGAGTTTGAAGATTGAAGGGCGGATGCCACAATTTTACAGGACTGGCAACTGAGATTACAGCCAGCAAGACTAAAAGAGAGCAGAACACAATTTTATGTCAGTAAATTCTCTAACAGTTAAAATGTATCTAACTTAAGTTATATACAAATTAGGGCTGTCAATCGATTAATTTTTTTAATCGCGATTAATCGCATATTGTCATGAGTTAACTCGCGATTAATCGCATTTAATCGCACATTTTTTTTATTGTTCTAAATGTACCTTAAATTAATACTTTTCAAGTTTGTAATACTCTAATCAACGTGGGCATGGATAAATATAGATGCTTTATGCAAATGTATGTTTATTATTGAAACCATAGTCAATATAGAGCATAAGGATGAGATGTTTCAAAGGTCACAGATGTTTTTCAAAGAACTTGTTCATGTCTATTAGACACGTAGAAAGAACAAAAAAATGGCAGGTTACCATTACTTCTCTTTCTTTGCACTGAGCAATTTACTAACACAAACATGTTTAGATTTTTGCATGACAGGGCAGCTCTTCTGAAAATGCTAAATGTACATTTATTATTTTTTAGCCTATTACATTGTAGTTTGTCTCTCTCTGTGCCCATTTTGATGAAGCTAAATTCTCAATAAAACTGTTTTCATTGGTATATTTTACTGTTTCTGTTGTCAAACAACGGAATGAATTTGAAATGGTGACTAAAACGCGACCCATTAAGACATAACCAGCTCTCCCTTCCAAGATGTTAAGTTAATCTGCACAAAAATTCTGATAATCGAGCCGTCGTCTGGTGAAATCAAATTCACATAAGATAAAGACAATATCTGTGCTCTGATTTCGGCTATACTTGTAAAAATAGAGAAGCAACATAATATCTGTGCTTAACTGAGTTAAAGCGCTGCTCCTCCGCGCGAGACGCAGAGAGAGAGAGAGAGAGAGAGAGCGAGAGAGAGAGAGAGGTGCGCGCGCGCGCGTGCTGAGAGAGCAGTAGATTCTCAGAAACTAAATAAGGTTTGGCCGCTTTGTTGAAGGGAAAAAAATCGCTAAAGGGGTCTGCAAAGTCGCTAAGTTAGCAACACTGTGTATCTCCATTTCTCCAACTAGGGGTTGGGCCACGGGTCAAAAAGAAAATACGCGCTGCGTTAATCGCACGTTAAAAAAATTAGTGCCGTTAATATGATTTTGCGTTAACGCGTTATTAACGCGCTAACTTTGACAGCCCTAATACAAATATTAAGTAACTTAAATGAGTATACAAGAGAGAAAAAAAAACACTCACAGAGCTTTCCTGCAGTTGATCACAGCTGGTATCAGTCTTCCTCTCCCCTCATCTGATGTGTTGTATTTCTTGAGGTCCAGCTCATCCAGCACCTCCTCTGACATCTGAAGCATGTAGGCGATTGTTGAGCAGTGAGCAGGAGAGAGTTTCTTCTCTAAGTGTTTGTCTGATTTCACAAACTCCTGAATTTCTCTGGACAGAGTCTGATCTTTCACTTCCAGCAGACAGAGGAACAGATTGATGGATCTTTCAGTGGAGAGACCATGTCCATCTTTGATCTTCTCTTTAATGTACTGTGTGGTTCTCCAGATGCTCTCTGAGCTGTTCTCTGTGTGTGTCAGTAGATCCTGTAAGAGTCTCTGATTGAACTCGAGTGATACGCCCAGCAGGAACCGCAGGAACAGATCCAGCTGTCCATTCTTACTCTCAAGAGCTTTATCTACTGTTTCCCTATGCAGATTATGCACTACATCAAAAAACTGCAATGTGTCAACACATTTGATTGCATAATGATAAAATGCATAGAATGCAGCAAGAAACTCCTGGATGCTCAGATGAATGAAGCTGTAGACTTTCCTCTGATGAATCACAGATTCCTCCTTAAAGATCTCAGTGCAAATCCCAGAATACACTGAGGCGTCAGTGATGTCTATGCCGCTCTCTCTCAGGTCCTCCTCATAGAACATCACATTGCCCTTCATCAGCTGTTTGAAAGCCACTTCAGCAAGTTTCACAATCACTTCTCTGTTGGACTGCAGGAGTTTCTCTGGATCTCTCTCTTCATACTTCTGATTCCTCATGTTGATCTGAATCAGCAGGAAGTGGATGTACATTTCAGTCAGAGTTTGAGGGATTTCTGCACTCAGATCTTCTTCCAGGAGCTTTTGAAGCACAGTGGACGAGATACAGCAGAAGACGGGTATGTGGCACATGATGTTGAGGCTTCTTGCTCTTCTGATGTGTGAGATGATTCTGCTGGCTTTATGATCGTCACTGATTCTCTTCCTGAAATATTGCTCTTTCTGAGACTCATTGAATCCCTGAATCTCTGTCAGACGGTTGATGTATTTGGAGGGGATCTGATTGGCTGCTGCTGGTCTGGAAGTGATCCAGATGAGAGCAGAGGGAAGCAGATCTCCTTTAATGAGGTTTGACATCAACTCACCCACTGATGAAGTCTCAGTCACATCAGAAACTGTATTAGTGTCTGAAAACATCAGTGTCATTCTGCTTTCATCCAGACCATCAAAGATGAACACGACTTTACACTCCTCATAAATCTTTGAGTCCAGATCTTGAAGTTCAGGATGAAAGTCCAGCAGAAGTCTGTGAAGACTGTACTGATGATCTCCTGTCAAGTTTAGCTCTCTAAATGGAAGCACAAACATGAAATCTACATCCTGATTGGCTTTTCCCTCGGCCCAGTCCAGAATGAACTTCTGCACAGAGACGGTTTTCCCGATTCCAGCGATGCCTTTAGTAAGAACAGTCTTGATATGGTCTTTCTTCTCATGTCCTGGTTCAGGTGAGGCTTTAAAGATGTCATTGCAGTCAATTGGAGTGTCTTGTGAGTGTTGTGTTCTGGCTGTTTTCTCCATCTGTAAAACCTCATGTTCTTCATTCACTCCTTCACTCTCTCCCTCTATGATGTAGAGCTGTGTGTAGATCCTGTTCAGGAGGGTTTCATTCTCTTGGAGTTTATGTCCCTCAAATAATCTCTCATACTTGTGCTTCATGCTGGTTTTGTGCATGTCTTTGACTCTCTGCAGATCTCCAGTCTCCAGTATGTGTCTCTGCAGGACTGCTTCAGTTTTGTCCTGATAGTGGGATGTAGAGAATGGCACAGATCTGATCAGCTCTTGTATCTCCGCCCTGCTGTAATTAAAAAGTAAAGGTCAGCAATTGCAGTCATTAGAATGACCATTAAATAACATCAGAAATATATTGGTTACCATATATGATGTTAGACCCCTCTTCATGTTAAGCTTATGTTGCATACTCAAATTTGTATTTTTTTCGGAATTTTGACTTTTTTCATTAAAATAATTTTTCATTTTAGATGGACTACAATAAATCAGCATGTAAAGGTTCATACTAACGGAGGATCAAAGGGCACTGGTCCATCACTGAAATTAACGGGAAGCATCATGGAGTCGTTACTCTTCAGAGACACACCGCTGGGTTCTGGAGACTCTGATCTCAGTCTCTCCCTCCTGCTGATGCAGACAAATGACAAACAAACAAAATGGAATTTTGGAGCACTAGCTGTGCCGCATAACTAGAATGCTCAATATATTTACACATATTTATTAATTTAGCAGACACTTTTCATCTAAAGCCATTTACAATTAAGTAATACAAACAGTTCATCCAACAGAGACAGTAACATGAGAGATGAAAGAGATGAAGTATTTTGATTGATTTATTGATTTATTAGACAATATTGAAACAGAAAATTTGTACAAAGAGGGATCATACATCATTTCAAAAACTGTCGAGGATAAAATACACGGAAAAGCCAAAGGCTTATTTGCATTATTTGCATAATCTATCAGGTACCTTGGAGCACTTTTCTTTATTATTTTAAACGCCAAAACCAATTTAAGAAATGTTACCCCTTTTTCAACTTTTAAAAAATCAAGCTCTCTAAAATGTTTGTCATTTAGATGTAACTGTGGATGTGCTTTCAGTATTACCCTGTATAGCTTATTTTGAGCAGTCTGCAATTTATTTTTGGTTTGTTTCATACTACCACTAAACCAAAATGTTGCAGCATAATCATAGTGTGCCTGCACTAATGCTCCAGCTAACATTTTTGAAGTTTGAGTATTTAGTAAAGCCGCCTGTCTTGCTAAAAATGTTATCCTATTACATATTTTTGAATAAAGTAAAACAGCCATATTTTTTCCTGTCAATTTATTGTCTAATACACATCCCAGATACTTTACTTCCTGTTTTGGTGTAATGATCAAGTCACCAACCTTTACCTCTAATCTATAGCTTTTTTCAATTTAGCAGCCGAACCAAATAATATAGATATGTGATTAATTCATTATTTCATTCATTCGTTAAGTAAATACAAAGAAAACCCCCCAAAAAGTCAAGGAACTTTCTTCACTGAGTTAGGCTAAATATAAGAATGACATTTGACAGATTGTAAACTACTTGTTATGTCAAACACAACAGGTATTCACCCGAGGAAAATATGGATTAGGCCTATCTTTTGTGTTGTATTTTTGTTAATCTTGATTTCTCGCAAATTGTGTGTTTTTCTGGGCGAGTCGGAGTGAACTGCGGTGCTGTCTCATGAACGTGCAGTCAAGAACAGACCATCAGGCAAGGTCAGGATTTTTGTTAAATAATAGGCTACATAAAATTTCATATCATATACCAGAACACTTAATATAGCCTATATACGGCACGTATCACATAGGATCATTCTGTGATACCGTTGTGTCTTTTTGAAAAAAATTATGCTGGTCGCTATTCACAGCCATTAAATGGACGAGCACGAGCAGGAAATAAAATTCTCCTTTTGTGGTCATAAAACAAAGAAGGGCAAACAGCATTAGAACACCAGGGTGAATTAATTTTCGTTTTATGGTGAACTATCCTGACTGTTTTGTTTTAGGTGTGTGTGTGTGTGTTTGCGTGTTGTTACGCATGTTTAAATGGGGTTTTGGGCTCCACTAGCTGGTTTAGTAGCCTACTCAAAGATAATTTTTTAGACACGTCTTAAATTGTAAGCGACTCATCTGTATGGGAAAGTTGGGAAGATCATTCCTCCAGTGAAGAACAGTGACAATAAAAATTCAGGAAAGTGATTGTGTGCTTCTCTGTGAAGGTTCAGTATCAGTACTCACCCACTGCAGGCTTCTGGAATACACTGTAAATCACTTTGAATAAAAGCATCTGTTAATGCTGAAATGGCCAGTGTCTCACCTGGGGTCAGAGGTCATTGTTGCATCACTGGATCCAGACGGAAGATTCCTCATGGATTGATCACTCTTCACAGACTCACAGCTGGATCCAGGAGATGGAGAACTCATTTTAGAGGCAGTGTCCTCATCTTGTCTTTCAGTATGGAAACTCATTTTAGATTTCTCCTGCTCTCATTTCTCAAAACAGATGTCAGACCTTTTGTGAAGAAACAGTTATTTTAAAATAGTTTTCTGTAGTACAATGATAATCTTAATAGAACGTTGACTTTCCCCATATTATAATGAACACATACAAATATATCTCATTGTAAACTAAAAAATATGGTAATTTAAAGTTTTTTTAGGAATACTTGTTATTATTCTAAATATGTCAATAGGTTTAAACCTTGTAAAGAACCTTTTTAATGCCCATTTAACCCTTTAATGAACCTTTAACAGAACATGCGTGTCCAACTGTTCAATAAAAGACACTTCTGTCCTCTTCTTCATCAAGCAAATAAACAACAGAACATTTTAATTATTAGGGTTTTGGATAAACATGCCCAGTCACAAAAACATTAAAGCCATATGCTGTGATTTCAAATTTCCTTATACCGTTGTGAAAGGCACTGTCCATTCATTACAGATTATTTTGGCCATCATGAACATAATTGCTTTTACTTAAACAAATAGACTTTTAACTTAATTGTGTATTTCAGACTGACACTGTCACATGACAAAACAATAATCTGCAGAGACAAACTAACATTTAATCACACCTGTGTGTGTGTGTGTGTGTGTGTGTGTGATAGTAACTGTACAGTTTGAAATGTAATAATTTACATTTATTTTAAGAACATAATTTACATCAGTCTTTAATACTTTTAGCAGTCTAATACTAGTGATCTGGCAAAAGCAGTGCTGAATACTGCAGCCAGAATGTGTCAAATTTACCAGTTTACCAGTGATTGTTGATTCTGCTGCATAGAATATATATAGTGCGTCATGACAATCACGCCTCATTTACTTGTATTTGTGCAACAGAAACAACATTCACTGGTTCATTACATGTGAACATATATATACAATAATAATATTATTAATGTTGCCTCTAATTTGATCATTCACACAATAATGCATTTGTATAAAAAAAAATTCTGATGGAGAAATATCTTCAAATTCAAAATGTTTTTTTTTTTTTTTTTTTTTTTTTTTTTTTTGCTGTTACCTGATCTAAAAATATCTGAATATATGATATTCGTCAACGTTTCCGCCATTTTGGTTCGATTCTAATGTCGAAATATTTGTGTTTTAAATCCCATGTAAAGAGGAACATAAACCTAAATGGCGGAACATTGTTATATCACTGCATGATAACATGAAGTACATTCTGAACTCACCACACAATATGCGACCGTTTAAATATCCACACAGTTAACAGGTTTAAAGCCTCGGAATGGCGTCTCTTCTCTTCCTTCTCTTTTACTTTCGTTTCTGTGTGTCTCTACCTGGTGAAGGTGTGTCTTGTTTACTTGTAACTCCACACTCGTATGAATAACAAACTCACTCCCTCTAGTGGCGCAAAGAGTCATCGCAGATGGACTGTAGTCGCAGAGGACTGTAGTCATATACCTGTGTGTGTGTGTGTGTGTGTGTGTGTGTGTGTGTGTGTGTGTGTGTGTGTGTGTGTGTGTGTGTGTGTGTGTGTGTTTGGGGATGGGTGACTTGAATAAAACCTTTATTTTGATGATAGCACAATAAGCATTTTTAGGTTACCTGGGGCCTGTTTCAGAAAGGAGGTTCAACCAACTCTGAGTTAAAACTTGAACTAGTTGACTTACCCTGAGATGGGAAACTCTTGAGTTTTCGGTTACAGAACAGCTGAAATGGGTTAGTTCAATCAACTCTGAGTAGACTGACACTGAGTTAAGCGCGTTCACCACAACTATAAAAAGCCATTATCAATGGAGCGCAGATATTATGAGTCACCATGGGAAAAGGGCAAGACAAAAAGAGGTCTGCATATTTCTCACCAGCAGAACTGGATGAGCTTCTGCAAGCATATGGAGAGTACGAACATTATAATTATTTTTTAAATATCAGCTCCAGCAGCGAAGGACAGAGAGTTAGCTAGGGAGAAAATTGTTGCTCGAGTCAATGCGTAAGTTTACATTTTAATTACTGTTATGTGTTGGATGTAATTAATTACCAAGTAATCTAAATACTGTAATTCAATTAAAGGGATTACTCTTAATTCTTCAGTAATTTAAAGTAAAATCTGTTGCATTAGTCTATAGAACAATTATGTATATTTAACATACATTTTTAAAAGGTATATTTTTTATGTAACCTTCTCCCTCTACAAACTTTGGTCAATTCAAGAATAGTTCATGCAATTGTATATTGTTTATTTGAAAGCATTAAAAGTGCAGTTTCTTGTCTCTCCTTGTATTGTTCAAGTGGTTGAGGTTGATATGGGATTTAGTAATTAGTAATAAGTAGACCAATACTTTCTAAAGATAGTCATTATTACATTAATCTAATTACACTGTTGAAGATGACATTTGCAACTTACCCAACTGTTATAATATCAATGAAAAAAAATAAAATAAATGAAATAAGAGGTGAAACTGAAAGAACAGTTTGTTATTCAACCTCATTTTAATGTTCATGTAGGAGCAATCCTGCAGGCATTAAAAGAACATGGCAGCAGCTGAAAATAAAATATAAAAACATAATTCAATCAGGTAAGGCTTGAGCATATCATGGGTGTAGGCTACCTGACTATACATTTGACAAATTAAATAACTAATAGCATCCAGTGTCTAGCAGTGCAGCAGCATTTTTGGCTGAGGGAATTCCTGGAGGGACTTCAGAGCCAGTCACTCCCGAAGATCCAAGGGCCTTCATAAAATGTAAGAGGTGTGTTATTTTTTATATAGGCTGTTTTTGATATATCCATTTATTTTACTTTGGGATGGTTTTTTTTGTTGGTCCCAACAGATTCTGATGGTAATATCTGTCTTTTGAAGCCTCCTGTCCCAACAGAACCCCAGGCAGTCGTGAGTAGCCTAATACACCATTATGACAAATAGTGTTATAAAGTGTCCTCAACCAAATGCTCATCTTCACAGGACGATGGGGATAAAGAGTTTCTGCTGCCACAGAGAGGCCTACAGAGGTAATGTTAATATTATGTCTTCACATCAAACAATCAGATTTTTTCAAATTTTTATGTGGAGTAGCCTATAGAATCTAAGTTTAAATCTAAGTATAAACGGGTATTCTTTGTTTCTATTTTCTTCAGTGATTCTGCTTGTTATCATCAGGTGTCTTCAATAATCGAACAATCATCACTCAATTAATTACTTAATCTTCTAATTAACTCTTTTAACACCCTGCTGGTAGTTCCCATATGAACACCGCTCTGTGTTAATTTAACACCGGGGAATTAACTGTGCAGGAATGATCTAGTACTCACAGTAAGGGCAGACGCCCTTCATCTTCTCCCACACTTGGTACTTCAAGTTGCCCAGATATTTAGGAACATCAATAAGAGCTTCTGCATCTGGAAGTGTGTATTTTGCTCTTAAAAAACAAACCTCACATAATCAGTTTTGAATTTTACTTAAAGCTCATGAATAATTAGAAAGTAAAGTAGTAACGTGAAAGTGAAAAATACCTGTTCATAATGTTGTAATAATTCTGAGAAACAGCACAGAAACACACAATGTTAAATTTGGCCGGTCATACACTGTGCAGTTTTCGTCTGAATTTGAGCTGATTTCTCAGCCATACTGTTCTTTAAATTCGGGACGAATTTTAGCTTTGTTGAAGCAGAGCTACAAAGCGATTGCCCTAGTGTTTTCACCTCACTCCACCTGCGCGAAAACAGAAATTAAACCATGGTGACAATATATAAGTATAATATACTGTATTTATTAGTTTATTTTGACGTTTCAGCTCAGAGAAATGGACATACGACCAAGGCAGCGCATTTCTTCCTGTAAAGCATGTTTCTTCTGAAATAGACACACAGTTCTGGGTTTGGAGGGTCCCTGCATGTGTATTTCATACGTATAGTGTGAGCAGTCAAGTCACAGCTCGACGATTGGACCGTATAGTGTGAGCACATAAATTGTGAGCTTTGTCTTTACATTGCATGCGATTTATTGTACTCAACAAAAACATTGCTGAAATTGCACAGTGTCATCTGACCTTTAAAAGCACGTTGGTGGTATATCCACATCTAGATTTAGTCACATAGATTCAGTCATTTTAAATTTCATAAAAAAAAAAAAAAAAAAAAAGAGGTTTTCAACCCTGATCCTGTCCTGCAGAGTTTAGTTCCAACCCTAATCAAACACACCTTAAGCAGCTAATCAAGCTCTACAGGATCGCTTGAAAATGCACGGGCAAGTGAGTTGAAGCGGGTTGGAAATTAACTTTCAAGGCAATAAAGCTGTGTAAGAACTCAGTGTGGAGTGAAGTCCAAGATTTACCACAGTGTGTGTGTATGTGAACCGACCTTCAGGAAGGTGATGTCATTGTCCTCAGAAAGGTTTTCCAGTTCTCTGACTCTGTCGGAAAGAGACTGTTTTCCTTCTTGAATTCTTCTTTCCAGATTTGCTTCCTTTTCATTCTCTTCTTCATTTAGAGCTGCTATCCTGCTCTCCTCCTTTTTTTTTTTCTCAAACTCCATCCTGATACTCCTCTCTGTCATATGAGTTTGAGACTGTGGGGATAGCATGTGTGAAGACCTTATCATCCACACAAATCTCACAAGAGGAATAAATAGATATCAAGCTGTACTAAATGACCTTGCTACAAATCTGTCAGATTTGTCCTCACAAAATCTACTTTATGAGAGCTTTAAAGTTGTCCAAAACCGCACTTATGTTAGAGTTTTACAACAAAGGCTGTAATAATTTAAAAAACAAAGGCCATTTTCTTATGTTCACAAATGCTTTCATCATAACTAACCGTGCAAACAGGATGTAAGAGATTCATTGAGCAGTGTAGACAGTGTCATTGATTATAGAGTGTTGTGCTCACGCTGAGCTGAATTTGTTAGAAAGTGAGACGGTGAGTGTAAGCACTGAGTATGGGACACTAGGTCGCAGGCTGGTGTAGTACCGAAAGCCATCAGAGGCAGATGGTGGGTAAATACTACATTCCATTAGGGTTCCAGGTAGGGTTGCAAACTTCAGAAAAGAAAAAAAGAAAATTTTCTCAGACATAAACGCATTTGCTTTGCTTAACCTATTTATGTACAATTTGACGATAATTCTAAAACAAATTTTAACCCTTTCGCACGTACGATCACACCGGTGTGATCAGTCTAGGCTGGTCCCTGGAGCGTATGATCGCATTAGAACGGTCAGTGCATCACGTGATCAACTGCTAAATTCAAATGTGCTTTCGCGCGTTGGCTGGCGCTGAGCCAGAGAGAGGCGCGCTCAGAGCTGTCATATATCACAACTATTAAGTGTTTTCAACCACATAATGTTTATTTTAGGTTTTATACATATACATTCACATAAGTACTAAAAATATAATACATTTAGAGTTTATAAAATACACACTGATGTCTATAGAAGAGGCAATAATAATCCTTTCCATTATAATTAGACACGTTTTATTCATATTGATTCACATTGTGTAAGTAACTTTAAAGCTTACTCTATTCTTCTCCCAGTTCACCAGCCACTTACTTTCATGTATTTCGGGAGAAGTGGATGAATTCACGTGTTGTAAATCCAACAGATCCGATTCTCTGAACTGCGTCTGCGGCACAAACTAAGATGGCGGCGCCCATCGCGCATAGGCTACAGCTCAACTAACGTGATCGTTATAAAGGTGTTTAAACAACAAAACACTTCCACTTGCATATATTTGACAATCGGAATATCAGATATTTCATGCCATAGCTAACAAATTTGTGAATATTTTGAATAAAAAGGGAAAAATTACATAAAAGCAGATCATCATTCATTCAGCTCTGTCGCTGCTGCGGTGTGTCACGTGACAAGCAATGAAGCGTCGCTATGGAAACCATAAAGTGACACGTTCTAAATAACGGTCACCTTGGGGTAGGGTTGCCTATGGCGGGTACTCCGTGCCAAAATCAAACATCCAAACGACCGACCGACCGATTGAACGTCTATCCGAACGTCTTGAACTTTCAAACGGGTGACCCACGTGACGACCTGACGTGACGTCAGCGTCTTCGAATTTGCAGCTTTTTAACCATACAAGTATACAAGCTGATGTGTAAAGGCTATAAATGGACATGATAGGCACTAAATATGCCTACAGATGTTATACCTAAAATAATACTCAACCATTTCCTGCACTTCCCTGAATAAGCCTATTGTAGGCTAAGTGATGAACTGACCAAGTTGCCACCTGTAGGCTATATCATGACTTTCTGTGTATTTCATGACTCTAATGTTTCAAACACCAGACTCACCTATTGTAACTGTATAGGCTACAGTGGTATGCTTTTAATTAATGTTGTTGTATTTTTCCTTTTTTATTTTTTTATTTGTCAAACTGATTGTTTTACAAGTAAGAGTTAAACGTTATAAGATAAAGGGTTTTTAATTTCAAAGTCTTCAATGCCATGGACCATGTTGTCATTAGTTGGCCATTGACTTTTCATGGTAATAACACATTGAGAAAGACACAGTTAAGATTATCCAATATAATCTATTGCCTAGGCTACTTTGTTCATTTTTACCATGATTTCATCTTCATTCTGAAATTTACTTTGCTGACTCTGCTGACTCTTGGGCTACAAGAGTTTTTGTATTGTTTTGTGAGGTGAATAAAATTTGTCATTTGTTAATAAGTGTTATGTTATGCTGAGAATAAGGGTTTCTGTTTTGGGGGTCACCTGTGAATGAATTGTAGAGCACCTCCTAGTGGTCCAATTACAGGATATTTCAGGGGGAAAGATCTACAATATTAATTATTGTTACTGAAAATGTTATAACATAAACAATAAAAAATACTTTTCTAACAAATGTGACAAGTTGAAAAAACTGTCATATTAAGAACCTTTTTTGTTGATACTTCAGGATTTAGCATTAAGCTTTGTATTATTAGAAAACCTGTAGACCTCCCTCATGTCCCCCTGAGACAAGTGACTTCATGAAATTAAGTCTGGGTTACATTACACTCTTAAGGGTATCATAAAGTAGACATATAGGCCGGCTTTGTATTTGAAATGCCAATATGTCTGATAAAAGGTAAGCATATTTTATGTAGCCTATATAATTCATTTCCTATTATTTTTATATTTAGGTAAAGCAGATGGGATACTGATTGCAGTTTTTGCTGCATTTGAATACGCTACAGCGTATTTCTATTCAATAAGATCTATTCCCGATTTAATGGGAGATGGAGAAAAATGATGTGGAATATCGTGTTTTTCCAAAATAACCGTTTAAGCATGTCAGGTTTGTCAATAATTTAGCCTTAATTTAACTTTATTTAACTTTAATAATACTACATACATAACTTTCTAAATCACTTTCTAAATCAGTCATTGATTGCAGTAATCAAATGTAGACTAGTTAGAGGATACAATCGAAGAATAAGAAGTTAAACTAAGGTATATATAAAAAAACGTGTTACACGTGTCTTCACACGTAAACAACACGTTGGGAAGACGATCAGTTACTCGCGCTTCCGACCGGTCGCCATGGGAACGCGTTAACAACACGTAAGCACATGTAGGAACGTGTTACATATGATTTTATTTAAATGATCATTACATTTTTTGGGGCTCATTGTTTATAAGTTGCAGACATGAAAATCAAAGAACCTTAATTACAAAATAAGATATATTCAGCTGATCTTGTCTAAATGTAATATTAGAACTATTATACATATGTTTTTAATAAACCTTTCCACTTTAACATTTATGATGATTATTTGTAAAAGATTATGATAATTTAGTAAGTGTTGAGATAAGTTCTTGAAACAAAAAATCATGCTTGATTAGATTTACTTTTTATTGGGCCTACTTTATTTGTTTGATATTATGTATAAAAAATAATGCATGTTTTTAATCTATAGGACAGTTTTCCTGAATTGCTAAAATACATTTCTTGGAACCATCACCCACTTTCTCAAAAATTTAAATACAAAACCAAATCTTCAAACTACATTCAGAGACCATCTGATGCTTTTCCATTCATTTACTCAAAACCATTTTATCTGTGCTCAAAATCAAACAATGCTTTCAGATCATACACAGCTCAATATCATAAACACTGCAGAGCATTCATTAGATCATTCTGTCCAAATATATAAATCTAATATGAAAACCTTCTGGATCAAAAAGTAAAAAATAAAATAATCGACTTTTGAGTGTTTTTATGGACAGTGGGAACTTTGTACATTGGGCAATAAAATTAACAATAAAAACTAGTTAAAATGATTATATGGTCAAGACTATTGAATGTCTGTAGCTTATAGGCAGTATTTCTGCTCTTTGAAAGTAAAACACATAGCCGCACAAGCACAGAATTCAGGAAAGTTGTTTTTGGGGTACAATATTTATATGTATTGCCTATCATGTCCATTTATAGCCTTTACACATCAGCTTGTATACTTGTATGGTTAAAAAGCTGCAAATTCGAAGACGCTGACGTCACGTCAGGTCGTCACGTGGGTCACCCGTTTGAAAGTTCAAGACGTTCGGATAGACGTTCGGATAGACGTTCGATCGGTCGGTCGGTCGTTCGGATGTTTGATTTTGGCACGGAGTACCCGCCATAGGTTGCCAGATTGGGCGGTTTGTATGGCGTCATTTTTTTGTCAAATGTTATGAGCGTGTAAGACATGCTCACGAGCACATTATGTTATTTCACACGCGCAAAAATGAACCTTCAGCTGGCATGATAAAAGTACTCGCGCACAAATTCAACAACCGAGAGGTGTACAGGTAGCTGCGAGCGAGCGCCTGGCATACTCTCATAGGTTAACTCTGCTTGTACAGTGGAATCCTGCTCGCGCGCAGCGGGCTTCTGCTCGCGGAGTGCTGTTTTGCTCGCGCAGTGGATTTCTGCTCGCTCAGCTGATTTCTGCTCGCTCGAGTCTACATGACTTTTGACAATTTGGGGGCGGAAACCAAGGAGGGCACTGACCCTCTTATGATTGGTCACTTTCATCATGGAAAATCTTGGGAAATCCTAACCCCGCCCACCTTCAGACGCAGCGCGAGTCACTCAGCTCGCTCTGCTACTCCGGCTATCTCTGTATATTTTAGACAACGAAATATGTGATAAAACACCTTACTAACTATTTTCGTTTTCATTTAAAGAAATCTTAAACATGATAGCCACACAAATGTGGTTCATGCAACGCGTATTGATTATATTCACTGCACATAACATTTGCCTATTTATAAAAATATATATATATATATATAAAACACAAACCTGCCTCTTTTCGTTTTAAATATAATATAAAAAACATTAAACATTTTAATATGTCCCAGGCAATATGTGCATTTGTACTAAACAACAGATTTTGCAGTAAACAACATTACAGTTTTTAAATTTTTAAATACAATTATTACAATTTAAAATGACAAAACTCAACCCAGTCTCTTTTTGTTAAATTTCAGTTTTATCAATATTAGCCATTATAAAAGTATAAGTAAAAGGTATAAGAAGCTATACAAATAAAGCAAACAATTCAGTCAAACACACAAAGTCAGCTCTCTATAAAACCATACAAAGGTAATGTTAAATAGCTTATAAAGTTATGAAACTTCCCCTCAGCCAAAACGATTGGCCAGGGAATAAATTATAGATTCACGAGACCAAAAATCGCCCGTTAGATATACACAAGACGAATTATATCTCATGTTTAACCACTACAGAGACGCCAGCGAAAGCGGCGAACGTCAGAACGACTATAGCCGAGGAAAGGCTGTTCCAGGCGGGGTACATGAGCGCCGAGCGCCCGGTCATCGTTGTATGGTTAGACTAGAGCGCTGACTTTGTATGTTTGACTGAATTGTTTGCTTTATTTGTATAGCTTCTTATACCTTTTACTTATACTTTTATCATGGCTAATATTGATAAAACTGAAATTTAACAAAAAGAGACTGGGTTGAGTTTTGTCATTTTAAATTGTAGGCTAATAATTGTATTTAAATTTTTTAAAACTGTAGCCTAATGTTGTTTACTGCAAAATCTGTTGTTTAGTACAAATGCACATATTGCCTGGGCCATATTAAAATGTTTAATGTTTTTATATTATATTTAAAACGAAAAGAGGCAGGTTTGTGTTTTATATTTTGTTTTGTTTTTATAAATAGGCAAACGTTATGTGCAGTGAATATAATCAATACGCGTTGCATGAACCACATTTGTGTGGCTATCATGTTTAAGATTTCTTTAAATGAAAACGAAAATAGTTAGTAAGGTGTTTTATCACATATTTCGTTGTCTAAAATATACAGAGATAGCCGGAGTAGCAGAGCGAGCTGAGTGACTCGCGCTGCGTCTGAAGGTGGGCGGGGTTAGGATTTCCAAAGATTTTCCATGATGAAAGTGACCAATCATAAGAGGGTCAGTGCCCTCCTTGGTTTCCGCCCCCAAATTGTCAAAAGTCATGTAGACTCGAGCGAGCAGAAATCAGCTGAGCGAGCAGAAATCCACTGCGCGAGCAAAACAGCACTCCGCGAGCAGAAGCCCGCTGCGCGCGAGCAGGATTCCACTGTACAAGCAGAGTTAACCTATGAGAGTATGCCAGGCGCTCGCTCGCAGCTACCTGTACACCTCTCGGTTGTTGAATTTGTGCGCGAGTACTTTTATCATGCCAGCTGAAGGTTCATTTTTGCGCGTGTGAAATAACATAATGTGCTCGTGAGCATGTCTTACACGCTCATAACATTTGACTAAAAAATGACGCCATAGGTTTACCTAAAAATGGGTTTGGGCGGGTGGATAAAAGTTGGGCTGGTTTCGGATCAGTTCGGCGGGTTTTTGTTCCCGAAACACCGGCACTTCAGATCCTTATTCCTGCGACCCAATGTTCAGCAGGCAGCAGTCTCACTCACTCACACACGCACACACACACTACAACTCTGGCTGACGTTCCCCCTAACCTCACAACACTCCCTCCCACTACCTTAAAGTGACGCACGCACGCCAACACAGATTTGAATGTTACGATATGATTTTGTCAAAGGTGAGTGTTTGAATCGAGATTACAGACTTTTAAAGAATGGTGCAGCTCTGTAACGACACATTTCATCCTCTGTTGAAACGAATGTGGCTAACTTCGGTCAACCTCATCAAAAAAAAAGCAATTTAATTTGAATTAATATCTGTAATAAAAAAAATCGATTTTAAAATCACAAAAAAAAAAAAAATCGATTTTATTTCTCCAAGCCCTAATATGCATGTTTTATGTTGCCATTTGAAATAACTGAAATGTAAAAAGTGGGTTATTTTTTATGTCCATATATCCACTGTTTTTATGTTACTGAATGCTTTTTTTCCAAGTGACTTTTATTGACAATAAAGAGACTCATCGATAAGTTGATCGCATTATTTTCCGTAATATAAGCTTATAGTTTAGTAGAATAGTCTGATTGAGGTCAGTAGCCTACTTTTGCGTTCATTTGATTGAATATTGTTTCTAAATGGGTCATTTTAAAGCTTGTTAATGATTTTAATGTGTTTAAACGAGAAACAAGCCACACAAAAAATTGGGCGGTTTTTGACGAGGTTTTGGGCTGGAAAACCTTGCTGGCACCTGGCAACCCTGCTGGGGGGTCAGCCAGAATATTTTAAACTTACGTGTGAAAGGGTTAAGCTCACACAAAAAAGCCACATTACACACAAACCATAGTTAAAAATAATAGCATTTATCTGAAATAGAAAGCTTTTGTAACATTACCCACTACATTTTAAAGAAATTAAAGAAAGTAATAGCCTACTTTTATTCAGCAAGGACGCATTAAAGTAATCAAAAGTGACAGTAATACATTTATAATGTTACAAAATCTTTTTTATTTCTGATAAATCTACTTTGAACCTAGCCTGGATGACACCAGACCCTTCTCAGTCGTAACCGAGAGTGGGTCTGGGGAAGGGGCGTCACCAACGGACATCGCTCAAATGCCTCTAGGCGCAATTGGATAGATCTAAAACCAATAAGATCGATCGTCATCGTGTAAAGCCCGCCTCAACGTTTGTGATTGGTGCCAAGATTTGGAAAGATTGGAAATGGGCTTGAATGGGCTTTTGGCCAGACTGACTTGCAGAGCAAATCTAAATTTGCCGGAAGTTCGTCTGGGTTTTCCCAGGCTACTTTGAACCTTCTATTCATCAAAGAATCCTGACTTAAAAAAATAAATAAAAAAAAAACATTAATAATAATCAGAAATGTTTCTTGGGCAGTAAATCACATCAGCATATTATTCCCTCAGGAAGATTTCATGTTTTCTTGCGTGGCTGGATGTTGGACTCATGAACAATAATCACGTTGTTTGAATTCACCAAAACTGATCAATCGAAATCAAAATCCGGCCGGACAGTGAAAGGGATTAGCCGTTAGCGTGAGTCCGGATCGAACAGGGAGCGACCAGACAGCAGAGGATTCTGTTCGCAAATCAAACAATGATTTGTCCCAAATGAATAATTAATTCTCAATTTAGAGTTTGTTATTCGTATGATCTGATGCGCGTGAGTGTGGGCTGTGATTGGATGATCACCGGTGTCGTGATCATTCTCAAGTGTTGCGTTGCTGTTGTATCAGTCAGTGGTTAGATCGAGACAAGGCAGGTCCCGTACGGGACAAATAAATTAGGCCGAAAATACAGTTGGCAACCCTAGTTGGAGGTATCAAAAGCCATCATACATCTTTTTGTCCAGTGATCTTGTTTTTCCTGCTTGTCTTTTCACGTGTCAGGGGGCGGAGCCAAAGAGGCGATGATGAAGAAGTAGGCGTTGAACTGATCCTGTAGAAACAGTCTTGTTTTTCTTGTAATATTGGGGACTTTTTTTAGACTAACAAGGTTTTCCTGAATCTTGTAGTATGTTTTGTAGAACAATGACTTCTTATATGTGAAATGATCAGAGAAAATGTATGTAAATAACTCTTTAAAACAGTTGGACATTTTTTCTCTAGTGCTCTATTTGTCAGTTTAATGTAGGCATACACGTAAATTTCTATGAATATTGTTACCTCATATAGCAGTTCTATTTTTATTTCTACCTTTTTTCATTAAACTCTGTGGACCCAAGAACCAAGTTAAACCAAGACATACTTGCCGAATAATTATTCCAGTCTATATGTCTAACCAGTCAGCCTACAGGTCTCAGTTGGGTGGAACTTGAAGCTGAAGATTTGTAAAGTAAACATCTGGAATTTATGTTTAATTATGTTGATCCTAAACACCTTAAACCTTATGTTTATGAGAGAGGAGGAGTTAGAGTTAGAAAGGTGGATCACGATTAAAATGATAATGGGTTGAAGAAAAATAAGAAGTAAGAAAAACATGCACATCCCTGATACAAATGTATCCAGATGATGTTGGTTTGTTATTGATGATAACAACATAATCATCACCTAGATTCAGTATGCAGTCTTTGTGTGGTGTTGTTCATTTTATATTTTAAGTTATAATTGCCCTGTGATTATACAGTATGAGATCCAGCAGTGTCATCATCATCTATGAAGGATTTTAAATGAATAATAAGACACAAACATTTGAACTGCCGTGATATTTAGACACAAAGAGAGATCAAGTCAAGTCAAGTCAAGTTTATTTATATAGCGCTTTTCACAACATAGGTTGTATCAAAGCAGCTTCACAGTAATAAATTAAAACAATACATCAATGTTTGTTTCTAGTGGAACGTCCACTGTGAGATCAAATTGTTGACTGGGTAGCAATGATGATTGTTTGCAGTTTGTTACAAAAATGTGTGCAAAGCGTTATGGGACGTACTGTAGGAAAAAGGTGAAATTTTTTTTAAAAGCTTGAACTCTCGAGCGTGGGCGAGACAGAAAGGAACAAAAAAAAAAAGAAGTATTTCTGGAAACACCTTAAGAGAAAGCGAAACACTTAAACGAAGCACAAGGAAGTGCAGACAGACTCTACACGAAATTTAGTTCAACCAGAGATGTAAGTAAATAATTCCATATAATTGACTTTATCAAATGTTTTCAATATCTGATATATATATATAATTTCTTAGAGATGTTGAGAGAATAAGATGACATTCTAAATGCCTCAGACAAAAAGTTGCCTATTAAATATAGCAAGTCTGCAACAATTAGTCTTACTTTCTTTTAACTGTAAATCCTATTTATGGCATTCTTTCGACTTTAAACATTCACCTCTTTAATAATTAAAAGACTGAATGTTGCAATATTTGTGCCGTAGTCTTGTTTCTGCGCTCGCAAGGAAGACTTTGATCATGTAGGTCAAAGATGTCGCAACACAGCAAAATCTTAGAGTTAGATTTACTTTAAAAAACAGTGATTGTGAAATAGGAATAGTATTTTATACTGACAAATGCTAAGTTATTATAGTTCACTTACACAAGAGTTCTAGTGACTAAAAAATAACTGAGAGTACTTGATAATTTACTTTAAATAAAATTCAACTGTACCTATCGTTGTGTTTTCATAAATATATAGAGATTATATCAACCCAATTAAAAGTTTCACAAGGTGTTTGATTGACATGTTTCAATCACTATAGGACATGAAGGGAAGTAATTAAAGGTTGCTTTTTAAAGGTGACTTGAACCATAGTTAACCATAGTTATTTGATCCTGCCGTTCATTCATTTGTATTTCTTCGATATTTTGACTCAATTTTAAAGTTTCTCTTCACCTGTTGTACACAAACAAGCCTCATGACGTAATAAAGAGATACTGAAAGCTGTTTGATGTAGGCAAATTGTTATATTTGTACACAATTTTCTGTCAAATTTGTGTATTTAAGTAATTTCTTCTCTAGCTCATTCTGATTGGTTAAACTGACCTTATTATTAAGCAGTGGATTCAGTGGATACATTGACCTTTAATGTACAGTAAATGACTGACAGTAAAAAGTGTCGTCACTCACTTGATGCATCCAAAAGTATTTTGAACTGAGAAAGAAATATGAAAACAAGTTTTTTAAAAATAGCCCTTTCACACAACATTGCAAACCATGCAGATTGTATAAGTTTGAAATCTACTGATCTAAGAGGTCAATGTGTGGCCTGATCCTCCGTAAACTTCTTTTCACTAGTAATTTACAACTCAGAGTTCACCTAACCTCCACTTATAATTCCTGCTCTCCAACTTTCATCTACTTTTCTGAAAGGAACAGGTTTTGTGAGTGGAGTGTAACTGCATCGTGAACTATTATCAGTAGTTTTGTTTGTTATGTGAACTGCTTTAAAGAGCATAGTTAATGAATTATAGTTCCTGAATCAAGACTGTTTTTTTTCTCCTAGTGACAGAAAATGGATGCCACTAAAAAACTGATTCTGGACGCTCTTGAGGAGATTGTGAATGCAGATTTCAAGCGGTTCATCTGGCACCTGTGGAACGGTGTAGGATCAGACATCGAGCCTATTCCTCAGGCAAGGCTGGAGAACGTGGATCGCCAGGATGTCGTGGATCGCATGGTAGAGAAGTACAGTACTAATGCTGGGACTGTTGCAGTACAAGTGCTGTTGAACATCAACCAAAATTCTCTCGCAAAAAAACTTGATTTGAAACTTCAGGAAGGTAATACTGGTTTATGATTTAGTACTGCTCTCTGAAGTATATCGTAGTGACTCCATGCAGACAAAAAAAAAAAAAAAACATTTACCTGTGAGATCGGTTGACAAGTCAGATCATTGTTTTCAAGCTTGTGTTTTATATAATGAAAATGTATTTTGTTCTGGTATTAAATATACTATATTATTTATTATACTCATTGCTGTATGTAATATTTTTGTATGTTTTGATGTCTGTATTTGCTTGTCTCATATAAAACAAACATCCTCTCTTTTCTCTCTTCTTCAAGCGGGTTCTGGTCGATAAGGAAGAGTTTCTCTCGATCACATGGGACGGTCTGTCTTTGGACGACGGCTCCGCTACTGTGAGGTGCTTAGAGGCTTCTGGGAGATCTATGAGGGTCGTGACTCCATCTCCAGCCCTTCTTCATCTCTAAACAAGGACTTTAAAACATAAACACGGTCTAATCAACAATCTGCCACAATAATATTAAGTCTTGCAGTTAAATTAAAATTCAGTGAGGATAAAGTACAGTCACATCTACCGTAATAGAGCCATAAATAAATAAAGTCAAGGGAGTCTCCTAACGTGATGCCTGATGAGATCTTATAATTTAGTTTGATAAAACTATGATTTTTACTGATTGCGTATAATGGGTGACATATTATTGTTTGAGCAGTTACATTTTAATGTTGTTGTTTTTATTTGTTATAATTATTTTCAAAATGTGGTGTTGGATGTTGAAATTAAACACCAATCATTAATGGTAGAGGATGATGAATGATTATGTTTTTTACATTTACTCATTTAGCATGTTATGCTGTGAATGCTTTGTTTGGGGATTGATAAATATAGATAACTGATGGATCATTATTTCTATATATTCGGAGTGTGTGAGTTTCTGTGCAAACGAGAGTGATTTATGAAAAAAAAAAAAAAACATAGCAAGCAACCATTGAAGCAATGTTAAATCAATGTTAATATGTAAATGTTAACCGCATTGTTTCAACATAATGCTTGCACTCTCAGGAAATGAAGCACAACTACAACTGACTTTAAAGACAGCCTGAAATCAACTACAAATAAAATACATTAAATCTGTGAAGATCTCAGCAGAGGAGGATTAAACAACTCCACAAACAGCATTACCAGCTTCACTTATTACTGACTTTATTTCTGTCAGACGTCTACAGAAGTTCTTATTGAGAATTAACTTATTGATAATCTTATTGAGGTTTAAATGTTGATGTTGTATTGAAAATGTGTGGTCATCATTATGGTGATCAGCATTTGCTTAAGTTAGTCACTTTGACTTTTGGCTTTTTATGTGAGTTTGTGGTCTTTGTAACAGTGTTTACTGAAACGTATAATTTGTTGCAAAGAAAGACAGAAACAAAGATGATCAGGTGATACAGTTTTCAGCATCATAAAGTACTTTGCTTGCTATCTTGGAAGGCTTTGTTTTTCTGATTATAAAATATCTGTAGTATTCAAATCAAAATAAATTGTATTCGATCAACAGTAGTGATGGAGTAATGATTAATGATCTTTAATAACATTTTTTTTCTGCTAATGGGCTGGTATTTTGTGTCTGTATTAGTGGCTCTCTGGTGTAATAAAGATGCTCAGAAATGTTCTGATGTGACTGAGACTTCATCAGTGGGTGTGTTGATGTCAAAGCTCATTAAAGGAGAGCTTCTTCCCTCTGCTCTTATCTGGATCACCTCCAGACCAGCAGCAGCCAATCAGATCCCCTACAAATTATGTGTGTGTGTGTGTGTGTGTGTGTGTATACTTTTACAGCTTTCTGAGGATCAGTTTGAGTTTTAAACCTTCTGCATGAGGACAAAAGCCCTATTCGCACGGGATTAGTATTACCTGGTGACCTCTAATCATTTGTAATAATTGCGGAGGTTGTCTGTGATCTTAATCCCGTGCGAATCGGCCATGTCTGTGATTTGTAAAGTAAAAATTCCCCCGCAAATGACCGGAAATATTTCGGCGAACACCGAGGTCCTGGGATAGTATTAGTCCCAGCTAGGGCTCTCAAGTGTCACGCATTGAGCGTGACAGTCACTCATTTCGGTCTTTTGTCGCGCACTCCCGCCACACATTGTATTTCTCACGCAGAAAAAACTATTTATAATATATTTAATATGCGCAGAGCCCAAAACTTCTCTGGCCGCGCCGCTCTCATTATGAAACCAGCAGGATTCAAGCGCGTCTTCCCTGAAATTCTTAGTCGAGCCTGCCACTTATCAGCCAATCAAAAAAAGAAAGGGGCTACTACACAATAGCAATCAGAAAATAGCACTATTGTATCTGGGTAAGATTTAACGCAACAACCAATGAAAAAATTGTCACTCTTGCCTGTCTTCAAAACTTGAGAGCCCTAGTCCCGTGCGAATCGGCATCTCTGTGATTTGGCGGGGTCGTTTATTTTTCAAGGTTTTTGTTTCCTGTGCGTTTTTTATCCATCTTCCGTGAAGAATGGAGGCTGAGTGTTTTGATAGTATTTTGGGTGCTGGGTCATATCGCTATAGCCTACACCATAAAACTATACAATTTGCAGAAAGAGAAAGCTGGAAATCATCAGAAGAGCAAAAACAAAAAGAATGATTAGATGGAGATGGATGACATGTGTAACAGCATAAGGTAAGGAACATTATTCTGTTTATGTTATATCATACAGCACGACAAGACATTTCCAGACAATAGCCTATTGACATCATATATGGGAGTCAGTAAATTCGAGTAAAATCACAGGCTTCGTTTATCCCACACACAAAATTCAGATGTGGGGGGTAATTTCTAAATCACACGAGGTCCCCAGATAATACTAATCCTGTGTGAATAGGCCTATAGTGAGTAAAGTGAGCACCTTTAAAGAGCTGTTTTAGAGTGAAATGGTTAGATCATTTACTCACCCTGGTGTTGCTCTAATGTCGTAAGCCCTTCTTTCTTTTTGGAACAACAAAAGTATAATTTTTCAAGTAAATGTACTTGCATGTGTGTAATGTAATGCAAATGTAATGCATGTGTGCATATAATGGCAGTGAATAATAGAGACCATCGTCAAGCTTAAAATGATCCCATACATGTGAGAAATAAATACAATATATATTTTTAATTCCTCAATCTCTGCTCAGTCTGAAGAAGGGTTAATTAATTGATAGTTATGATTTGTTCAAGACTTTATTTTGTTTTATTTGATTTATTGTTTTATTATTGACTGAAGCCTTAGTTCCCCCTGCAGGAGACAATATATAATTACATTACTCTGAACAATCATTCATATGAGAATGAGAACATGCAGCTCACATGAACAAACTACAAACACACTGATGAGTGACATGCTCTGTATGCACACACACACACACACACACACACACACACACAAACACACACACACACACTTCTAGTAACTTAAAGGGGTGATGAACTGAGAAATCAAAGTTTCCTTGAGCTTTTGACATATAAGAGATCATCATACTATAATAATATCCTGTAAGTTTCAGAACTGAAAACTACCTTGTTAGTCCAATAAAAGCTTTTATAGACATCAGGCTCAGCAAACGACTCATTTTTCAAAGTGGGGAACTATGACGTCAAAGAGGATAAAACACCGCCTCCACAAAAGAAGATCAACGCCTACTTCAACACGGCCTGTTTAGCCCCGCCCACCGATTCGCCCAAACATGCTAAATAACATAGGACGACATGATAAATGCTAAACCGGATCGAGCTACTTCCAAGCAATAAAGATTTACTAAATATTGTGCAGTGCCTGTTTGTGGAAGAAGACAGTCTGCATAAGCTTCCTTCGGATTCCAGCATGGTTAAACTTTATTAAATCAGTCAATCACAATTTCCCGACACGGATCTGCCAGCAACATGCAAGTAACCATGTGTATTCTAATGCCTGATCTGCGATCAGTGATTTCGGTGTAATTATTCAAGTTCAGATATTTCTCTTAAAATCGTTCAATACTGTAAATGCATCAGTGACTAAACGATCAACTTCATCATTTCTCGTAGTATTATGAAAATAATCCTTTTTAAACTGTTATTAAATTATATACAGAAAGCGATCAAAGAACGATCCCTTTCCAATCGCCCAAGCTGTCAATCAAACAGCACAGCGCGAGCCGCGAGAGCTTATCTGGACACTTACCAAACTCGTGATGAAATAATGACACTGTTACACTACGCAACGAAGCTCTTACTGTGTATTCACATCGTGTTTGCATTGTGATTTGGTGTAAGCATTTGTGAGAGTGCAAAAATTGCGTTGCAATGATAAGATCTTTATTCACGCGATCAACAGACTGTCTTTCATCTGCTCAGTCAGTGCTCATCATGCTGCAACCTTTCATGTGATGGAATAGATTTAAGTATAATGCTTTAAACGATACTTTTCACGATTTGTTAATCTCGTTAGCTGTACTAGTAAAAACGTAGTAAAAGTTTTCGAGAGAGTTCATATAATACTAGCTATTTCATATGCAAGCATGTCAGCCAATCACAGCAGTGGGCGTTTGCATTGCAGTCTCACAGCAGACACGCCCCTTAAAACAGAGCATTCAAATCTGAAGCTGAAATCAGGCTTGGAAAAATGGCTTTTATTTATAAATTATGACAATTTTTGATGTAAAAATCATACTAACATTATAAGGGCACCCCATGCAACATTATACAATAATAAAACAATCCAGTACATGACCCCTTAAAAAAAAAAGATCTGTAGAGAGTTCTTGATAATTTACTTGGATTCAGGGTCACATGTTCTGAAAAGAACAGGGAATAGTCACTTATGTTGATAAACTAAGCAGTTTTACAGGAATGAACAAGTCATACTCACAGTAAAGGCAGAAGTCCTTCATCTTTTCCCACAGTTGATGTATGCAAATAATTTAAACATTGAATAAAACACATCTGAACACACAAGGAGTTTTCATGAAATGTTATTGGATTTATTTTGCTTTGTTACACATTCGTGGTTTTCTCAGTCAAGAGTCACAGGCACCTGAAATTAATAGATTAATATGCTAAAAAATATATTTTCCAAAATTTAAAAAGTAAAGAAGGTCCATTGTGGTGCATAAAGCATCGCTCAGACAGAGGCCACTTCCAAAACAGTTTAATGGGTCAATGCAACGTTAGGGTTAATTCACATGTTATAAGTTAAGCAATCTTGAACCCAATTCTAAATCCACGTGGGAATGTTTTGTTACCATCATCACACACAATTCCTGATTGTGTGAATTCCTATAAAGATGCTTACATTAAGTCAGTTGAATTCTGCCTTCAAACAACAAAATAAAGAAATGTGCAATCTTTGCACCAAAATATTCTCATGAGAGGTAAAAATAAAAAGAAGAAGAAGGGGTGAAAAAGACAATTACAGATGCCAGGAAATTATTCAGTGGACATGTCTTGTGAATCTCATTCATTCATCTCATTCAATGTTTATATAATTCAACAATTTTAAGGTGCTTGCTTTACTTTTTTTTAGGTTTCAATGGCAATTGGTTTTCACATATGAAAACAAAACATAATTTAGCAACACAAATAGTCATAAATATAACATAATTATATATTTTCTTCTAGCTTATTATGGAGTTTTCTTTCCTTGTAGCCAACTTACGTAACGGTAGTTAACAAAAAGTCAAGTTTAATGTATATACACAGCAAAATCCCCAGTGTTAAATTAACACTCCTCAGTGTTTATATGTGTCCACACTACAGGGTGTTAAAAATTAACACTGAACAGTGTTGAAGTTAATGAGTTAATTAAGTTAACACTGAAGCAGTGTTGAAGTTAATGAGATAATTAAGTGATTAATTAAGTGATGATTGGCCATTGGTGGTGACACCTGATGATAACAAGCAGACTCACTGAAGGAAAGAGAAACAAGAACAGAAAAAAGAGAAACACAAGAACTACTGACTTCGAGCCATTATTGCACTTATTATTACCAGTTTGACTTTATTTCTGTCATACATCTACACACGGTCTTATTTAGATTTAACAGAAGTTTAGATGGTAATGTTTTATGGAATGTTTCGTTTCATGTCACCATTATGGTGGTCAGTGGTTGCTTTAGTTGGGCTCTTGACACTTTATTATTAAACAGTAGTAGTTCTCTGGTTGCTCCAACTCTGTGTTTATAGAGCATATGTGTTGTGGCAAGAGAAACTATGATTTGGGCTGTGTTTCCTGAAAACATCGCAAGCCTAATTTGATCTTACAGACCATTTGTTGCAGTTGGTCTGTGATCAAGTTAGTCTTAAGATGCTTTTGGAAATTCAGCCCTGGTTATGTTTCAATGATGTAATTACTAGTGACCTGATTCAATGATGTCACCCAGCATTATAAACTGATTATCTAATTGTTTTATTAATTTTTCACTACAGTAGTTACTTCCAGCAATGTTTTAAAGATCTGAATGATTTAAAATCACACACAGACATCAAGAATCTACATATGAATCTCAACAATGGTGACAATCAAACAAATGCTTAATGTTGCAGTGCATGATGGGAGCCACCAATCAGAACGCATCAATGGCTGACATCATGCATTGCAGCATGAATAAATTATGCAGCTGAATTGTCCTGTAAGTTTCATTGTTTTTTCTGTTGGCTTTTATTTTGCTATTGTTTTGTTCTGACTTTAGTAGCTTGTTTTGTGATGTTCAGAGTTGATCTGTTTGTCACTAGTTTGTTTATTGTCACCATTGTTGAGACTCATATGCTGATACTTGATGTCTGTGTGTTTTAACACAATAACTTCTTTGCTCAAAGTATCTTCAAAATTTTTCATATTGCTGTTGGATCTCAAACTGTAGAATCTCAGAGCTACAACCACCAATACTAAAATGAGACATCAATAATATAGTCAAAGATGTAGACTCTGAATGACATCAGTGAATCAGGTCACTACATGATGATAATATCATTATCATCAAAACATATTGTGAGCAGGTCATGTTTTCTCTTGAAGTAACAAATGTGCTTTACAAACACAGAGTTGTAACAACCAGAGAAAAACACATGTTAAAAAATGAAAAGGGTCAAGAGCCCAACTAAAGCAAACACTGACCATCATAATGGTAACTTGAAAAGAAAAATTCCATAAAACATTACCGTCTAAACTTCTGTTGAATCTCAAGAACTTTTGTCGATGTACGACAGAAATAAAGTCAAACTGGTAATAATAAGTGCAACAATGTGTAATGACTCGAAGTCAGTAGTTCTTGTGTTTCTCTTTTTTCTGTTATTGTTTTTTCTCTTTCCTTCAATGATTCTGCTTATTAACATCAGGTGTCACCACTAATAGCCAATCATCACTTAATTAATCACTTAATTATCTCATTAACTTCAACACTGCTTCAGTGTTAACTTAATTATCTCATTAACTTCAACACTGTTCAGTGTTAATTTTTAACACCCTGTAGTGTGGACACATATAAACACTGAGGAGTGTTAATTTAACACTGGGGATTTTGCTGTGTACCTTCAAAATGAATATAGTTGTTGATAAAAGCTGCCTCACATTATTTTCAGTAGTATATGCAATATTGCAGCACTCGTAAATGGATTCCCAATCCCTGCGCTGCTGAAGCCAGATGAGTGAATGTTAGTCACGTGATTGGCCACTTCTGAAGTCAAATAAACATACGGAGACAGATTTCACATTAGTACATTAGTATGTACATGACCCTAAAAGCCTTTACACAAAAAGCAACAAAACTTCAATGTTCAAGACCCTAAGAAACCAGAATTAAAGTGTGTATAATGTTTTATCCAAGAAAGAAGTTTTCTTGTGATGTCTCAGTTGACTCTCACAGTAGGTTGTTAAATTGGACACAGAGACACTGAGTCATAAACCCTAAACCCAGCATAGAGGGGTTCAGTAAATGTGGTGTTGATTGTGAGTAAGTGTGTGAGTGTGTGTGTGTCAGAGACGCTGTAGAAAGACAGAGTGCCGGCCGACTCATCCACATACACTCCTACTCTGTTAGACAAGGGTGATGGGGCAGGTATGGTATTGTTCACATTATTGTGCCAGACAGTGAATACATTATCAGTGCAGAAGAGACTCCAGGATTTGTCACTGTATCCAAACCAACTGTCATTCTTTTCTGTCCTGCTGATTCCTTCATAGGCCACTGCTATATCTGCCTTATTTCCGCTCCATTCAGCCTCCCAGTAACAGCGTCCAGTCAGACTCTCTCCACACAGAACCTGCTCATTGTGCTCAAATCTGTCTGGATGATCAGGATACGGCTGCTGCTCTTTTACACATGTTGCCTTTCTGTTGTTCTCAGACAGGATGAGTTGAGTGTGTGCTGTGTTTGGATCCAGTGTGAGATTACAGGCATCTGAAGACAAGAAGAGAGATTAAAGAGTGAAGGACAATTTTAGACTCTGTGCAGGGTTGCCAACTTTGGGACTTTGGCTGGAGTGAGACTATGAGACATCAGTGCGCGCGCGTAACCCTAACCCTAATTTAAAAAATGTCAGTCCTTGTTTACTTAGTATAAACCCTGATTTATGAAGAAAAAAAAACGAAGAAAAAAAAAAAAAAAAACTCATAGAATGGAAAAAGTTTTTTTTCAAAATGTACAATTAATTTATTGATTGCACTATGTAAGGGATAATGTAGAGCGAGGCGGTTGTTAGCGAATACAACCCCGACAGGCTGATCGGGACCCCGACATTCGCTATAACAACTGCCTCATTCTACTACATTATCCCGCTTATTACATGGCTACCCACCAAATAAATCAATAATTTGACACAAAATATTGATTTAAAAAGGAGTTTATCGATTTAAAAAATGATTGTATTGCTTCCGATAAAGAAAATAGTCTCAGAATCCTGCGTCCATAACAACGCGCTGTTTTTCATGGCAACGGTGTGTTATACTTAGCAGCGGTGTGTTATACTTAGCATTGGTGTGTTATCAAGAAATAACAGACCGCATTCTACATTGGAATTCAGCCAAGCCATGTAATAAAAAAAATAAAGATAGAGGTGATTAAATAACAAACATGTAAAACAACAACATCAAAACAAAAAAAAATTCTCAACACAAAAGGGACACATAATAGTTACTCCACCTCCCCAGAAAACCACAACACACAAGTTTCACACATTAGGCCTATTGCAGCCTATGCCACAGTGCTGGCCTGCTTCACCACCTCTGCAGGAGGCTCGTGTCTGAAGCAGGGTTCAATCCGTTCATGAACGTTCATTGCGTCTGTCACGTGACTAATGAACGAAAGACTGGGAAGGTAAAGTAATTATTTATGTTCCCTGTAAATGATTTTTGACTGCATTATAATGATTTCTTAATTCAGAATATGATAAAGACTGCGTAGGTGGATGTGTTCGGGGAATTTGGTTGTTAAAAGTATAACATTTAAAGATCCTTAAATGAACAAAATGACTCGAAAAAAGATTTGTTCATTTTAATGAACGAGGTAGAACAAGCGAGTCAGTAAAATGATCCGAACTTCCCATCACTCACAGGGAGCCATCAAGTGACAGTCTGTTCCTGGTGTCAGTCTTGTAGTGGTGGAAATTTTGATTCTTTCCAGAGACTCGTTCATTTTCAGTTCGTTCACCAAAATGATTCGTTCAGATTCGTTCACTGATTCGTTCAGTGACAATTTCTTCCTATTACATAAATACTGCAGCAGGTGGCGAAAAAGAGTGTATTTTATGATATGTTTTAACAAACGTATTTACTTGTTACAAAAAAACTGATTTGGCTTTGTTAAAATTTGTGCCTTATTTACTAAATTAATAAAATAAGTCTAAATAAGAGGTTCAGATGACCAAACCAAGGTTTTCTTGCATAATTAACATTTAAATTGTTTGGTCAGACATACACATTCATAAATCTGTGATTATATTAAACGTTGAGTTATGTTATGTATGTTAAATATGATAAACAATTATACGCACATTAACTGCGCTTTAAATGAGATTGAATCACATGCTAAATGACCGATCTACCCAGTACTCTCATTCACGAATGAAATGTACCAGTTTGATCAATTCGTTCACGAACGAGATCTCTCTCTCGTTCAGACTCAAAACAGAGCGATCTCGGTCAGTGATGGGCATATTCGTTCAGTAGATCCAATCAATTACATGCCCCTTCACAGCCCGAACTGAAATGTTATTTGCTGACGTTACGCAAATGAGACCTAACCAATACTGTCATATTTTTTGGTTTGTCTTAGTTTTTAGAGAAGTGCATATGACATGAATAAAACGTAATTAATTCATTTTTGATAATACAAAATGAACACAAGTAGTAAAGTAAATTTTTCAAAGTGCAAAATACCACAAAACTAAGTCTAAAACACACAAACAAAAGAAAAGAAAAGCAGGTAAAGAGAAGTGTAAATTTAAATCAAGTAAACAGTCAAGTACAAAATGACAATGTTAATTAGTCTTTGTTAGCCTATATTTAACCATGTTTGCGTTATTAAACTGTTTTCATTACAATGGTAAAGTGTAAATTTCCTTCTTTGATGCAAATATGCTGACTACACAAAGCCAGCTCTATCGGTTCGCCATCATTATCGTTCAAACAACTGGTTCTTTTCGTTCACGAACGACATGTACCAGTTCGTTCACGAGAAGATGTCTCTCTCTCGTTCAGACTCGGCAACTCGGTCACAGTCGGTGAAGGGCGTATTCGTTCACTACATCCAACAAATCACATGCTCCGTCACATCTCATACTCGAACGCTATTGGTTTAATTAGTCATTCTTGACAGGTTGAAAACAGGAATGACCGATCGTAGGAATTTCAGTGAATGAGAAATATACGAGTCAATGGATTACGTGAACGAGAACGATTCGTTCACCTAAAAGATTCGTTCACGAACGTAACATCACTACAGTCTTGTGTAACCGCACTGGGTAGTACATTAGCATTAGCTCAAATGATCTATAGGGAATTTCAATAATTAATCATGAATATGATTAATATATGGCATATTACAGTTACATTAAAATTATTCGAAGTTGAAAATGGATCGATATATATATATATATATATATATATATATATATATGAATAATCAATCACAACGAATTATAATTCCTCATTCATATATCAATAATCCTATTTCAGATCGATTATGAGATAACCCTTAATGGAAATTAATGTAATTATCAAACAGTTGTTTGTCCAGCAAAACGGCCGTAAGATTAACTTATCAACTTCTCAAAGTTATCACTTTCTTCTAATTTTAGGAAGAATAGTTTCTGGCCATGAAACCATTCTCCTGTCCTTATAAAATTTAGGTTACTGAAAAGTAACAAATCAGCTTTGTAGCTTAAGATCGAACATTTTCATTGACTTCGTAACATGAGCAGACAGACAGAATCAATCAGGAATATTGGGTTTTAATAAATGCAAACTAAGGAATACATACTACGATTCACACAGCTTATACAGTGAGGAAAATAAGTATTTGAACACCCTGCTATTTTGCAAGTTCTCCCACTTAGAAATCATGGAGGGGTCTGAAATTGTCATCGTAGGTGCATGTCCACTGTGAGAGACATAATCTAAAAAAAAAAAAATCCAGAAATCACAATGTATGATTTTTTAACCCTCTGGGGTCTGAGCTGTTTTCTGGGCCCTGGAGGTGTTCTGACATGCTCTGACATTTGTGCTTATTTCTGTTACTTGTGACATTTTCATGGCTAAAGTCTAATTACACTGTATTCAGCACAAACTCTGCTACAATAATATATCAGCAGCATGTGTGTAAAAGTTTGTTGTTTTGAGATAATGACATTTATGCGTGGTTTGTGAAATTACAAAAAAAAATTCTCACTGAAATAAGGTCATGAAAACCAAACTGATTATTTCTTCACAAGACTTTTGAAAATTGTATCACGTAGCCTAGAATATTTGCTCTAAAACTATGTGAAAATCACCCTGACTGCTCATTCAGATAAGAAAGTATATTGATTTAAAAATTTTACGACGTGTTTTGTGTGAAAAAGCTTTATGAGCTCATTAATATGTAAGCTTTTCACACCTGAGAAAGACAAAGACCCTCCCCTAATGGCCCTATTAGGAGCTATCAGGCCCTATCATTCTGAGCAACCTTGCACAAAGAATGAGGAGATTTAAAACAGAATGGCTTTTAGATTTTTTGGATTTATTTACAACACAACATAATCCAAAGATACACAACAAATGACAAAAAAGCACTCATTGAAAACAATTATTCAAAGACAGAGACCTTTGTGCCATTCCTAAAAACATTGTACATACCTTTAATTTCCAAGGTGTTTGATTTTCACTTTACCATGTTCATGTACAGAGACTCATGTGAATGTTGAAGTCAGCAGGAGTGGCATCTGGGCCCTGAAAGAAAAAAAAAAGTGAACATACTGATATCAAGAGAAAGGCCTGCACGATTTTGGGAAGACATTTTAGATTTTTCTGGTTAAAATTGCTTTTTAAAATTCACAAAATACACACACACACACACACACACATAAATGTTTCCAACAATATATAATATAATGAACACCAGGTTTGTTGTGCCTTGTAGGCATAGGCTATGCGCAGTGCTGCATAAAATAATAATAACAATAGCAGCCTATAAATCTTCCAAAATATTTCAGTAACAACTAAGCTAGAGAAAAATATATTGATTATCATGTTACTTCAAATGTTTCCATTCGTTATGATGATATGAAATGAGATAATAGTAAAAACATGAAGCCGTTTGGTGCTTTTCAAACGCGATCGCGATCCAAAATATGATGCATTCAAACGCGATCGCGCTCAAATATAAAACATTATGGTTACCATATACAGTACATATATACATTTGAGCAGATATCCACAAACATGGTAACAGTAAACACGGGTACTATAATATTCACCATATATCTAGCAACAGTTCAACTGCAATGTGAAATTTATGCAACAATAACAAACTAAGAATTTCTTACCTTACATCTTTCTTGTCTTCAAATCGCGTTCTTCTTCTTCTGAGGTAGCCTAAATCCAATGTAAGCTCACGGTGCGCCTTTCAAACTCGACGAAAAGCAGAGACTTGTGAAGTATTTTGGTGTTTTGTTTTTGAGGTAATGAGCGCGATCGCGTTCCATGTGGAGATTTGCATGTGAATATCTTTTGCGCGAGTGGGCGTGTTCAAATTAAAAATAATTAGGAAGCGTTTGAGAAGCTGGACATCTTGTTGATTTTATACAAATTACTTAAACAGAGAATATTTGTTTTCAGTTTGAATCCGATCATTTAAAAGTACACACTTAAATGTTTATAAAGGTATATGGCTCATAAATGTGTGACAAGTATTCGCTGAGTTTTGTTTCAGTTTATAGACGTGCTCAAGAAAAAAAAGTTCACCGTGACGGAGAGGCAGAACGCACACCCTGTTTATTTTCTTTATTTTAAAAAAGCACAATGTTTTGATTTGATTGTAAGTGGACATATATCACAGGTTCTTTTTTTATATTTCTTTTTTCTGTATGAACAAATGACGGAGTAATTTAAGTTTATAGTGCTACAATGTGAAGAAAATCCAGCAAAACGCGCCGGCGCGTTTGCCGACCTCAGAGGGTTAACTATTTATTTGTATGATACAGCTGCAAATAAGTATTTGAACACCTGAGAAAATCAATGTTAATATTTGGTACAGTAGCCTTTGTTTGCAATTACAGAGGTCAAACGTTTCCTGTAGTTTTTCACCAGGTTTGCACACACTGCAGGAGGGATTTTGGCCCACTCCTCCACACAGATCTTCTCTAGATCAGAGAAGAATCAGGTTTCTGGGCTGTCGCTGAGAAACACTGAGTTTGAGCTCCCTCCAAAGATTCTCTATAGGGTTTAGGTCTGGAGACTGGCTAGGCCATGCCAGAACCTTGATATGCTTCTTACAGAGCCACTCCTTGGTTATCCTGGCTGTGTGCTTCGGGTCATTGTCATGTTGGAAGACCCAGCCTCGACCCATCTTCAATGCTCTAACTGAGGGAAGGAGGTTGTTCCCCAAAATCTCACAATACATGGCCCCGGTCATCCTCTCCTTAATACAGTGCAGTCGCCCTGTCCCATGTGCAGAAAAACACCCCCAAAGCATGATGCTACCACCCCCATGCTTCACAGTAGGGATGGTGTTCTTGAGATGGTACTCATCATTCTTCTTCCTCCAAACACGTTTAGTGGAATTATGACCAAAAAGTTCTATTTTGGTCTCATCTGACCACATGACTTTCTCCCATGACTCCTCTGGATCATCCAAATGGTCATTGGCAAACTTAAGGCGGGCCTTGACATGTGCTGGTTTAAGCAGGGGAACCTTCCGTGCCATGCATGATTTCAAACCATGACGTCTTAGTGTATTACCAACAGTAACCTTGGAAACGGTGGTCCCAGCTCTTTTCAGGTCATTGACCAGCTCCTCCCGTGTAGTTCTGGGCTGATTTCTCACCTTTCTTAGGATCATTGAGACCCCACGAGGTGAGATCTTGCATGGAGCCCCAGTCCGAGGGAGATTGACAGTCATGTTTAGCTTCTTCCATTTTCTAATGATTGCTCCAACAGTGGACCTTTTTTCACCGAGCTGCTTGGCAATTTCCCTGTAGCCCTTTCCAGCCTTGTGGAGGTGTACAATTTTGTCTCTAGTGTCTTTGGACAGCTCTTTGGTCTTGGCCATGTTAGTAGTTGGATTCTTACTGATTGTATGGGGTGGACAGGTGTCTTTATGCAGCTAACGACCTCAAACAGGTGCATCTAATTTAGGATAATAAATGGAGTGGAGGTGGACATTTTAAAGGCAGACGAACAGGTCTTTGAGGGTCAGAATTCTAGCTGATAGACAGGTGTTCAAATACTTATTTGCAGCTGTATCATACAAATAAATAGTTAAAAAAGTAACAGAAATAAGCACAAATGTCAGAGCATGTCAGAACACCTCCAGGGCCCAGAAAACAGCTCAGACCCCAGAGGGTTAAAAAATCATACATTGTGATTTCTGGATTTTTTTTTTAGATTATGTCTCTCACAGTGGACATGCACCTACGATGACAATTTCAGACCCCTCCATGATTTCCAAGTGGGAGAACTTGCAAAATAGCAGAGTGTTCAAATACTTATTTTCCTCACTGTATATGGATATATATATATATACAGAACACGTAAACAGATACAAGACTAAACGAATAACGAAAATGAGAGAGAGAGAGAGATAGATCGGAAAATGAGAGAGATGGAGAGGATGAGCGAGTGAAAGTGAAAGCAACATGTGCGATCAGAGAAAGATCACAGTTAGGCAAAAATCACAGACAGTAACCTTTGACAGACAACAAGGAATCAAATCACCTTGAAAAAGGGAATAGCCAACCTTAACCAGCATTTAGATTTCGATGCTTGCATGTGGTCTGTTGTGTTGAGGAAAGAAGGTGCGTGCTTCGTTCTGTGTGAAGGCGTGCGGTCTTCCGGTGTGAGCAGACTCACGCAAAGTTTTAAAGGTTCACCGAACGTGAAGTTTCCAAAGACATGATTCAGAGTTCATCTTGCTCGTGGGGGGAAGAGGCGAATATGAAAATAAAACTTAGTAAAGAAAATAAAACGGAGATGAGGGCTCCCTAAGGAGCCATGGAGCCAGAAATTCCCTCAGACGAAGTGCTCGTGCATGTGTCCTGAAGGAAGAGGAGCGCGGTCGTGGGAATTTCAAAAGAGTCTTTTTCTTTGTGTTGAAGTTACCGGCTACGTTCGCTTCGCTGAACATAGTGAGAGTCCGAAGACGAAAATAAAGAAAAGACTTAAAGAAAAATAAAAGAGAAACGGAGGAAAGCTCCCGAGGGAGCCATGGGTCTTGAAAACCTCTCAAAGGAAAAAGTGCTCACCGAGAAACTTCGGTGTCCGTCTCTTATGGAGAGGATGGGTTCACGCCTATTTCGCGTACGTAAACCAATCACCTTCAGAGATTTCAGAGCGGGAAAAAGTTTATTTGTCCCGTAGGCAACGAGTGAGTCATGAGTGAGATCGAATTTGAGAAGATTTGCTCAAGACATATGAAATATGTTAAAGGTCCCATTCCATGGATTATTTTTATTATTTTATAATGTTTCCAGGGGTGCCCTTATAATGTTAGTATGTTTTTTAGATCAAAAATTGTTATAATTTAGAAATAAAAGGCATATTTCCTAGCCTGATTTCATTCCCTGGTTTGAACACTCTGTTTGAAGGGGCGTGTCTGCTGTGAGACTTCAGTGTAAACGCCCTCTGCTGTGATTGGCTGACATGCTTGCATATGAAATATCTGGCATTACATGTGGAACTATCTGGAAAACTTTTACTATTACAGCTATCATACGTTTTTACTATTACAGCTATCTGGATTAACAAATCGTGAGAAGTTTTTTAAGTATTTAGATCTATTCCCATCACATAAAAGGTTGCAGTTATGAGCATTGAGCAGATGACAGTCTGTTGATCGCGTGAAAGATCTTATCATTGCAACGCAGTTTCTGCACTCTCACTAATGATTTCACCAATGCAAACATGAGGCATATAAATACAGTAAGAGCTTTGTTGTGCTGTGTAACAGAGTCATTGATTTCATAACGAGTTTTGGCAAGAGTCCAGATAAACTCGCGCTGTGTCACCGACAGCAGCTTGGGCGATTGGAAAGGGATTGTTCTTTGATCGCTTTCTGTATATTAATCACAGTTTAAGTAAGATTATTTTCATCCTACTAAGAGAAACGAACGATGTGAAGAGTGATCGCTACTTCCATATTAAATCACTACTTACCGCTTGCTGGAATATAGTTGAAATTGCCCCCTTCGTCAGTATGAAACGCTGAGAGAAGTCTGCTTGATATTATTCCAGGTTAGAAAAACAGTCCGTGGTGAAATGGACAGAGCAAACTAACAACTTCGAATTAAACTTTTGCGGTATCCGATTACAGATAAACATCAACCACGTCTGTTGACATTTCGCCATCAATACGCCTGTGTTCCTGTGGGCGGAGGTTACGGTTCTAGTGACATCACTAAAGAAGGAAGTAGAGGGGTGTAGTCCAATCCAGCCGTTTTTTGTAGTCGACTTCTGTTAAATAAAATATCTCGCTTGGCATTGAACTTTGAGCTTTATAATTTTACAGATATTATTTATACTCTAACAACAACATTACACACTAACTAAAGTTTGAAACATGGGATCACATAGAACGGGACCTTTAAATGATACAAATTACTGCAGTTGGTTATTTACATTTACATTTACATTTATTCATTTAGCTGACGCTTTTATCCAAAGCGACTTACAATTGCTATACATGTCAGAGGTCGCACGCCTCTGGAGCAACTAGGGGTTAAGTGTCTGAAATTATTGAATTATTGGGTTATTGAAATTCAACTCCGTTAGATTGAGAGAATTACAGAGATATGAAACACGTCATTTGGAGATTATAGGAACACAAAGTTACATCCGGTCTGCATCTTACAAACATTTTAAAGTTTGATTAATCACACGACAAAATTGTAGACACCTCAATATGACATGGTCATATCAAAGGCACCACAGAAATATATCATAAACATTTTGGTAATGTCTTATGTGGGTAAGTCAATGGAAAGTCTGTGTGTGTGTGTGTGTGTGTGTGTGTGTGTGTGTGTGTGTGTGTGTGTGTGTGTGTGGTGCGTTTGGGACCTGACTCGCTTGGAATGTCTGCTCTCCTGGGTCATAAAGTTTTATGGTCTGGGGTAGGGTTACAAAACCATGATTCTATTTGAGAACCTTAATTAGGAGAAACATTTCCCAGTTACAATTCAGAAAATCATAACCATCGCATAACAGGGCTAACCAGTTATGCAACGCACAAACCTATCAAATACATCTTAGTAATTACTTACTGTACATGATGAGTGTAAAGAAGCGTTTGTGTGTGTGTGTGTGTGTGTGGAATGCTCTGTGTCTTGAATGTCACATTGAGAGAGAGAGTCCTTATCTCTTTGAGACATCTCTTTGAGGCTTGTGAAGCCCAGAGAAGTGTTGTTCTGGAGTGTGTCTAGAGAGCTGTAAAAGTTTCAGAAAGCAATCTAAACCCAGCCATGTCGGAGCCATGACGGTAATTTAGAGTGTCGAGAGTCTTGATTTACATATCTCAGTTCAGAGTGTAAAAAGGCTTTGGGTTTCAGAATAAATGTGCTCAGAAAACACAGAGAGTCCGAATTTGTTAATTCAGAACAAACGAACGAATGATTCATAGCCCATATATGCTACACTTGTTTAGGCCAATAACTGAAAAGGTTCGCTCAGCAACCGCATTTGAGTGTGGCAGGCTCAACACAATCTGGGCAACCTTTGATCATTTGGGGTATTTTAAAATGCCACTTGCCCGATTTGCCAAAACGTAATTTGTAACATGAGCCTATTTTTATTGAGCAAACAGCTAGCCCACAATAACGCACGTAAGACAACGTTCGCAACTATAGCTGAAGTCTGTACTCTCGACACAGATTGATTAGGCAAGGCTACATCTGTAGTGAAAGGCACACCATTTTATTATCTGCTTACCTTGATTGTCATCCAAACTTTCAAACGCGCATCAGTGGCTCTTAACTCTCTCTGAACTTCTCACACGCAACTGACGTATCAGGTGCAAGGTTTTCAGCGAATCAACGATCAGAGAATACTGCAGTGAGAACGTTGTAGGTAGATCAGCTGTGGGCCTTAAACTCCTCTCCTGTCATTAATACGCTGTGTCTAGTCATTAACAGAAAATTAACGGATTGAGAGGGGAGAAAAATGTATTTTGGCGTGACATTTCTTGAGTGTGCATGAGAGCGTGAGATTGATGCTGAAAGTGTGAGTGTCACGCCAGATGCGTGAGAGTTGGCAACCCTGTCTGTGCATGTTAGTGTGAAAGAGATAAAGACCTACATTTTCTCAGTCCTGGAGTGATTCTGAAATGGCCTCCATGATCCAAACTAGAAAGAGACAAATGTACAGCACAAATTAATAATCAAAAGTTTGATAATCAAAAGTGTAGAAGCATCTAAAATGGCATTTAAATTGGCATATAAATTTTATTTATATAACACCATTAAACACAATCTAAGTTGACCAATGTGCTTTACTAAACAAAAACAAAACAAAACAAAAAAAAAGCACAGTAGTACAAAAATTAAAACAATAAAATAACAGTAAAAAAAAATGCTTCAACATGTTAAAGGGGGGGGTGAAATGCTATTTCATGCATGCTGAGTTAAAAAACTGTTACACTGTTAAAAGAGTTGGATTCCCATGCTAAACATGGACAAAGTTTCAAAAATTAAATTGTACGTTTGAAGGAGTATTTCTGTGCCAAAAATGCTCCTTCCGGTTTGTCACAAGTTTCGGAAAGTTTTTTTCGAGTGTGGCCCTGTGTGACGTCAGATGGGGCGGAATTTCCTTATACGGGTCCTAAGGGCACTTCTCCCGGAAGGGCGCGCGCGCACTCGTAGACCAGAGCGAGAGAGCGATAGCAGTACGCCCATCAAAACGCTGTGCTCGGCTTTAGGGAAGTCAATGTCATCAAAGAAGTGGGTTTTTGGTTGCCAGGGCAAGACAACCCTGCACAGATTCCCAAAGAACCCGGCGTTAAGGGACCAGTGGATGGAGTTTGTTTTTCCAGAGCATCAACGGAGTTGTGCAAGTGTTCTTGTTTGTTCCCTGCATTTCGATGATTATTGTTTTATAAACAAAGCCCAGTTCGATGCCGGATTTGCAGATCGTTAATGCTTAAGGAGGGAGCAGTCCCAAAGATAAAGGTTCAACTGCTTGTCTGCTTGACGAGCAGTGACAGCTCAGATGAGGCAGCTCAGATGAGACGATCTTAGTGCTGGGCAATACCTTAGTGTTAATACTATATTAGGCAATTACTTCGGTGACTTCATAGCTGGCTACGGCCATGCTCCAGCAATTTTTCGCCCCATACTCACTATTGGCCTCACAGATTTTGCAATGAGTGCATAACGTCAGTTGTTGGTAGTTACATGCCGCATGCCAGTTAACACATTCATGGAAAAAAGAATCAACAGAAGTGGTGAAAGATTAGGGCTTCGGTTTGGTTTAGATCGGTTTTATTTGGGGGGATTCTAATTATTGGCCGCCGGTATTTATAACAAAAAAATAAAAATGCCCCACATACTTGAGTATCTGCAGAGAGCAGTTTGGATTCTCCAGTTTGTCACTGAGCAGCTTGACTTCTGATTCTCCTGGGTGATTGTAGCTCAGATCCAGCTCTCTCAGGTGGGAGGGGTTTAAACTCAGAGCTGAAGACACATAACCACAGCCTTCCTCTGTCACCATACAGCCAGACAACCTACACACACACACACAAAACATTATTTTTTTTTATTTTTATTTTTTTATTATACATAAGGTGAACACAGAACACAACAACAGAACACAAAAACAACAATAAAACAGCAGTAATAATAATAGCAAGAAAAAAAAAAGAAAAAAAAAAGCAGCAACGTAAAAAAATAATAGTCATAGTAGAAGTATTTAAATAGTGATAGCATGTATAATAATAATGATAATAATATTTTGTGGTGACGGTAACAGTAATATCAGTGATAACAATAACAGTAATAATACAATAATGATACTAAGGATGGTGATAAGTTGTGTTGACGGCAATAGTAATATCAATAATAATAATAATAATAATAATAATAATAATAATATATAACATTGATAATAGTGATAATAACAGTATTGGTACTCATACTAACACACAAAAAAGAGATGATGATATTGATAAAATCAATAATAACAATAATAATAATAATAATAATAACAACAACATTTATATCAATAATAATAGCAACAGTAATAACAGTAATAATAGTAATACTAAATATGGCGATGATGATAATATTTTGTATTGACAGTACAATTGCAATAGTTATATCAATAATAATATAATAACAATAATAATAATAATAATAATAATAATAACAACAATAGTAATAATAAAAAAACAATAATAATAATAGTAATGCTAATGATAGTAATGCCAAAGATGGCGATGATGATAACACTTTGCGATTGGCGACAGTGATATCAATAATAGTTAAAGTAGTAGTAATAATAATAATAGTAATAATAATAATAATAATAATGATAATGATAATGATAATAACAATAACAATAAACACACGTGTGACACACACACACCCAATACATGTGACACACCCAACACATACCACACCTCTCCTAGTTTCTGTGTCAGTGTGCATGTTGTTTTTTTTTTTGTTTTTTTTTTTTTTTTTTAAACATTATTTAAAGTATAGAATTCTAAATATTAAATAATCATAAATCAACTCAAACCTCAGTATCTCCAGCTGACAGTGTGGATTCATTAGTCCATCAGAGAGCAGCTCCACTCCTGAATCCTGCAGGTCATTGTTACTCAGATCCAGCTCTCTCAGGACACAGTTTGAGGATTGTAGAGCTAATGACACATATTCACAATCCTGGGCAGTGAGATTACAGCCAGCAAGACTGAAAAAGAGCAGAACAGATGGAAATAAATTGTTTTATCTTCATTCCACAAATGCCATTTCAAAAATATCTGCTTCATTTTTTTTTTAAATAAGTCAGACATTAAGAAAAAAATTCAGCAAAACAAAATCAGGATAAATTACTGTGATCAACAACAACAGAAAATGCAAGATCATTTAAAAAGAAGACATGATTAAACACTCACAGAGCTTTACTGCAGTTGATTACAGCTGGTATCAGTCTTCTTCTGCCCTCATCTGATGTGTTGTATTTCTTGAGGTCCAGCTCATCCAGCACCTCCTCTGACATCTGAAGCATGTAGGCGATTGTTGAGCAGTGAGCAGGAGAGAGTTTCTTCTCTGAGAGTTTGTCTGATTTCACAAACTCCTGAATCTCTCTGGACAGAGTCTGGTCTTTGACTTCCAGCAGACAGAGGAACAGATTGATGGATCTTTCAGCGGAGAGTCCATGTCCGTCTTTGATCTTCTCTTTAATGTACTGTGTGGTTCTCCTGATGCTCTCTGAGCTGTTCTCTGTGTGTGTCAGTAGATCCTGTAAGAGTCTCTGATTGGACTCCAGTGAGACACCCAGCAGGAACCGCAGGAACAGATCCAGGTGTCCGTTCTCACTCTCAAGGGTTTTGTCTACTGCTCTTTTCTGTAAATTATGCAGTGAATCTAAACACACTTCTGTATTACTGCTTATGTGGTAGTAATACACATACAAAGCAGCGAGAAACTCCTGGACGCTCAGATGAATGAAGCTGTAGACTTTCCTCTGATGAATCACAGATTCCTCCTTAAAGATCTCAGTGCAAATCCCAGAATACACTGAGGCGTCAGTGACGTCTATGCTGCTCTCAATCAGGTCCTCCTCATAGAACATCACATTGCCCTTCATCAGCTGTTTGAAAGCCACTTCAGCAAGTTTCACAATCACTTCTCTGTTGGACTGCAGGAGTTTCTCTGGATCTCTCTCTTCATACTTTTGATTCCTCATGTTGATCTGAATCAGCAGGAAGTGGATGTACATTTCAGTCAGAGTTTGAGGGATTTCTGCACTCCGATCTTCTTCCAGGAGCTTCTGAAGCACAGTGGATGAGATCCAGCAGAAGACGGGTATGTGACACATGATGTTGAGGCTTCTTGCTCTTCTGATGTGTGAGATGATTCTGCTGGCTTGATGCTCGTCTCTGATTCTCTTCCTGAAATATTCCTCCTTCTGAGGCTCATTGAATCCCTGAATCTCAGTCAGACGGTTGATGTATTTGGAGGGGATCTGATTGGCTGCTGCTGGTCTGGAGGTGATCCAGATGAGAGCAGAGGGAAGCAGATCTCCTTTAATGAGGTTTGACATCAACACACCCACTGATGAAGTCTTAGTCACATCAGAAACTTTCTGAGCGTCTGAAAACATCAGTGTGATTCTGCTTTCATCCAGACCATCAAAGATGAACACAACTTTACACTCCTCATAAATCTTTGAGTCCAGATCTTGAAGTTCAGGATGAAAGTCCAGCAGAAGTCTGTGAAGACTGTACTGATTATCTCGGATCAAGTTCAGCTCTCGAAATGGAAGCACAAACATGAAATCTACATCCTGATTGGCTTTTCCCTCGGCCCAGTCCAGAATGAACTTCTGCACAGAGACGGTTTTCCCGATTCCAGCGATGCCTTTAGTAAGAACAGTCTTGATTTGGTCTTTCTCCTCACATCCTGGTTCAGGAGAGGCTTTAAAGATGTCATTGCAGAAGATTGGAGTGTCTTGTGAGTGTTGTGTTCTGGCTGTTTTCTCCATCTGTAAAACCTCATGTTCTTCATTCACTCCTTCACTCTCTCCCTCTATGATGTAGAGCTGTGTGTAGATCCTGTTCAGGAGGGTCCGAGTCTCTTGGAGTTTGATTCCCTCAAATAATCTCTCATATTTGATCTTCATGTTGGTTTTGTGTTGGTCTTTGATTATTTGCAGGTCTCCATTTTGCAGGACTGCTTCAGTTTTGTCTGGCTCATAAGTCTTCTTCCTTCTGAAAAAAAGGAGGGAAAAAAGGCAATGACTATTGAAGACCTTCAGAAATATGTAGGTCACCAGGTATGGTTTTAGTGACTTCAAGTTGAACCCCTGTGCAGTGCATATGTTGCATATTTTACAGTAAATGTAATGTTATTTAATTGGGTCTTACGTCATTATTCATGTGAAATACTCTACAGTAAAATAGCAAATGACTGTTTATACTAACAGAGGTTCAGAGGTCACTGAATCATCACTGAATGAAAGAGGTGGCGTCATGGATCTGTTACTCTTCACAGACAAACCGCTGGGGTCTGGAGATTTCTGTTTCTCCCTGTTGCTGACAAAAGACCAAAAAAAAAAAAAAAAAGCATTTTAGAGCATTATATCCTGTATAACTTGACTGCATTATAGATTTATAGTTATTAATTTAGCAGTTGATTTTCATTCAAAGCCATTTTCAAATAAGGAATTCAACAAGCAATTCATTTAATAGAGACAGTAACATGAGAACTGCTGCAATGCAATGTTCCAAAACTGTACAGAGCACATGTTAGAAAAGAGATGAAGGTAAGAAATGTTGAAAACATTTATTTAAAAAATGCATACATTAGTAATAGAGACAACTAATGGTTTAAGAGGGTTTAGTTTAGTCAAGTGCTAAAAGAGAAGTTTTTAGACACTTCTTGGAAACTGCAAGCGACTCCACTGTTTGGGAAAGTTGGAAAAATTGGAACGGTGACAGTGAAAGTTCTGGAAATGGATTTTCTGCTTCTCTGTGAATCACCACTCACCCACTTCAGCCTTCTGGAATGCTCTGTAAATCACTTTGAATAAAAGCATCCCTTATGGAACAAAATTATATGGGAATATACTGAAAATGTATATAATGTGATATATTACATAATACATTTCCATATCTGGGAAACTAGTGCTTATATTGTTCAATATACTGCAATATATGCATTGAACATGTATGGCTATATATTAATGAATATAAAATATTTATAATTTTAATAATGTATGTTCACACATATATATATACACACATTCACAGAATGAGTTACAACAGACTTCTAGTTCCCAGCATGCTTTGCTTCTGACTGTTAAAGGAGAGCAAATGTTAAAATTGAGTGTTATTTAATGCATTTTGCTTAATATTAATATGGGGGAGGATCTGTAAGTGTTTAATGCTCTATTATTTTTTTATTTAAAAGGTTTTCTGATATGTGTGAGTTTTTGGGGTCACCATTGTGCTGAAGAGTAGAGCCTGTGGTTCGGTTGATGATTGGCCAAATATTTTAAAGACTATAATTACTATATTTTAAAAAGTAATGGCTGTGCACTCCTCGGCACAATGATAGTCTTTCTGCAAAATACTTTAGTACATGGAAGTGAGCATGTACACTGAACAAAATTATAAACACAACAGTTTTGTTTTTGCCCTTGTTTTCCATGAGCTGAACTCAAAGATCTAAGACTTTTACTATGTACACAAAAGGCTCATTTCTCTCAAATATTGTTTACAAATCTGTCTAAATCTGTGTGAGCACTTCTCCTTTGCCGAGATAATCCATCCACCTCACAGGTGTGGCATATCAAGATGTTGATTATTATATTATTGTGAACTAGCTTTAAAATATGAAATAATAATAATAATAATAATAATAATAATTTATAATGAGGATAATTAAAAACAAAAGTTAAATTTCTATATATATATTTGTGTTTATGTTGCATGAGTAAATATGTCTGCAATATGTTACATGCAGTACCATATCTGATCACATATACATCTATATATTATGAAATGTATGTGATATATTACTAAATATATTGTCACATATTTTTCAATAAATGAAAAGCTGGAATTCCTTATGTATTATTCAATATATACGCTGATTTCACGCAGCCGCCATTTTGAAATCGAAAGTGAGGCTCCGGTGGGAAAAACGCCGGAAGTAAAGATAAACAACAATGCCTTTGGACTACCAACCTGAAGCTGCTGCCGCGATTTACACTATTGGATGTTAAAGTCGGCATGAAATCAAATTTGACAAATCTTCTTTTTATATGTAATATTGTAGTGTTTATTATAAATGATTTATCTGTGCACTTCATTATTTTTTTAAAATTCATGTACCCTTATAATCTTTAATCAAATACATTACCCTTCTCACCCCCCTCGAAACGACCTCTCTTCTCTTTCGGTCACGTGCCATGGCGAAAGGGTGCGGCCAGAGCCGATGAGGGTGCGGCTATCGAGATGCTCTCGAGGGTGAACTTGACTGATAACAGAGAATGTCTAATAAGGCTGATAACTTGACTTGACTCATCTTGGTTCGCGGGAATAATAAAATAAAATAAAACATCCTTCATGGGAGGGTAACGGTGGGGAGTCCGGTGGAGAGAAATCCTCCACAACTGAATGTAAACTGGCATTCAAATCTGCCTCCATTTTGTTTGCAACGCCCAACCTCCAACGATCCTATTCCCGAAGGACGAAATCAAGCCCCGCCCTACATTTTTTTCTAATTTCAGAAGCCGTTTCACTCGGATATACGTCACAACAAGGAAAAAATTACAATCTCAACTTCCGTTTCATGCCGACTTTAATATGCAATATAGGATATGTATATAGTTCATTCCTGCTTCTTTTTTTACTTTCTGAATTATATAAAAAAATATATTTTATTTATAAATGAATTTCACTGTATATAGTCTAAATTATGAAAGAAATATATGTACAGTTTTAGAATTGACACAACATCATTTAACACAACAATACGCCATCGCATTCAAGACTCTCCTATGATTAAAGGCGACACTTCCGGTTTTCTTCCCACCGGAGCCTCGCTTTCGATTTCAAAATAACGGCTGCATGAAATCAGCGTATTGTAATATATTAACACAATGTATTATTCTGTATATTTTCAAATATACTGTTAAACCATTTAATATATTGATCATTCATATATGGGACATTTGTTCCGTAAGGGATCAGTCAATGCTGAAATGGCCAGTGTCTTACCTGGGGTCAGAGGTCAGTGTTGCATCACTGAATTCAGGAGGATCTGTCATCATGGATTGATCACTCTTCACAGACTCACAACTTGATCCAAGAGATGAAGAACTCATTTCAGAGGCAGTGTTTAATTTTCAGCAAGCGAAACGGCTAACTTGGATCACGTGACACACCTCAGCCTATTGTGTAATGGCAGTGACATCAGAGCATGCAGTTAAAAAATGTATGACAGTCAGTTACAGCTTAAGTTAATTCATGTTGATTATTAGCGAGTTGATCTTGTGAATAAATGTTTTGTATTCGGTGTTATATATCACTAGTAAAGGTACAGTAGAACTGCATTGTCTGTGGAATGTGCTTTACCTCAGAAAAAGAGAACGAATATCTATTACCTGCAAAGTACTAGTCAATGCAGGGCACAAAAAAACAACAACATTTAATATTACACTTAAAACTTAATATTAATTTAATAAATATTTAATTCATTAAAAATTCTATGTATTTTTTACCATCATTCATTAAAAAGCGATCATCATCATTAGGCACACAGCAGTCATATATCATTAAACTGCAAGCAGGGCCGTAGCTAGAGGATTCAGGGCCCCCTGAAAAAAATATTGATGTGGGCCCCCACCACCAATATCATATACTGTACATTAGATGAGCATGGAGGCCCACATATAACAGAAGGCCGGCGCTCCGCACACGCACATCACGCACTGCGCATAGGGCACCAAGTGCTTGGGGGGGCACCAAAAAATCTGGGTCGTGAAAAATCACCACAATAGGCTACTAGTATAAATAACAAATAAAATATGTCTAAAGCATGTTAATATACAAAAGCAATACAAAAGTAATATAGGCCTAGACCAAATTAGTCGAGAAGAAGGTGAATCTCTGGTGCCCCCCTTCCCCACCTCCCAGTGGTCTGTTCGATTATGCCTCAATCAATGTCAAATTTGGCAGACACCGACCTCAGACATGGCCTCGAAAAGGCACCAAGAGTCAGGGGCGGAAAAAAGAAAAAAGAAGAGACAGCGGGATGACGCTCACGCGTCGCTTGCATGTAAGACAATGTTTTAAATAAAAATGTTAGTTTTGTAGCCCTTGCGTGTATGCATGTCCAGGGGCATCGCTAGTAGTGCAAAAGATCCGGGGCTTTAGCCCTGCATGTTGAGTCTTTTATTTTAACGGGGGTCCAGGGGTTTCTCCCCCGGGAAATTTTTAAACTTGGACTGTTAAAGATGCAGTTAGTTTGTTTGAGAAGGAAAGGAAGGCCAATCGTTGGGGTCCTCATCGTCATATTTGAATGACAAATAAAGCTAATTTTCCCCTAGGTAGCCTATTGCGTTACAGATGTGTGCATAGGCTATTAGTGCAGAACGTTCCCTATTGTAATTTCTTCGCTTCAATACAATGTCTATCTGCCTCTTGGTAAGGTGAACTTTAGAAAAACCCTGCAACTGAACTTGATGTGATTTTGCCAAATTAGACCGCTTAGATAAGTTTTTTCGTTGTTGTTCTATGCGGTCATTTTCAAGAGGGCGACATCTGTTGGTGAAACTGCAATTAGAAAAAACCCCCCCCCACAATCTCAGTGTTTGTATATTTTCATATTCACAGAGTTGTCAAATTATATACAGAATTATTATATTGTGCCTCAGACCTCTTTTAAAGGTAAAATAGAGTTTTGAATTGTTATTTGCAGTTTAAAATGTGCACTTTAAAATTCATACTTCATAAAATTCATACTTATACTGTTATTTGCACTTTAAACTTTTTTTGCACTTTTGACTTTCTGTGTTTACATTGTTCAGTTCCAAATCTGTGTTTTTAGTAATTGTGGTGGTATTTGGTCTTTATAATTTTAACCTTTATATTATTTATTTCTTTTCATGTTTGGTGCCATTGTTAATGTAAAATTATTTATTTGCAGCAGTTATTTTGGAAGTAAAGAGAACCTAACTAAGAAATTCTGAATGGTTGTTATTCCTTTGGTTGGTGGGTGGTTGGGTGGTTGGGGGGTTGGGGGGGCAGCGCCAAGCATTTGTGCTTAGGGCACCCAAATTGCTAGCGCCGGCCATGATGGTGATGATATTGTAAAACCTTTATTTTAAAAGTTAAACGTTTAAAAGATAAATGTCAGTAAATTTGACTGCATTCTTGCAATTTCTAAATGTTTACTTTTTGATTTATGAATTATAACAGACTGATGGGAAAAACACATTATTTTGCTCTTTTTAAAATTAAAAAAGTTTTATTATTATTTAACAATTTCTTGCTTTTTGTTAGTTTTTATTAGATGTAATGTAACATTTAGAAATTGCAAGAATGCAGTCAAATTTACTGACATTTATTTATTGAAGAGGAATAACCCCTTGAGATGAACCATCTCATTTTCGAGGGGGTCCTCGATTCCAGGTACAGAAATTGACATTGACCTTACAGCAACATTGACCTTACAAATTTAAAAAATAAAATCATTTATTGTATTATTTTTTAATAAAGATGCAATGGAGCTCGTATTATTGTTAAATAAAGCTATAAATGTATTCATCCAAGTGCAGTGTGTTGTATTCGTGTTTTCTTGATGTAATAAATACATCATCAGCCAGCAGGTCAGGTGCATAATGCAATGCGTCATAACTCGGTCCTTTTTTTAACTCTATTTACAATAGTGTAAAACGACAGGAATCTTGACCACATAATCATTCGGTCGATTGGGACTTACAATTTTATTGGGTCCTTCTGATGTTTGTCACTGACTGAATAATTAATAAATACTTTAGATTGGACTAAACCATTTTTAGGGAGGTAAGAGAAACAGATATTTGTAAAAAAAATATTTAACCAAATTGCACGTTTTTGTGGTTTTCATTTAAATCTCAGGCATACAACTAATATAAATATTAGAATTATTCATACAACAGGTATATAACTGATACATTTCACCCCACTAGCCACGGCCCTAAATGTAAGATTAACCTGGCAGCGATAGAAAGAACACTTCACTTTTTATTAATTAAACAATATAACATAATATTTATAATTAAATTATAAAATTTCTCTTTATCCATTAAAATGCATAATATCAGCATCATATGCATAGCCTACATAGGGCTGTGCGATATAGCTAAAAAAAAGTATCACGATATAATGTTTCATATTGTTCGGTATCGATAATTATTTACATTTTTATAACCTTTTTTTTTAAGACAAGTAGAAAAGTTTGAATTTAAACCACTGTTTTTTGTTTGTTTTTATCCACATTAAGGCAAACAACAAATTATTTTAGTTTTAGCAGTCAAAAATAAAATGTAAACAAAAATATCTTCTTTATGTCTTATATTAAGATAAAAAAGTAAGTGTTAAAGAAACTCTTGAACTTAAATAAAATGTTACAAAATGTGTGCAATATAAAAATGTGTTAAAGTAGAAGAATCAAGGCAAACTTTGAGGTAGATAACATCTGTAATAAGTAGGAGTGTAACGGTTCACAAAATTGTGGTGTCAAGTTTAGGTACATTTTCGATACAGCAAAAATAAAGAAATGCCAAAGAAATTTCCTTGATTTAAAAAAAAAAAAAAAAAATTATTAAAAGAGAAATTATTTTAAATTAAAAAGTTTAAAAAGAGTTTTCCCTACATCTTGAAACTTTTAGTTTTATAAATGGGTGTAATATATTTGAAGGATGAACAAATGTTTTGGTCATCACATTAATTTTGGTCATCACATATGATAATATTTAAATTTTGAAGTGCTGGAAAAAGATGTGTGATGTACTTGAAAGCATTTTACTATTCCTCCCAAACTTCCATGGTTACAGTGAGTGTTACTGCATTAAAGGTCCCATTCCATGGATTATTTTTATTATTTAATAATGTTTCCAGGGGTGCCCTTATAATGTTAGTATGTTTTTTAGATCAAAAATTGTTATAATTTAGAAATAAAAGGCATATTTCCTAGCCTGATTTCATTCCCTGGTTTGAACACTCTGTTTGAAGGGGCGTGTCTGTGTGAGACTTCAGTGTAAACGCCCTCTGCTGTGATTGGCTGACATGCTTGCATATGAAATATCTGGCATTACATGTGGAACTATCTGGAAAACTTTTACTATTACAGCTATTATACGTTTTTACTATTACAGCTATCTGGATTAACGAATCGTGAGAAGTTTTTTAAGTATTTAGATCTATTCCCATCACATAAAAGGTTGCAGTGATGATGAGCATTGAGCAGATAACAGTCTGTTGATCGCGTGAAAGATCTTATCATTGCAACGCAGTTTCTGCACTCTCACTAATGATTTCACCAATGCAAACATGAGGCATATAAATACAGTAAGAGCTTCGTTGTGCTGTGTAACAGAGTCATTGATTTCATAACGAGTTTTGGCAAGTGTCCAGATAAACTCGCGCTGTGTGATTGATAGCTTGGGCGATTGGAAAGGGATTGTTCTTTGATCGCTTTCTGTATATTAATCACAGTTTAAGTAAGATTATTTTCATCCTACTAAGAGAAACGAACGATGTGAAGAGTGAACGCTACTTCCATATTAAATCACTACTTACCGCTTGCTGGAATATAATTGAAATTGCCCCCTTCGTCAGTATGAAACGCTGAGAGAAGTCTGCTTGATATTGTCCCAGGTTAGAAAAACAGTCCGTGGTGAAATGGACAGAGCTAACTAACAACTTCGAATTAAACTTTTGCGGTATCCGATTATAGATAAACATCAACCACGTCTGTTGACATTTCGCCATCAATACGCCTGTGTTCCTGTGGGCGGAGGTTACGGTTCTAGTGACATCATTAAAGCAGGATGTAGAGGGGTGTAGTCCAATCCAGTGTCACGACACACACAAGAGGAGGGTCTGGGTCTGGGTCCGGCTCCGGCCGATCAGGGTCTGGGTCCGGCCGATCAGGGTCTGGGTCCGGCTCCGGCCGATCAGGGTCTGGGTCCGGCTCCGGCCGATCAGGGTCTGGGTCCGGCTCTGGCCGCTCTGGGTCTGGCTCTGGAACAGCTGGCTCAGCTAACTCTGGGTGTTTAGGGTCAGCTGCTGGGTGCTTGGACTCTGGGTCAGCTGCTGGGTGCTCGGGCTCTGGGTCAGCTGCTGGGTGCTCGGGCTGCTCAGCTGCTGGGTGCTCTGGATGCTCAGCTGGGTGCTCTGGGTGCTCTGGATGCTCAGCTGGGTGCTCTGGATGCTCGGCTGGGTGCTCTGGATGCTCGGCTGGGTGCTCTGGATGCTCGGCTGGGTGCTCTGGATGCTCGGCTGGGTGCTCTGGATGCTCGGCTGGGTGCTCTGGATGCTCAGCTGGGTGCTCTGGGTGCTCTGGATGCTCAGCTGGGTGCTCTGGATGCTCGGCTGGGTGCTCTGGATGCTCGGCTGGGTGCTCTGGAACAGACATTGGCTCCGGCTCTGGAACAGACTCTGGCTCCGGCTCTGGAACAGACACTGGCTCCGGCTCTGGAACAGACACCACTGGCTCGGAAACAGACACCACCGGCTCGGGAACAGGCACCACCGGCTCAGAAACATACACCACTGGCTCATAAACATACACCACTGACCCAGGAACAGACACCACCGGCTCAGGGACAGGAACAGACATCACTGGTTCAGGAACAGACACCACCGGCATAGGAAGACGCACCACCGGCTCTGGAAGACGCACCGCCGGCTCTGGAAGACGCACCACCGGCTCTGGAAGACGCACCACCGGCTCTGGAAGACGCACCACCGGCTCTGGAAGACGCACCGCCGGCTCTGGAAGACGCACCGCCGGCTCTGGAAGACGCACCGCCGGCTCTGGAAGACGGCACGGCGGTCGCTCTGTACGACGCGGCGGTTGTTCTGGACGGCGCGGCGGTCGCTCTGGATGGCGCGGTGGTTGCTCTGAGCGGCGCAGCGGCTGCTCTGGACGGCTCAGCGGTTGCTCTAGACCACTGAAGGAGCGAGCAGAGTCCCTCCTCCCCTGCCGTCCTTGATGGAAAGCTGCCAGCTCCGGATCGAAGGGAGGCCATGATGGACAGTGGCGCCGATCCTCTTGGCTACCTCCCCCTCCGCGACCTCCCCGTGTCCCGCGGAAGATGACTTGGCGGGTTCCCTGAAAGGATTGTCTCTGGGGAGGGGTGTTGACCACCATGGTCTCCTCAGGCTTACGAGCCCATAAGGCATAACACTCAAAGAGTGTCATGCGAGGCTCTGGCTCTTTGGGTCGAAAGTTCGCTCTCTGCAGCCTCTTCTCCCGCTCGGTGGCTGGGGGAAAAAACATACCGCTGGATCTTGTTTTGGTCGAGTCCTTCTGTCACGACACACACAAGAGGAGACAGATCCAAGTGCAGTATGTTTTAATTAGGAAATTCCAAGAGAGTAAACAATCCAGGCATGAGTCGATATCCATTAAATCAGTCCAACAATAAACACAGATCTCACGGGCAAGGGAACAAGAACACAGAAGTGTCGTACATTTTACAAGGACTCGACAACACACACTGAAACGGACAGGACTATATACACAATCATAATTAAGGTGATAGAACGCAGCTGAGACTGTGATGGGAATCAGGTGTAGCGAACAGGATTATGGGAACTGAAGTTCATATGTGATGACACCGTGAGGGAAGGAGGACATCTCGTGGAAACCCGGGGAAAAGCAACCAGACACTGTGACATCCAGCCGTTTTTTGTAGTCAACTTCTGTTAAATAAAATATCTCGCTTGGCATTGAACTTTGAGCTTTATAATTTTACAGATATTATTTATACTCTAACAACAACATTACACACTAACTAAAGTTTGAAACATGGGATCACATAGAACGGGACCTTTAAATAATGAATGTTGCTGATTCATTTTGCTGACAAACAATGTTTCTCCTGGTTTCCATGTCAGCGCTGTTTGATCCGTTAATAACAGAGAAGTGTGAATGCTTCTCACTAGATCTTGCAGCGATGTTATTACTTCTGTGGCGAATTCAAATTCTTTCTTTTCTGGATCTCTTAGCGCTGTGTAGTAACAGTGTCGCTTGATCAAGATCGGCTCGCGCTGCACTCACTGACATTGATGGTCCAAACTAATAAACGGTCCGTGAAGCACAATATAATAACGCAATTTCGTTCAGCTTTCATTACGCCTGCCATTTGATGTTGGGCAACGTTGTGGTGGTCGCGCCAGTGATGCGCGCGCATTTGAATGAAAATATTGAGAGTATTCAATTACCGACAATGGTGTACCGTCAATAAATACCGATACCATTTTATCACCCAGCCCTATGCATACATGCAGTTATAATAGTCGTCGCAATTCAAGTCTTATCATAACTGGTAAAACCTGAAAGCCAAAGAAAGAAAACATCTGTATTTTTTACACTCTTTAGACCATATACAATATCACTCAATATTACTTTTAAATACTATGGTAATGCCGTAAATGAGTCTTACCTGTCGCGACATTCCCTTCTCTGCCTTCTCTTATAAAATAACCTTTTTATCATAGTAAAATCTACATATCGTTCCCAACAACAGTATTGTTTAGCGTAAAACATGTTGAAAATTAGTGGACAGGCAGTTGATTCATTAAATGATGAACTGTTTCCTCACAAAAGCGGTTTATTCATGTAGTAAAGCCTCTTCTCCATTCACATCCATACAAAAAAGTGGCCTCTGGTCTCCTTTCCTGCGTATCAGTGTTAGCATTAGCCGTTATACTTTTTTTATAAAGGCTGCAGGCTTGCCTTCTAGTGGCAATTTTATTGTGTCAGACATATGTAAGTTTGCTCACAGCTGATTGGTCCAATTTCGGATTGAGATCTCTTTACCAGAACATAAACTGCCCCAGAGCAGAGTTATATAGCAATGCATGCTGCTAAAAAGCTGAGCCATTTTCATGGTGCCTGTATCAGCTGTCTCACTCCTCCATAGGCTTCTATAGACATTATAACTTGCTGGCCCAGAAAATGTATTAATAACATCATTAATATAGTCCAAGTGACTGCAGTGGCTCAATCTTAAGCCTATGCAGGAGTGATCCAGCACTCAGATTTAATCAGAAATATCTTAATTTGTGTTCCGAAGATGAACGAATGTCTTACAGGGTTGGAACAACATGAGGGTGAGTAATTACTAACAGAATTTTCATTTTTGGGTGAACTAACCCTTTAAGCCATTTGCTGGGTTGTTTTTTGACATAGTGCTGGTAACATATTGTGGTACAAAAATTAAAAAGGTAAAATGTGAGACTTCAAACATGGGCAGTATTTCCCACATAGCAACACTTTGACGTCCCAGATCTGGCCCACATCTGGCACATGTGGGAAGATGATCTGGCCCACATGCAGTGTGGAATGACGGCCCTTGGGCGGCTCACTCCTGTTTGCCAGATCTGGGCCACAAGCAGGCCATAGCAATGCCACATGTCAGCCAATGGCAAAGAAATAAACCAGAACTGGACCTGATCTGAGCTACAAAATCTGTGTATATTAAATATGGAGTTAACAACAACCTGTTAACAAGCAGAATCACTGAAGAAATGAAGAGAACAGAAAAAGCGACAAGCAGAAACACAAGAACTACAACTGACTTCAGCCACAGCCTTAGATGAAATCTATATATACAAATATAATCAACTATGTACAACCTAAAATTAATGATTCAGATAAGCCCACAATTAATGCTTGTGATTTACACAAACTAAACCTAACCTTTCTTCACACATGTGGTGTTCAATTTTGGCAGTCTAGCAGCAATACTGATTTTAACCAGAACACTATCATAGTGGTTGCTTTATTATTTATACAAAAAGATATCTTGGTAGCAGGTCCTCAATCCAAGCACAGACTCAACATGTCACCACAATGGTATCTGTAAACTGGTTGCATATGTCAGATTTATTGCATGACTCTGGCAACTGAGTCAGTGTAATGGTGAAGGGATAGATAAAATAGCCCAATTGATGGAAGGTTTGTGAAGAAATTGCATGCTCCCTTGCAAAAAATATATATTTTTATTAGAGGTGGGCATAGATGATTTTTTTTTAATCTAGATTAATCTAGATTAATTTTGAAATTAATCTAGATTAATCTAGATTAAAATGGCTCATTTGAATTCTGCCGAAGGCATTCAGAATATGTGTGCTACCCAAATAATGACTATAAAAGTAAGTCTTTGAGAACGGGTTTCTCAAGCCAGGTGGCGCATTAGACCAGGGGCTCATCTCCTGTTTCCAAAATGCATCACAAACTGCTTGAGAAAGCTGTTCTACTCATAGACTGTAAAAGGTTACTACTGTACTGTTACCGTCCGTAGGCAACATTAGGTAGGCCTATGTTATTATCAACTACTATAGGCTATCAATTAGGGATGGGCGATATGGCCTAAAATCCATATTGTGATATAGCCTCTTGCGATAACGATATATATTATAATAAAACCATTTCAGAACAGGTTACACAGACCCTGCTGTCTGGGGTGTTTTTGGGGTCCTTGAGATGTTCTGACATGCCCTGACATTTGTGCTTTTTTCAGTTGCTTATAAACATTGTAACAACAATGACTTATGTTAGGGAATTAATTAGCTCAAATTAGCATTAATGTGACTATGCATATGTTGCTTACATGAATTAAAGAATTACCAAATAGGGAATTGGTCAAAACCTCGGCTTATATCAGAGGTTACACAATTACTTGTAGTACTCACTGATATAGACGGGTATGATATGTTCAATTTGGGGAAATTTTAGATGTAATTTGAAGAATGTTCATTTATTGTACGAACTGTATGTCCAGCACACAAAATGTACAATATCTGAACGGAAATCTCACGTCTTTAACACTGATAGACAGTTTCTTTTCTGTGGCCACAAGAAAATAAGTATCTTAGTGTTTTTAGACCATTTGAGATTTCTTTCAATAGTCAAATTTATCGTAGAGCGTTAAGAGGTAAAGATCTGCACTACTCAGGGACTCAGTATTGAAACAAACAGGCAATCTCAATTCAAATGATTTAACAAAGTTTATTCAAACGAACTACTGGTTACATATACTAGTTTAAATCACACAGGAGTAAATATACATAAACAAAACAATATACGATCGCAAATAGGGAATACAACAAAATAAACGTAAGATAAAAAGGTTAGAGTAGGGGAAGGAAGAAGGGAGGATATAAGAGAGAGAGAGAGAATTTTAAGAAAGGGTTTTGTGTGTGTACACTGAGAGCGTGGTAAGGAGAGGTGTGTGTGTGTGTGTATGTGTGTGTGTAGGAGCACGCCTTTAGCAGCACGTGGCCGTGTGTTTATGTCTAGGAGACACGTGAAGAGGTGGGGCGTGTATGTGTGTGTGTAGGTGCAGATGTGTGCGTCGAAGAGTGTGTAAGTGTGAGTAAAGAGAAATGAGAGATAGGTAGAGACAGTTCAGTCAGTCACAACAAGACCCCAATAGGCACAGCAATATTAGACACTTTAAACAGCACTTCAGGTTGGAAATTTAAGGTCTACGTTACGTCTGAGTTGTAGATCGGCCCTCTTTGTGTGGTCTCGTCTGTGTTGGACGGAAGCGGAGTCACGTGATCACAGCGTCTAGTTGCTATAGCGACTTGAAGCGAGCGGAACTCAGCAAAATGATCTTTAGCTTTAAGTTGGTATCTTGGGTTGGTTGAAGGAGACTATCAAAACTGAAGTAAGGTAGTTTGAAGAAAATAAAACTTGGAAGAAAAATGAAAATAAACGCGAACGAAGCTTCCAAGGATGGAAGAAGGCGTGTCGTCTCTCTCTCTCTGGCGATGTGCCCTGAGATCAGAGAAGCGCGGCATTTTGAAGGGGTTAAGCCCAGCCTCTTTTAGGTGCATGACCCAATCGCCTGGAAGGGCGATTGTGACTACCTCCTGACGTTTTGTGGAGGCTCACGCCCCTTCCTAATAGTTAAGGAGAAGCTAAATTTGTTCCTATCGTTAATAACACTGGATTTAATAAAATAATGCGTCTTCGGAGATTTTGGGTTAAAGATTCCACACCGTTGGGATTTATGGAACACAATGATACCACGAATGGTATCTCTATGACATAGTCACCCGCGGATGCCTGATTTTTCGCGATTATAGTCACATCAAATGGATTACAAATCAATAAAACTATATAGGCATAATATTTGGGACAAAGGGATCATGCATACATCAAGAGAATACATTTTAAACATTTCACAAGATGATTTTGATTCACACGTGGTAGGATCTGTGTGTGTTTCTTTGTGTGTGTGTGCTGGAAGAGTCACTGAAGGTTCATCCTGCTGCGTTGAACTTTTGTCCCCGAGCACGGGGTGAGAGAGTCTAGGTGTGTGCGTGTTACTTGGTCTGATTAGATTAGCGGTCGAACAGAGTCTGGTTGTTTTCTTACGTGTTGCCTGAGGGTCTACATGTAAATGAATGTCTGACAGAGAGTCCCTAGGGTCCTCTTGAGATTGCTTTTATTGGTCAGGGGGGATTGCTCTTGGTGATCAGCGGATGTTCGCGGAGCCATAAACTAGAAGTCAGCAGTAAGGGATCTCTGTTTTCAGATAGATAGTTAATGATTTAGGTCATTCGTAGGCGCCGTTGGGTCTGGGGTCCAGGAAGGAAGGATCTTAAGACAATAGAGGTGTTTGTGGATTAGGACACCAATGATTTAATTAGGTCTCAGAGCAAAAGGGAATTTGAAGACAGGCTAATTTCAGTAAATTAACATATAGAGAGATAGAGCTGGTGATCTGACCATCTGATGTGCGTTACATTCCCCCCTTGATGAGTGAACAGGGCATGGATGGACCTGGTCGACTCATCACAGTAACAGTGGTCAGATGGCAGGTCAGGGAGATGAGGTGGCTATAAAGGGGTTGTTAAGATTGGGGCTTAGTTCGATGAGGTCTTCCGCATTCTCTGGTGAGGCGTCGTCCTTCCGAGGGTTTCTCCTGAAGCCGACGGAGACTGCCTCTGTGAGCTTGGTTGTGGAAGCTCGGATTGCGTTGACTCTTCTGTACAGGATATAGGCCAAGCCCAAAGCTAGGGTATGTCCGAGGATGCTGGTAAGACAGAGGGCGGTGTCAGCCGCTGTCCAGGTTTGGACCACAGGTGAAGTGTTCAGGATGGGTTGTCGAGACAAGGCCTGAAGGGCTGAGTCCAGTGGGGCTATATCGATGATTTGTGACCCCCCTTTTGCAATCCAATCTTCCAGTTCTGGATCTAGAGTGAAGTTGCGGTCCCTGAAGAAAGGTGGAATCTCCAGTTCGGCTTGGTACTCTTCACTTGGGAGGTGGTACAAGGCCAGGTCATCCAGGTGAAGGATGGCTCCTCGTGGGACTTGAATCCACATGCTTTGGTTCAGCAGATTGACACGGGTAGCAGTGTCGTGTTGGTCATAAGTCAGTGTTGCGGACCGCACGGGAGTGTTCACGAGCCATCGGTTTCCTACGATTTCAGCTTGCGTCTCGGTGACTTGGTTGCGAGGTTTCGCATCAGCCGGACAACGTGCGTCGCTAGCCAGCTGTTGGAGGCCGCAGATCCCATCGGTGTTATCCCGGAGGAAGGGTTTGCTAGGGCAGAGGTAGTGTATGTCTTTGGTGAGGGTGCACATGTGCAAGTTAGGGGCTAGGTACAGTTGTGGGTCGCTGTCGTGGTAGGCTACCACGTCCGGAGTCCGGACTTTGAACTGCGTGTCACGTTGCCAGAATCCAATGTTGACAATGTCTTTGAGTCGGTAGATTCGGCTCGACTCTATAATGGGCAAGTTGAGGAGGAAGGCCACTTCTCGCTGTGCCGGGTCCACATACAGTGGGATGGCACTTCCCAGCGAGTAGGCGAGATGGGTTTGTATAGGATCAGTGGGTGTAGTGATGGCGGAAGCCAGTACGGTCTGTACCAGACTCAGGGGTATTAGATATGGTGGGATCCTGCCCATGGCTAAGTTGTCTATGGAAGAGCTCACTTCTCTGAGCATGTCATTCATTAATGCGGTGACCAACTGGGTTTGGGCAAAGTTGCTCTCGAAGACTGTGAACAGCTGTTTCATGGAGTTCATGGTCTTGTTTATCATGACACTATGTGTGTTGAGGACGGTGATTGTGCCTCTTAATGTCTTGCCTATGGTGGTCAAAGATGCGCCTTGTGTGGTGAGTTGATCTTTCAGCTGTGGAAGTTCCGTCTGGATTTCCGCTACATGTCGTCGTACCGTGGCGATGTTCACTGCGTTGACGCTGGACATGCCAATGTTGAACAGTGTGCCTACGGCAGCAGCGGCTCCAAGCAGGGCTCCTAGAAAACGTTTGGGACGCCTGTTGTGCCCGCTCAATTCGGCCTGGGTGAGAGTCATCTTCTCGAGTTGGTTCAGCATGTGTTCGATGTCGGCTTCGGCGTGGTCGAGGGCATTTTCGGTCCATCTGGCACCCGCCCAGCTGTACAGGACGGCTGTTTTTGGGTAGTGTGCACGGTAGACGTTTCGGGGGTCGAGTCGCACGTACACCTTCTGTGTGTGCGTTCGACAATTCGTTATAAGTAATCCGGGCTGCTCTCTCAACACAATTCCCGAGGCCGGTGCTGGAGAGATGAGGTCGGGTGGCGGCTGGCTTCTGGTCGTCGGGAAGCACATGATGATGATCCACAGCAGCATCCTATTACAGGCAAGAGAGAGAGAGGTGTGGACGAACAAGGGGAAAGAGAAAAGGCACAGGTCAGCGAGGGTTGTCCCGTTGGAGGGTCTGGTCTTCTTTTCCTGTAACGACGGCGGTTGAGGTTAGCTTGCATTGGGCCCTTCCTGTCTGTTCCTGCTAGTGGCCACATATCTCTTAATCTGATTGCGGTGGACCCATTTGAGGACTGGCTCTTTTGGTCCCCGTTTCAGCTGGATTTGGTACGCTACTGGGGAGAGTTTGTTCACAATTTCATGAGGGCCAGTCCAGTGAGGCAGAAACTTTTTTGACAGTTGTTTGGGAGGCAGGGCGAAACTGTAGTACAGGACTTTGTCGCCCACGCTGAGTTCTTGGTGTGATGCCTTTCGGTCGTAATATGCTTTCTGGCCGTCAGCACTGGTTTTCAGGTGTTGCTGGGCGAAAGCGAAAGTTGTTCTCAAGTGTTTATGGAGCTCGTCCAGGTACTGAGATGTGGTATAGGCGGTGACGAGGTTGTGGTCTCCGGGTTGGTATAAAAGGTGTAATGGCAGGGTCATCTGCCTCCCGGTCATGAGTTCGAATGGGGATACTCGTGTTGATTCCTGCGGGGTGGCTCTGAGGGCCATCAGCACCAGGGGAAGTTTCACATCCCAGTCTTTCTGGTTGGTCGACACATACTTTCTCAACATGGCGACCACCGTTCGGTTAGACCTTTCTACCTGTCCGGATGAGATCGGATGGTGGCTGATGTGAAGTTTGGCTTGTACCCCTAGGATTCTCCAGATCTTTTGCATGATCTCTGCGGTGAAATGAGTTCCTCGATCTGAGTTGACTCTGAGCGGTAGGCCGAATCGGGAGAAGATGTGGTTCATCAGGAGATATGCCGTTGTTTGGGCAGTGTCGTTGGGTGCTGGCAGACACTCTACCCATTTGGTAAACTGGCACACTACCGTGAGAAAGTACTTATTGCCTCTTGATGACCGGGGGAGGGGTCCTACCCAGTCGATTTGAAGGTCTGACCAGGGGAACGTGATTCCTCTGCGTTGCAACGGGGCTCTGTGAGTCAGGTTTGTTGGGTGAAACTGACAGCAGACCAGGCATTCTCTCACATATTCTGCCACATCCTGTTGCATACATGGCCAGTATGCCACCTGTCTAAGTGTCTCATACGTGGCTCTGGTACCGTGGTGCCCAGCATATGGTGCGTTGTGGGCGTGATTTATCATTTCCCCCCTTTGACAGCGAGGTACCACGAGTTTGAGCGAAGTGGTGTCATCGTTGACAAACCAAAGAATGTCGTCCCGCACACGTAACATGTGTCTGGAGTTGTATAGATGTCTGAGATCGGAGTCATCAGTGAGATTTGAAGGTGTGAGAGGGGAGGTGGAGGGGTCGAGGAGGTGCGTTTTAATTGCCTGTATGGCAGTGTCTGATGCTTGCATATCTGCAAGGTCGTTGTTGGAAATTTGTGGTGTAAGTGACAGAAGTTCTGACGCAGGTGCTGTTGCAGGTGCGGTTTGCTTTCTGCGGGTTATCACTGCTACTTCTGGGGTGGGTGGGGCTTTTGGGGAAACCCACGGTTCTCCGTGTAGGGCGCCCGCTTTTGCGAGGGCGTCAGTGTGGTCGTTGAGGTCTTTGTCTTGGCCTGGGAGTTTAGAATGTCCTTTCACCTTCTTCCAGTACACGGTAATGTCGTGTGTTGTTGTGATGTTGACACATTCTTGGAACAGGTGTTGATGCTTGACAGGCTTGTTGTTAGCAGTTGTGAAACCATTTTGTTTCCAGGTTGGAAGATGGCACACAAAACTGAGTCTGGCATAGTTCGAGTCTGTGCAGATGAGCAGTTCTTTGAGGTTATGGGCTGCTGCGATTTGTAGAGTAATGAGAATTGCTGCTACTTCTGCGTATTGTGCTGACTGGGGGCCCAGCTTGAAGTGTTGGGGTGGGCATGGGTGGTTGTTTACCCACAGTACCCCTGCGCCAGCTTTTAGGATGCCCTCACTGTTGTAGGAACATCCGTCGACGTAAGCTGTGGGCATGCCTTCGCACGCATTCTTGTCAAAGTACCTGTGGCAGGTCAGTTGTGGCTGCTGGGGCTCAGGTGTATTTAGCGTTGCAGCAGGTGCGTTGTCAGAGCAGTCTTGACATGCCGCCAGACCGTTACCTAGAGCGGATTTGTGGTTTTGTGCATATCTGGCTTCGACGTTTCGTCCTTGGAGAGCCATTAGCCATGTAGCTATGCGTGAGTTGGTGACCACACCGTCTCTTATCCGTTGGCTGTTAAGGAACATGACGGGTTGGTGGCAAGTCTCAATGATGACTTTCTGTGCTCCAATGTAGTTGGAGAAGCGCTGAATGGCCCATACCGTACAGAGCAAAGCTTTTTCACAGTCAGAGAATTTGCATTCTGGAGGGAGAAGTGTCTTGCTGGCATATGCGATCACCTTTTTGTCTTGGTCATGCCGTTGGTATAGGCCAGCACTTAGACATTGTTTTGAAAACCCAGCGTCGAGGTAGAATTCTTTTTGTGGATCAGGGTACGCAAGGCAAGGGGCTGAGCATAAATGTCTTTTAAGTTCTTTCATGGCGTGTTCTTGAGCGTCTGACCAGACGAAAGGGCAGTCCTTTTTCAGCAGAGCTGTGAGAGGCCTGGCTATGTCTGAATAGTGTTCGATGAATTGCCGGGAGTAATTGCATACTCCCAGAAAGCTTCGAAGTTCAGAGACGTTGGTGGGAGGCTTGATGTTTTGGATGGCATGGATGCGGTTTGATTGTGGTTCAATGCCATGGCGTCCAATGAGCAGGCCCACGTAATTTACCTTTTTGCGACACCACTGCCCCTTGTGTAGAGCTATTTTGGCGCCGGCAGCAGATAACTGGTTCAGAACATAGTCAATTTCTATTAGGTGGTCGGCCACCGTCGTGCTTTTCATGAGCACATCGTCAACGTAAATCAGGTTACCTCTCGTCCTGGCGTCAGGGCAGGCTTTGTTTAAGAAGATGTTGAACTCAGCTGGTGAGTTTGCATACCCAAATGGGCATCGGTTGAAGGTGTATTGGCGGTTGCCGAAGGTGAAGGCCAACTTGTGTTGGTCGTCTGGGTGCACTGGAATAGTCCAGAATCCAGAGGCCACATCGAGTGTAGAGAAGATGGTGGCTCCCCTGATTCTGGGTATTTCTTGCTCCAGTTGTGTCATGGGCCATCGTGACAACGGCACCTGCTGATTTAGTTTTCGATAGTCTATTGTTGGCCGCCATTTGCCGTTTGGCTTGAGAACGGGCCAGATGGGTGCAGAGTAGGTGGAATTACAATTTCGGATTACACCTTTTTCAAGCATGGATTCGATAATTTCCTGCACTGGTTCGTGTGAGGCAATGGGAATCTTGTATTGCTTGACAAAGGTGGGAGGAGCCTTGGGGTGCGTGGGTATGCGCACTGTGTGGAGGTTGGTGAGACCACAGTCTAAAGAGTCTTTAGCAAAGTGTTCTTTGAATTTATACAGGACTTGTCGCAGCTTTTGGCGATCGGCATTGTCCTGAAGTGCGTCAGCATCCTGTAGAATTTGTTGCACTTGGGATTCAAACCCTGGATACGGTTCCTCCGTAGGCTTGTCGTCAGTTGAGCTGGTGGTGACAGGCGTGGCAGGTGTATCAGTCTCAGTGACATGCATGGCAGGTGTATCAGTCTCAGTGACAGGCTGGTGGGAGACTGTGTACACTGTGAGCTGTTTGTCCTCTGTCAGCTCCGTTCTGCACACCTGGTTTTTGGCCACCGGCATGACAGATGTGATGGCAATGAATTGGAAGGGTGCTGTGAGCAATGTGTTGTCAGTATGCCCTTCAGGTATCAGTGCAGGTGGAATGGGCCCTATGACGGGTAACGTCAGGTCAAAGTCATGAAAGGCGTGACTGACTAGCCATCCCAGTCTGTAGGCTTTGGGGATGCCGATGTCAGTTGCCGTGCAATTGTTGAATAGGATGTAGACTACCCGAGATGACACTTCAGTGAGGGGTGTGGCTTCGAGGGTTAGTCCGAGTTCCACGCACTCAGGTGAAGGCTGGAAGAAGGCCAGTGTGTGGTTTAGGGTTTGGCCTTGTCGCAGGTTGAGCCGTACAGCGACCCCCTTAGTGTAAGCAGGTACCACCGTTCCCTGTTCGTTGATAAGAGTGCAGACTTCTGGAATGGTCTGCCCTGACAGTAGATTGTCATGGCTGATGGGAACAGGTGGCTGTAAAGTCAAGGGAGCCCATACAACTTCATTAATCATGTCCACATGAGCCTTGAGGCGAATCAAAATGTCTGCACCAATGAAAACGTCGTGGGCTGGGTCTTCCAGAATCAGAAAGTAATGGGTCAAGTGTCGGTGATTCCATGTCAAGTTTAAAGCACAGATTCCTTTGGCAGATGTCATTGAGGATGGATCTGGGTTCAAAGGGAAACGTGTGCGTTTGCAGGTGTAGGGCAGGTCTGGAGTCTTTTCAATGATTGCATTGAATAGGGAGAGACTTATGGCTGAGTTATCTGCCCATAGTGCCAGGGTAATGTCTGTTGTGGTCACATCCTGCAACTGCAGGGGAGTTTTTACTTGGGGGCGGTAATTATCAGAGTCTGGCGTTGTTCTGAATGTGCAGAGTAGCGAACTTGAACCCTGATCAGCTGTGGGGACTTTGTCCTCGTGTCTGGCTGATGGAACTCCCGTGAACCTTGTGGTTTGACAGTCTGGTTCGATGGAGTCGTGTGGCTGAAGGGGGTGTGGTTCGCGCACCTGCGCCCAAACTTGTAGGTGCTTGAGGTCTAATAATGGTTCAAAGCGGTCCAGCAGGTCCTTGCCTACGAGAAATTGATAAGTATTTACTGGAGAAATATATACCGGGTGGACTATGCTCATTGGACCGATGGTCAGATGAATGGGAGCTACATTATTTAGCTGGATGTCATTCTGGCTGTATGACTGTACGTTCAGCTCACACGTGTGGAATTTAAGAGTTCTGTTTTGTCTTTGAGCTTCACACTTCAGTTTTTCAAACAGTTGAGCAGAAATAAGCGTTAGATCAGAGCCGGTGTCCACCAGTGCTTCGATATGGATGTCCTTTTCCAAGGTAATCGTTAAGTACAGTTTTCGTGCCACTCCTCTCTCAATTAGGTTACCCAGCAGTTGTGGTGTAGGATCTTGTGTATTGATTGACAAGCAGTGAGGGTGAGTCTGGGGTGGTTCGTTGTGGTTGCAGATCAACAAGACCGCACTGTCTGGGACCTTCTCGTGAGAGCTGCTGCAGTCCTGTTCAGGGAGTGGCGTTGTCAGCTGGCTGTGGTGAGTGACGCGGTCGTTTGTTGCTGTAACAGCAGGTTCAAAAGTCTGTGGTTTGACAGCAGTGTTTTGTGGGGCTGTCAGCTGAATGGAGTGAGTGGAGCTGTCATTGGGTAATGAAACAGCAAGTTCAAAAGTTTGTGGTTTGACAGCAGGGTTTTGTGGGGCTGTCGTCTGAATGGAGTGATTAGAGCTGTCATTCAATGATGTAACAGCAGGTTTAACAGTCTGTAGAGTGACAGCAGTGTTTTGTGGTGCTGTCAACTGGCTGGAGTTAGTGGAGTTGGTAGTGTGGGAAGCATTGGGTCCAGGCCTGTGGATTAGTCATGCAGTGTCTGGTTTATCTTTGTCTTCCTTGTGGGGTTTCCTTTGGAGAAGCTCTTTCAGGATGTTTACAAGTTCTGTTGTGTCAGGCGTGGCTGCACTGTTCCCGCTGGATTTGGGCTCCATCTTGAGCTTACCGGTGTCTTGTCGGGAGGGGTCCCGTTGCCGGTTCTCTGGGCTTGTGTTTCGGGGAGATCGGGGTCGGCCTCTCCTGGGGTGTCGGTCGGCATCCCAGCTGCCCCCCCCCTTTTGGTTGTGGGGGAAGTGCTGCCGGTCCCAGGATCCCCTGAAACGGTCATTTTGTGGTTTTGGGCGGGTTCCCCCCCGCCCACGCTGTCCTCTGCCAGCTTGGAACGGTCGTGGCTGTCTGTTGCTGGGTCCGTAGTTGGTAGGCTGTGCACCTTCTAAATTCAGTTCTGGAAAGGGTGCAGTGACAGGGAAAACTGTGGGGTATTTCCCAGGTTTGTCAGACCCAGTCGTTTGTTTTACGTATGCTTTGTGGGCCAGGTCACGTAATTGTTGAATTGACAGGGTCCGTGGACAAACTAAAACGCCCAGGTGTGCACTTTGAGTGGGGTGGAGATTCCGCAGGAAAAGCGTTTTGAAACTAACGTCCTCTTCCATAAATGCCTCATTCCTCGGTCCGAAGTAAGCGAGTCGCAGACGTTCGTAGTAGGCTTGCGGTGTTTCCAGACGAGCTTGTTTGAGGTCCATTGCCGCAATGATGCCTTGGTCCGAGTCTGGGTCAGAGAATTCGCGGATCAGGGCCTGTCGTAATTGTGGATAATTCTGTTTCACAGATTCTGGCTGTCTATCAAGGAAACTTCTTACAATACGACCAGAAGTGGTCCGAAGGAGGTATAACTTGTCCCAAGTCGTGACGTTGTCCACGGTTTGTAAGTGGAATTCAATGTCGGTTAAGTAAGAGTACACGTCATTGCCCCCGGCTGGATTTGGATTGAATGTAGGGATGTTTCTTGCAAGCTTGTCCAGTTCTTTGGATGCTGTGCGGTGACTGGTGGCTCGTCCTTCCGGGAAGGGGCCAGCAGGTGAGATAGCGTCAAGACGTGGGTTTTCCTCTTCTTCTTTAGCTTGAAGGGTTTGGCTGTGACCTGCAGGTTTACGGGTGGGGAGAGACGGGGTGATGTGTGTCTCCCCCGCCCGCTTACCTTGTAGTTCGTACGCATGTTTGAGTTCACGGTGGACGATATCCAGCTCGTCTTTGAGATCATATCTTTGTTGGACGAGCTCGTCAATTTCAGCTTGGGCTTTCTGCAACAATGTTTCGCAAGCTTTGACTCTAGCGTCTCTGTCTTTTAATTCTGTGCGTGCTCTTGCTAGCAGCTCCTCTCCACGTAGTAGCTTGTCATTGAGGGCTGCTGTGTTCTGTTTCTCCGTCTCCACTGTCCTGTCTGTGTCCAGACGCAGGTCTTCCAGGGCCTGCTGTAGTCTTTCCACTTCCTGTTGTAGTTCTGGACGTGTGTCCTCCTCATCCTCCAGAAGTAACTCCTCCAGACGCTGCTGGGTTTGTTCCTTTTGTTTGCAGGTTTCCTCCAGCTGAGTCTTTAGTCCAGCGGTGTCTTTTTCCAGCTTGGCCTTGTCCTCCTCCAGTAGTCGTGCCTGTGACACAAGATAGTGAGAGAGACTCCCGACGATGCGGCTCCAGTCTTTTGAACTGTAGGCCTGCGTGGGGTCCTGGGACATGATCTGGTCCACCTTGTTGTCCAGTTCCTGTTGGGTCAGGAGCTTTGGGTCACCGAAGTCTTTGGGTAGGCACCCCGTAGTTATGGCTGATAACCACGCCTCCAGGCTGTTCCAGTGTTCCGCAGGACTGGATGCACGTGACATTTTGACTCACTGTAGGCGAGAGAAACACAACACACAAGACACACAAGAAGGGCCAATGCAACCGGGTCGTGAAACTAATAAACTATAGGACGGTGTGCCGTCTATAGAAATTTTGGGCTAACTGACTTTAGACAGTTAGGCGGGTCAGTTTGGGACCCGGAATAGAGACTGTTCAGTTGTCCCTGTGTTACCTAGCCTGTTGGGATCTCGTTGATACACTGAAAAACAGGTTATAACAGAACATGCAAGGCACGCGTAGGTGAGGATTGAAAAGGAAGGACGAAACGAAATTAAACAAAAATGTCAGTGAGTTGATCTGGACTGTACTTTGGACACTAATAGCACGAGGGATGTGCACAGAGGAAAATATTTATGATTATGTGGTTTATAAGAAAGACAAGGGTTTGTTTTTTTTTCTGTTTTTTTTTTTTTGTTTGATTATCAAAGTTCAGTTTACCTGAAATGGATGGAGGTCAACCCAGCCGGCCCCTGCTGAGCTCGTTCAACCTTCCTGGCGCTCCAAACACTTGGCCGCCGTGACTTTGGATTCTCCGTTACTCTGCTCACGACCACGCCCACTCAAACAGAGTGACCGTAAACACAACCCTGGTAGTCCCGGAGGTACCAACCAACCAAACGCAATGTAAAGGTGGGTACTACCCAGAACCCACTAGGCCGTAGGCCTAGAGTGACAGGGACTGTCGTTGGTTTGTGCAGTGGTCCCAACAATTAACTTTTGCGTTGGCGTAGAGGCTGGCACTCCGAGGCACCGGATTGCTGATGTCACTACTGCGTGCCGCGGCCAGTGGCAGAGACAGGAGAAACTCAAGAGTCACCTGCACGGTCAGAGTCGGTAACGTCAGTCGGCCAACCTGCCCACAGAGGTCTGCTCGGGGTTCCCCCCCAGTCCACTGCAGGTGCTGAGAGTCTTGCCTATATGACACACAAGATGGAGTGGACAGAGTAGCTTAAAGTGAATTTAAGATTTCTGGCTCACACCAAATTGAGTTATGTGGAAAATAGGACAAAAGTCAGGTGGGCCTGCGAAAGGTAAAAATGAAAACAATAATAATACAAATAACAAAGAGAAAAAAAAAACTTTGAAGAAAGAAAGGAAATCAAAGTAACCTGGAAGAGGGTGTGGTGGACTGCTGCAGTGGGTTACTTAGGCCTCAAGGGGGCGTCTCTCTGTGGTGCACCCTAATTGTTTGACACAATTTAAAATCTTTAATTCAACATTGGTTCAAGATCACATCCAACTAAGCCTGTGGAAGAGTCACAAGTGAATTAGAATTGATTTCGTATAATAATCACAATAACTGAAGTTATTAAATTTAGTCACTCTATAAATTTGTAGCAGGCAGATAGCTGCTTGAGACAGGCTCGGCCACCAGAGGGCGGTGTCCTTCCCAGGGCTTAAGATGACTGGAATGTGAAAATGGAAGTAACCAAATTAAATTAAGTTTAAATTTCACCTCAAATCTAAATTTCCTTGGAGAGAAAAGTTTGGTTGTCTTAGAGAAATAGAAAGATTTAACAAAAATTAATAAAACAAAAATAAAATAATCACTATAACATCGAATTTGTTATTAGATGATTATTGAATGGGAATAAAACCAAACAGAATCACTGAGGCAGATTTAGAACTGGAAACAGCAGAGTAGAGTGACTAGAGAGGAGGAGGGATAGTTGACCCGGAGGGGCGTGGCCACGAGGGGCGCTGTTCGCTTCCGGGTGAGCTATCAGTGCTTTTGGATCGAGACACTCTATAACTTCCGGTTCCCTTTCTGGGAAGTTAAAATTCACCATAAAATGTCTCAGTCCAAAATAAAAGGGTTGTTTTAACGAACTTAGCGTGCTGTAAATACAAATATGTATTTAAACAACTTCTTAGATACTTACGACCGTCAATTTTGAATCACCAACAATCAGGGCGGAAGGAATAACGACCAACAGGTCTTTACCTGTGGTTGACCACACGGTGGCAGTGTTACGCTAACGCGGAACGCGTCACCGGGGCGGTAATTTGAGACGTATCAGAAATTACACTTTGCAAACGTGCAGGCCTTCGCACGCACCAAACAACGCTGCAAAATAAATTCTTTAAAGACCACGGCCGGTCTTTGCAAACATAAAACAACACTGCAAATCAAAAGTTCGCGGCGGAACTGTTTCTGGTCTTTATAGACGCTTGAACGGGGTTTTCCTTCTGGTTAGCTAGACCAATGCGTTAACCCGTATTTTATCGTTACTTAACGACATACAATAGAATATATATTCTTTTCTGACCGGAGTAGCTACTTACTTATTGCTCTCGGGATTTACAGAAATACCGGTAATAATGCCTGAGGGACTCCTCTGTTCCCATACAGGTCTCAATACAGAATTACATGTAAGGTCACAATAAAAAGAGGATTTTTTTTTTCTCTAATTCTGGACTCGCAACAACACTGTAAATACTGCAGTTTCCCCAATAACCAGGCTTACTGGCGGGTAATGGCTTTTCGCCCTTTGATCAGTTTTCGAGTCGACTTAGTACTTTTCAATAACGTTATAAGATTCAAGCGCGCACACAATCATTAAACTTTTGAAAAATCACACATGAATACAAACTTGCACAATCTGTATCAAACTGAGTATGAGAGTGCCCGCATTCTCCACCAATAAATATGTAACAACAATGACTTATGTTAGGGAATTAATTAGCTCAAATTAGCATTAATGTGACTATGCATATGTTGCTTACATGAATTAAAGAATTACCAAATAGGGAATTGGTCAAAACCTCGGCTTATATCAGAGGTTACACAATTACTTGTAGTACTCACTGATATAGACGGGTATGATATGTTCAATTTGGGGAAATTTTAGATGTAATTTGAAGAATGTTCATTTATTGTACGAACTGTATGTCCAGCACACAAAATGTACAATATCTGAACGGAAATCTCACGTCTTTAACACTGATAGACAGTTTCTTTTCTGTGGCCACAAGAAAATAAGTATCTTAGTGTTTTTAGACCATTTGAGATTTCTTTCAATAGTCAAATTTATCGTAGAGCGTTAAGAGGTAAAGATCTGCACTACTCAGGGACTCAGTATTGAAACAAACAGGCAATCTCAATTCAAATGATTTAACAAAGTTTATTCAAACGAACTACTGGTTACATATACTAGTTTAAATCACACAGGAGTAAATATACATAAACAAAACAATATACGATCGCAAATAGGGAATACAACAAAATAAACGTAAGATAAAAAGGTTAGAGTAGGGGAAGGAAGAAGGGAGGATATAAGAGAGAGAGAGAGAATTTTAAGAAAGGGTTTTGTGTGTGTACACTGAGAGCGTGGTAAGGAGAGGTGTGTGTGTGTGTGTATGTGTGTGTGTAGGAGCACGCCTTTAGCAGCACGTGGCCGTGTGTTTATGTCTAGGAGACACGTGAAGAGGTGGGGCGTGTATGTGTGTGTGTAGGTGCAGATGTGTGCGTCGAAGAGTGTGTAAGTGTGAGTAAAGAGAAATGAGAGATAGGTAGAGACAGTTCAGTCAGTCACAACAAGACCCCAATAGGCACAGCAATATTAGACACTTTAAACAGCACTTCAGGTTGGAAATTTAAGGTCTACGTTACGTCTGAGTTGTAGATCGGCCCTCTTTGTGTGGTCTCGTCTGTGTTGGACGGAAGCGGAGTCACGTGATCACAGCGTCTAGTTGCTATAGCGACTTGAAGCGAGCGGAACTCAGCAAAATGATCTTTAGCTTTAAGTTGGTATCTTGGGTTGGTTGAAGGAGACTATCAAAACTGAAGTAAGGTAGTTTGAAGAAAATAAAACTTGGAAGAAAAATGAAAATAAACGCGAACGAAGCTTCCAAGGATGGAAGAAGGCGTGTCGTCTCTCTCTCTCTGGCGATGTGCCCTGAGATCAGAGAAGCGCGGCATTTTGAAGGGGTTAAGCCCAGCCTCTTTTAGGTGCATGACCCAATCGCCTGGAAGGGCGATTGTGACTACCTCCTGACGTTTTGTGGAGGCTCACGCCCCTTCCTAATAGTTAAGGAGAAGCTAAATTTGTTCCTATCGTTAATAACACTGGATTTAATAAAATAATGCGTCTTCGGAGATTTTGGGTTAAAGATTCCACACCGTTGGGATTTATGGAACACAATGATACCACGAATGGTATCTCTATGACATAGTCACCCGCGGATGCCTGATTTTTCGCGATTATAGTCACATCAAATGGATTACAAATCAATAAAACTATATAGGCATAATATTTGGGACAAAGGGATCATGCATACATCAAGAGAATACATTTTAAACATTTCACAAGATGATTTTGATTCACACGTGGTAGGATCTGTGTGTGTTTCTTTGTGTGTGTGTGCTGGAAGAGTCACTGAAGGTTCATCCTGCTGCGTTGAACTTTTGTCCCCGAGCACGGGGTGAGAGAGTCTAGGTGTGTGCGTGTTACTTGGTCTGATTAGATTAGCGGTCGAACAGAGTCTGGTTGTTTTCTTACGTGTTGCCTGAGGGTCTACATGTAAATGAATGTCTGACAGAGAGTCCCTAGGGTCCTCTTGAGATTGCTTTTATTGGTCAGGGGGGATTGCTCTTGGTGATCAGCGGATGTTCGCGGAGCCATAAACTAGAAGTCAGCAGTAAGGGATCTCTGTTTTCAGATAGATAGTTAATGATTTAGGTCATTCGTAGGCGCCGTTGGGTCTGGGGTCCAGGAAGGAAGGATCTTAAGACAATAGAGGTGTTTGTGGATTAGGACACCAATGATTTAATTAGGTCTCAGAGCAAAAGGGAATTTGAAGACAGGCTAATTTCAGTAAATTAACATATAGAGAGATAGAGCTGGTGATCTGACCATCTGATGTGCGTTACAACATATTAATGGCAAAGGTGTAAATTCACTCTATATAGCACAAACAGGACTTCCATAATATGTGAGCCACATGTATGTACATGTTTTCATTTTTGAGAGAATAATGTTTATGCATGGTTATCGAAAAAAACTAAAAATTAAAGTTTCTGAAATAAGACCACAAAACACATACTAAATATGTGGCAATAAGACTTTTGACTAATGGATGTCATCGCCTAGTGTTTTTTCTTCAAAATGATATGAAAATCATCCTAACTAATCATTCACATAAAACGATACATTGATTTTAGTTTTGTGAAACACTTTTAGTTTGGAAAGCCAATATGCGGATGGGGCGTAAACGCTCCAACAGCATCATGCATATTTAGTAGTTCACACCTGGTGAGACTACGTCCCTGCATACTTAATGAGCCATTCATTCAGGTGTGTCATCTATAGCTAACTTAAATATACAAGCTTCATAAAAATGATCATTCTAGGAGAAAATTTCAGATGGCATTTAGAGGCTTTTGCATCTGAACTCTTCATATATACACACACACATATATATATATATGCATGCACATACATACTTTATAATCTTTTCAAAACTAGTCAACGTCTTTCAAAACTAAAGTATACATTTTATCATACGTATTTCAAAGTAAAGGATTCATTAGTTAGTTGATGACTTTATTTTTGACAAAACACATACAGTATATATTCCTCATCTCAGTATAGCAATAGAGTTTGCTAAAAGCTGTTCATTCAATACAGCAGTATTTGAAAATCGATCATATTTTGTAAAATTACATTTATATTTGCATTTATGTCAAAACCTAGACACTTTTAAACATCAAAAGGACATTTATTAATATGTATTCTGTCAAAATGACAAACTAGATGTACCGCATAGCGGTACAAAATATGACCGCCGCTCAGGCCTGCACTGGCTTTCCACAAAAATAAATGACGTGGAGCAATTTGGCTGTATTGCGTGTTTATGTATATACCTAAAAAAAGTAGTAGTATGTGCATGTCTGTCTGTCTGTGTGTGTGTGTGTATGTGTGTGTCTGTGCGTGTATGTATGCGTGCGTACATGTGTGTGCGCGTGTGTGTTTGTGTGTGTGTCTGTGCATGTGGATTTGTGTGTGTATGGGTGTGTGTCTGTGCGTGTGGATGTCAGTGTGTGGGCATGCTTGCATTTGTTTGTATTCCTGCATGTGTGTGTGTGACAGTTAGGGTTGCCAACTTCAGAAAAGGAAAATGCGGGACAATCGTGGTTATTTATAGGAAAATGAGGGACACTGAAAATATTTGTACTGTATCACACAGTGTACGTCATTTCAGTGTCTGCAGTTAAGTTTGTGTTTAAAAGGTTATCAGACATAAACACATTTGTATTGCTTAACCTATTTATGTATTTAATTCTAAAAATAATTTTAATGTCATACATGAAAAAAGTCACATTACAAACAAACCATAGTTCAAAATAACAGCATTTATCTAAAATAGAAAGCTTTTTTAACATTATACACTAGGCTTACAGTTCAAAAGTTTGGGGTTAGTAAGATTATTTTTTGGGGGAAAAAAATAAAGAAAGTAATTGCCTACTTTTATTCAGCAAGGATGCATTACATTAATCAAAAGTGACAGTTAAGATAATGTTACAAAAGCTTTCTATGTACTTTCTAAAAGCTTTAAAACATTCATAATAATCAGAAATGTTTTTTGAGCAAATTATTCCCTCAGGTAGATTACATGTTTTCTTGCGTGGCTGGATGTTAGACTCATGAACAATAATCACGTTGTTTGCATTCGCCAAAATTGATTAGCCGAAATCAAAACGTGGACAGTGAAAGGAAATTACCGTTAGCGCGAGACGAGTCCGGATTGAAGCGGAAGCGACCAGACGGCAGAGGATGTTCGCAAATCAAACAATGATTTGTCTCAAAACAGTGATTAACAAAAGCTGTAATTGGATGATGACAGGTGTCGGTGATCATTCTCAAGTGTCGTGGTCAGCACTTTTATCATCCTTAACCAGCAACCCTTCGCTCAACACCACCATCTACAGGCCGATGAGTGTACAGTCACTAAATGTGCACATAAATGAATTTATTTTATACCCCCCCATGGATGAAATTCTACGAAACTTATCATACCCCCAGAGGATGTCAAGTTAATCATACACATGAAATATGGTGCAGTTCTGAACATCTCCACTGAAGATAGGGGCGATTAAAGCAGAATAATACTGCATTTTCATTTTTTATGGGAGGGGCGCAAATCACAAATGAGTGATTATGGGCTAGGTTGATGTGGGCCCTTAAGACCAACATACCATAAAAATTTCTTCATCCTCGGTTCCACGGTTCAAGTAGTTATTTAGGAAAAACTGCATTTTTTTGGGTTTGGGGGGGCCCAGCGCGGGGGGGGAGTGGCCCCCGGGGACCAAACGAAATTTTTCCGTAAAAGTCTAGTGGGGCTACTTCCCACCAAATTTCATGTTCCCCGGTGTTTCGGTGTCCCTGGTATCGTTGACGGAAAATTCAGTAGATTGACGAAAAAAAACAAAAAAAAAAACTTTGACAATCCCTATATGACCGCTTTCGCTAGCTACGTTAGCGGCGGTCATAATAAACAGATTTTCCTATTCAATTTTGCATGGAAACGCTTCCAAGACGCTTGCGTGTCGCGTGAAAAATAGGCGTCGGTTCTATTTCTAGAATGCACGCGTTTTCCACGCGGCTCGTGCCGCGCCTGAGACGCGCGTCTCACACAGGCAGTGTGCAAACTCTAAACTGTTAACATGGGAGCCGAAATAAAAACGGACACGCCACGCAGCTGAGACGCTTACGCCACGCATCCAGTGTTTCACCGGCCTTATCCAGCGGATGTGGGCGTTTCACAGGTTTGTATGGATCGCCTCACATTTGCGTTTGAATAGTGCGGTCTCCGTAGGCGGAGTCACATTAAAACTTAATTAGCTGAGATGAGAACGACTGACATCTCTCTCTTTACATACATATTATATAAACTGTGAATATTTGTTTTTTATAAAAATTACTTCATTTAAAAGAAGAGAATTCAAGCTTCATGCCTGTGTGTCTGTATGCCTGTTTGACTGAGTATTCGCTGAGTTACAGTTCATTTTCGGACGCGTTTCAGAATTGACTTCACTGACGGAGAGTAGGCAGAACTCGCATCATGTTTATTTTTCTTTATTTAGCGAAAAGCACAACACTTTGTTTTTATTATGAGCATACACAAAAAAAAAATACACACTAAACAGGATGAAGCTAAACAGAACAACTAAACAGAACAAGCATATAAGATACAAATAAATTTTTTTTTTTTTTTTTTTTTTGCACTCATACGGAAAAAAACGAGCCTATCGCGCCAGCGCGATAGCCGACCCCAGGGGGTTAACTTACCGAATTGTTACCCCACACACTCTGTCTATATAGTTTGCTGCTGCTCGTCGGATGGCTTAAATCCGAACCAAGTCCAAATAATGGATGTTGCACCGATCTTTTTCACCAGCTTTCACTTTCAGCCGTGTTTAATTTAGATGACGACGAATATGATGCGTTGCAGCCGGGTGTACCTCGCGGCCGCGGGTAGATTGCGTCATCATAGCTTGTGTAGCTTGAGCCAGCTCCCAACCCAACTTGGAGAATAGATTAACGGCGATATTTTTTTTATCGCCCGATAACGGCCCACCACAAATTTTTATGCGTATTTTTAAAATACAAAAATACAGTAGTTTATTTTGATACATGGTGTGGCTGCTGTATTTTGTAGTTTATTTTGATAAACTTAAAATTAAGGTATTTAGTATTTTATGCCCAACCCTGGACAAAACCTTAATATCATCCAGGAAGCTTCCCATCAAAACGTTTTCTCTCAGAACAGAAAATGTCTTGGTTACTAATGTAACCCTTCGTTCCCTGAAGGAGGGAATGGGAGACGTAACGTCGACGTGACGATGTAATTGGGATCACTTCAGGGAGCCCTATCAACTTCGAGTGTCTACAGAACGAGCCAATGACCGTTGACATGCATGAATCGTGTCACCCCATAGCACAGGTATAAATAGGAAGCACGCACACATTGTTTTTCGCTGAGGAGCCGAGATCGTGACGGCCGACAGCGATGGTCAGCAACAGTGGTGACGGGACGTTAGGCCTCCCGTTCCCTCCTTCAGGGAACGAGGGTTCGACGTGACGATGTAATTGGGATCCCATGGAAAACATCCAGCGCTCTACGCAAGACTCACAGACCCCCAACTGGCTGGGGTGGAAGGCCTCCATAGAGATTGTTCAAACTGCTGTTCCGTTATACCCCACACAGTGTAACTCTTGGAAAACACTGGGAAAGTGTGCCTTTCCAGGGGAGAAGGACGCTGCAGAAGACACATCATGCCCGAAGAAAGGTAACATGTGGAGAATATACATATGGACTGGCCGGTAAGGGGCAGTGCAACATATGGAATGTCACTGGGGTGGCTCCAGCCTGAGAAGGTGGGAGGCTACACCAGACAGTGACGGCAGAGCGGACTCTCCCAAGGGAAAGACACAGACTCACCGCAGGGAGCTGATCGTGCAAGAATACACATATGGGATCACCGCAGGGATCACCACATATGGAACCTGGCCTAGCACAAGTTACACAAGCATACGAGCACTAGGCCTCATATGCTTCTGTTCCTCCGCACCACACGAAGGGGTGCGGATGAACTCACAGGGTTCGCCTGAGAGGGTAACTCGACTGGAGCAAAAAAGCGCACGTATCCGCTCCATGTGGAGGAGAGTGGCGCAGCAAGCCGACACTAGAGCGGGAACTTCGGTGTTACTGGCTGGTTGAAGCGAGCACACAGGAAGAAGCCGGCTCAACGTGTAGGCTATAAAACCTAGCGAATGTGTTAGGCGTTGCCCAGCCCACAGCTCTACAGATGTCTGTCAGTGAGGCGCGTGTGCCAGTGCCCGGGAAGAAGCAACACTCCTAGTGGAGTAGGCTCTCACCCCTCGTGGGGGAACTTCGGTGTTACTGGCTGGTTGAAGCGAGCACACAGGAAGAAACCGGCTCAACACGTAGGCTATAAAACCTAGCGAACGTGTTAGGTGTCGCCCAGCCCGCAGCTCTACAGATGTCTGTCAGAGAGGCACGTGTGCCAGTGCCCAGGAAGCGACACTCATAGCATCCACTATCCAGTGGGCCATCCTCTGCTTGGAGACAGTCTTTCCCTTCTGCTGGCCTCCGTAACAGACAAAGATCTGTTACGATCTGAAGACCTGAGGCTTTGCGTTCTATCCACGTACAGACGCAGAGTGCGAACAAGACAGAGAAAAGCCGGTGCTGGGTCTGCTTCCTCCGAAGGCAGTGCTTGCAGGTTGACTACCAGGTCCCGGAAGGGAGTGGTAGGAACCTTGGGCACGTATCCGGGCCGGGGTCTCAGGATCACGTGAGAGTTATCCGGGCCGAATTCTAGGCACGATTCGTCGACCGAAAATACATGCAGGTCCCCTACCCTCTTGATGGAGGCCAATGCAACCAGGAGTATCGTCTTACAGGACATAATTTTTTACTCAGCTGATTGCAAAGGCTCAAAGGGTGGTCTCTGAAGTGGCGAAAGGACCAGAGACAAATCCCAAGAGGGTATAGAGAGCGGGCAAGGCAGATTTAGTCTCCTCACCCCATCAGGAACCTGATGATCAGGTTGTGCTTTCCCAGCGACTTACCTTCAACTGCATCGTGATGTGCGGCGATAGCGGCAACATACACTTTAAGGGTGGAGGGATACATCCTTCGCTCCAACCCATCTTGCAGGAAGGAAAGCACGACTCTGATCGAGCAAGTTTGGAGGTTCTCCTTGTGAAAAGAACACCACTCAACGAACAAGTTCCACTTCAACGCATAGAGCCGCCTCGTAGAGGAGGCTATAGCGGAAGTGATGGGGTCACCTAGAACCTACATGTCCCGTCCAGGGACCAGACATGGAGTTTCCAGAGGTCTGGACGTGGGTGCCATAAGGTGCCCCTATATGTTTAAGTGTACTATAAGTGTAACAGTAGTAAACTTTAAGTGCACAACTAGTTTATAATTACGTTTCTCATTTGTACTGCAAGTGAACTTATGAGTATACTAGTAGTTTACTATTTTAATACTTGTAGCAACTTTGAAGTATACTCTCAGTAAACTACTAGTTTAGTAGTTTTATACTACAGTACAAGTTTTATTTTAATGTACTCTCAGTAAACTACTAGTTTAGTAGTTTTATACTACAAGCTTTCTTTAAGTGAACTTAACATCATGCTTATAGTTTACCATTTATATATTATTTTTACTCTTTTAGTGTACTCTCAGTAAACTATTAGTTTGGTAGTTTTATACTACAAGTTTACTGAGAGTACACTAAAAGAGTAAAAATAATATATAAATGGTAAACTATAAGTATGATGTTAAGTTCACTTAAAGAAAACTTGTAGTATAAAACTACTAAAGTAGTAGTTTTCTTTAAGTGAACTTAGCATCATACTTATAGTTTACCATTTATATATTATTTTTACTCTTTTAGTGTACTCTCAGTAAACTACTAGTTTAGTTTTATTCTACAAGTTTTTTTTTAAGTGAACTTAACATTATACTTATAGTTTACTATTTATATACAATTTTTGCAGTTGCAGTAGGCCTACAGTATACTACTATGTTCAAATGTTATTTTTTATACTTGAAAAATACCTTTAACTCTACTTTAATTTTAAAAACATTTGATTAGCTTCATGCATCCTTTTTTATCAACACTCGAATGTCAGTAAGTTTCATAAAGAAAGACAACATTTTGTTAAAATGTTGAGAAAATAGTTGAGAAAATCACATTTTTGTCAAAGACTACGCCTTGATCAGATCCAGAACGATGATCAAAACACAGGTGGAGTAGGTCGAGTCCAACACCCCCAAAGCTTCACAGTCGTTTTCTCTTCATGGGTTAGGCCTACGCTTCATTTCATTTGAAAACATTAAGCAGTTTTGATTTGCAAGCTGTTTAATGTTTGATGATCACATTATTTTACATTTGAGTGAGCAATCTTCTATCACATGGTTCAGCTTCTTCTTCTCCTGTGTTTTGATCCAGAGATTCTGTACTAGAAGATGTGTCATAGCGCCCCCTACCGTATAACAGTGAAAACATGGATAGCTGGAAATTTCAGTCAATGGTGGGGAAAAGTTTAATTAAAGTAAATATGTACACTACCAGTGAACTAGCCTACACAAAAATTTAGATACGCAGAATTAGAAACATATCTGTTTTATATCAACATTTTAATCAATATTTTCAAACAAAGTTGCATAAGACAATGTAAAAACAATGTAAAAAAAGTATATTTAATAGGCTACTCGATCAAAAGAGTTAACACAACTACAAGCCAAGTATTCTTTGAATAATTACAATTTTAAGTATATCTCGATCAAAAGATTGAGTACAAGTATAGGCCAAATATACTTGGACTTTTCTCTCAGTATAAGTCAAGTACACTTAAGTGTAATTAAGTATATTTTTGAGAAGTATATAAAATGTAGACTGAAAGTATGCTTTCTTCTTTTTAGTTGAAAAGAAGTATACTAATAGAACACTTGAATAAACTTATTTTCCATGCTTATTTTATTTACTCTATAGGCTATTCCACCAGAAAGTTTGTTACTATATAAAGCTGAACATGTTAGTTTAAGACGGTATGTAATATTATGTTTTTAAAAAAAGTATTTAATAAGCTACTAAATCAAAATAGTAAACACAAGTACAAGCCAAGAATACTTAGAATACTTAATTATACTTTTAAGTATATCTCGATCAACAAGTAAAGGCCAAATATACTTAGACGTTTCTGTCAGTATAAGTCAAGTATACTTAAGTGCAATTTGAAGTATATTTCTGAGAAGTACATAAAGTATATTTCTGAGAAGTATATAAAAAGTAGACTGAAAGTTTACTTTCTTATTTTTAGTTTAAAAGAAGTATACTAATAGAATACTTGAATAAACTTCTTTTTCGTAAGGGTTACCTTTGCTTCTTTCCACACTTGTGGGCACACTTTCCTCTCAAGACTCAAATTAAAGATATAACATATGGAAGTGGCAATGTGGTCTGCTACCATCCTCAATAACTTTCCATCCAGGTTGTCCGTACCAGGTGGTTTGTCATTATCAATAGACAATAATAGCTGTTTTACTTCTTCTCTTGTCACTTCTCGAAATTTAAATGAACATGATATACATGAATGATATTCATGATATACATGAATAATTTGACTCACAGTATGATGTTGGCATTTTCTGCCTTAGTTTACAAACTTTATCAATTAAGTAATCATTAAAATAATTTGCTATGTCTACAGGTTTAGTTATAAACGATCCTTCCACTTCAATCCATGATGGGGTCAAATTACTCTTTCTACCCATGATATTATTTAAGGTGCTCCAGAGCTTTTTTCCATCATGTTTTATACAATTAATCCTAGATTCATAGTACAGTTTATTCTGTATATTGTAAATTAATTCCTCAATTTACAATATATTTGCCAGTCATATAAGAATCCAGACTTCTTTGCTACTTCTCTTGCATTTTCTCTTTGACCCATGCATCCTTTTAATTCCTCATCAACCCAAGGAGCCCTAGCAGCTCTAACAGTCAGCCTCCTAACAGGTGCATGCTTATCCATAACTGGGGCCAGCAATTTCATGAATACATTAAGTGCAGTATGTGGGTCTTTCTGTTTAATGACATCAGACCAACAGATATTTCCAACATCTGCCACATATGAATCACAGTCAAAACCCTTGTACATTCTTTTATATACAATTTTTGGTCCCGCCTTTGGAACTTTAGTTCCCTTTCGTAGTCACTCCGAGTTACGTCGGCTGACGACGAATGGGGTTTCGCTTAGAAAGCCTATCACCTTCGAGTATATAAAATGAGCCAATGGCAATGAAATGCCATGGGTCTGCGGAATTTGCATAGCGTAACTCCGCCCCACCCTGGGGGTATATAAGGAAGTGCGCTGGCAACATGCAGATATGTTTTCGCTTCGGAACCAAGTTGATGTACTTCACTCCACAGCCAATCCTGAGATTCATCTCTCTTTCTCTTCGAGACGAGCCTCTCTCCAAGTGTTGGTGTGACAGCGAGTTCCAGCAAGTGCACATTCCCTGCTTATCTGTGCAGTGATTTGTCAGCGCCCAACCCCAATGCCTTTTTTCCCGGATGTGCATGAGGAGGTCACGAGGTCCTGGAAGGCACCCTTGTCTTCCCGAGATTGCTCGGCGACCTCCTCCGCCTTGCCTCCTCTCGATCAGGCGGCTGCCAAAGGGTACACTGGGGTTCCCCAGGTTGAACGCTCTGTTGCGATGCAACTGTGTCCTCAGAGTGCTTCTTCCCGTGGCGACCCTAAGCACCCCTCCAAAGCCTGTAGGTTCTCCTCCACCCTTGTGGCGAAGGCCTATAGAGCTGTGGGGCTGGCGGCCTCCTCACTGCATTCCATGGCAACACTCCAGGTCTACCAGGCCCAGATGTTGCGTGACATCCACGAGGGGAGGACTGACCCAGGGCTCTTTGACGAGCTGCGTGCTGCCACCGACCTTGCTCTCCGAGCGACGAAGGTGACCGCACGCTCCCTGGGTCAGGTGATGTCCACTTGCGTGGTCCAGGAGAGACATCTGTGGCTTAACCTGGTCGATATGCGTGAGGCCGAGCTCACCCGTTTCCTCGACACCCCCATATCCCAGGCTGGCCTCTTCGGTGGGACGGTGGAGGACTTTGCCCAGCAGTTCTCGACCGCCCAGAAGCAGACCGAGGCTCTCAAACATGTCCTGCCCCGACGGCCCGCTGCTGCCTCCACCCAGTCGTCGGTACAGGTGCCTCAGTCTGCTCGCCGCCGAGGGCGCCCTTCTGCGGCTCCCACCCCTCCCGCACAACCCCAGCAGCAGCCTCCATCTGGGTCGCGTCGTGGAGGACGCCGCAGGAAGGCGCCACAGCCCTCTCCCGCCCCGTGCCCCGCTAAACGCCAGGCAAAGCGGCGCTCCTGAGACGGGCTGCTCAGAGATGGCACTGAGCTCTTTTCAGGAGATGGTAGCAGGGCCACTCCTTCCCCTGGTGGAGGGCTGGGGGAGAATCCTTGGTTTTCCCACTCCCTATTGTGGTTAAAGAAAGAACTCACTCTCCCATCTCTGAGCACACAGAGCTCGCGGATGACAGTGCGCGCCGCTCACGAGCCTCGCCTCTCTCATCCCCCTCTGTCGCCAGCCCCCTGCCAGACCACGCCCCCGTGGGACGCTGGTCCTCCCCTGGCCTCCTCTGGCAGGACGCGGTTAATGACCGTGCCCCCGCACCGGGCCGCTATGCCACCCACGCCTGGGCCTGTCATTCCGCTTCGCTGCACCACCGAGGGTACGTCTGTGGTCCGCATGACCCCGCTGGTACAGTTCCTGGAAGCCTGGTTAGAGCTTCCCAGGCTGTCCTGCTGGGTCGCGAGGACCATCAGGCTCGGCTACGCGATTCAGTTCGCGCGGTCTCCTCCCCGCTTCAGGGGAGTCCGCTTCACTATGGTCGGTGGCAATGCCCCTCTCATGAGAGCGGAGGTCGCAACCTTACTGGCGAAGGGTGTGATCGAGACTGTCCCTCCAGCCGAAATGAAGTCCGGCTTCTACAGCCCCTACTTCATTGTACCGAAGAAATACGGTGGATTACGACCGATCCTGGAATTGCGCGTCTTGAACCGCTCCCTTCACAGGATGCCATTCAAGATGCTCACGGCCAAACGTTTTCGAATGCATACGGTTGCAGGATTGGTTTGCAGCGATCGACCTGAAGGACGCCTACTTCCATGTCTCCATTCTTCCTTGACACAGACCGTTCCTACGGTTTGCTTTCGAGGGGCAGGCATACCAGTACGCAGTTCTCCCAGACCTGTCTCCTCGCGTCTTCACGAAGGTCGTCGAGGCAGCCCTTGTTTCTCTTCGGGAACACGGGGTTCGCATCCTGAACTATCTCGACGACTGGCTGATCCTAGCTCACTCTCGAGACCAGGTTTGCGAACACAGGGACCTAGTGCTCCGGCACCTAGCTCGTCTGGGCCTTCGGGTCAACTGGGAGAAGAGCAAATTCTGCCCCGTGCAGAGGATCTCTTTTCTCGGTATGGAAATCGACTCGGTCGCCATGTGCGCGCAGCTTACGAGCGAGTGCGTGCAGCTTACGAGCGAGCGCGCGCAGTCACTGCTGACTTGCCTTCGTCAGTTCGAGGGCAAGAGTGTGGTTCCACTGAAACTATTTCAGAGGCTCCTGGGGCATATGGCATCCGCAGCCGCAGTCACGCCGCTCGGATTGCTTCATATGAGACCGCTTCAGCTCTGGCTTCGCGATCGAGTCCCGAGGTGGGCATGGCATCACGGCACGCTCCGAGTTCAGTGACTCCGACCTGCCGTCAGACCTTCTCCCCATGGTCGAACCTCAGTTTTCTTCGGGCCGGAGTGCCCTTGGAATGAGTTTCCAGGCATGTTGTGGTATCAACAGATGCCTCTGCCACGGGTTGGGGCGCCATGTGCAATGGACATGCTGCCGCGGGCTCCTGGACAGGACCCCAGCGCCTTTGGCATGTCAATTGCATGTCAATTGCCTTGAGTTGTTGGCTGTACGTCTTGCCCTGCACCGCTTCCGTGCGTTGCTCAGGGGTCAACACGTACTAGTCCGATCAGACAATACCGCGACTGTAGCGTACATCAACCGTCAAGGTGGTCTGCGCTCCCGCCGTATGTCACAACTCGCCCGCCACCTCCTCATATGGAGTCAGAAGCATCTGAGGTCGCTTCGAGGCATTTATATCCCGGGAGACCTGAACCGAGCTGTCTCGGCTTCGGCCTCTCGCTGGAGAATGGAGACTCCATCCCCAGACGGTTCAGCTGATTTGGGATCAGTTTGGGGACGCACAGGTAGACCTGTTTGCCTCCCACGACTCGTCCCACTACGACCTGTTTTATTCCCTGACCGAGGGCACGCTCGGCACGGATGCACTGGCACACAGCTGGCTGCGGGGCCTCCGCAAGTATGCGTTTCCCCCAGTGAGCCTTCTTGCGCAGACCTTGCGCAAGATCAGGGAGGACGAGGAGCAGGTCATTTTGGTTGCCCCGTATTGGCCCAACAACACCTGGTTCCCAGAACTTATACTCCTCGCGACAGCACCTCCCTGGCCAATCCCTCTGAGGAAGGACCTTCTTTCTCAGGGACGGGGCACCTTGTGGCACCCTCGTCCCGATCTTTGGAACCTCCACGTGTGGCTCCTGGACGGGACGAGGTAGGTTTGAGTACCCTACCACCAGCGGTGGTGGCTACCATCACTTCTGCTAGATCATCGTCCACGAGACATGCCTATGCGTTAAAGTGGAACCTCTTCGTCGACTGGTGTTCTTCTAAACATCTAGAACCCACGAAATGCCCGATCAGTGTCGTGCTTTCCTTCCTGCAAGAAGGGTTGGAGCGAAGGCTGTCTCCCTCCACCCTGAAAGTGTATGTTGCCGTCATTGCTGCACATCACGACGCAGTTGATGGTAAGTCTCTGGGAAAACACGAGCTGATCATCAGGTTCCTGAGAGGAGCGAGGAGACTGAATCCTCCTCGCCCTCCTCTCGTTCCCTCTTGGGACCTCTCAGTGGTTTTAACTGCCCTGCAGAGTGCTCCCTTTGAGCCTCTGCAATCAGTGGAGCTTAAGTTCCTGTCAATTAAGACAGCGCTCCTGACTGCATTGGCCTCCATCAAGAGGGTAGGGGACCTGCAGGCATTTTCGGTTGACGAAGCGTGCCTGGAATTCGGGCCGGCTAACTCTCACGTGATCCTGAGACCTGGCCTGGATATGTGCCCAAGGTTCCTACCACTCCCTTTCAAGACCAGGTAGTGAACCTGCAAGCGCTGCCCTTGGAGGAGGCAGACCCAGCCTTGGCACTGCTCTGTCCAGTACGCGCACTCCATGCTTATGTCGACAGAACGCAGTGTTTCAGGACCTCAGACCAGCTCTTTGTCTGTTATGGTGGGAAGCTGAAGGGCAAGGCTCTCTCCAAGCAAAGGTTGTCTCACTGGATAGTGGACGCCATTGCTTTGGCATACCAGCAGCAAGGTCGACCATGCCCCCTTGGTGTGACGGCCCACTCCACTCGGAGTGTGGCATCCTCTTGGGCTCTAGCGCATGGCGCCTCGCTAACAGACATCTGCAGAGCTGCAGGCTGGGCGACACCTAACACATTCGCGAGATTCTACAATATCCGAGTGGAGCCAGTTTCTTCTCATGTACTCGCTTCAACTAGCCGGTACTAGATTCTGCTCAGGTGTCTTCGCTTGCTCACCATTCCTCTCTACGGACGGGATACGTGCGATATTCTTCTCAGGTGAGCCTAATAAGCCCTGAGTCTCCTCCAGCACTGACTATGTCAATGCCAGAGTTATGCCACCGGCAGCTTTCGCTCTTGGCTAGGTGCCTCCATGTGCATGGTTCCCCCTCTGGGCGACCCCCACATGTGTATTCCACTGTAAGCCTCTCTGAACATGTGTCTCTCCCTTGGCAAGCCACCTTGCCACCCCTGGGGTTGAAATATTCCACCTGCGGCTGGACACCCCACTGATTCTCCATATGCAGTTGCTTCGGGTCATATGTGTATTCTTAAGTCCCCCCCTTCGGGCTGGGCATGATTGCATATTTCCACTGAGATATGCTTCCCAGTGTACCTTGGTATTCCTGTGTTAAGTAGGACTCCTTCGTCCGTTCTAGTCTCACGACAGGGAGCTCAGACTTACGCAGGACACTGGAAGACAGTCGAGAGGTGGCATGATTACACTGGGAACCCCATTCGTCGTCATCCGACATAACTCGGAGTGACTACGAAAGGGAACGTCTCGGTTACGTATGTAACCCTCGTTCCCTGAGTAGGGAACGGAGACGTTACGTCTCCCTGCCACTTCCGCTGTACCGCCTGAGTTCAGTCTCGGCTCCTCAGCGAAGACATATCTGCATGTTGCCAGCGCACTTCCTTATATACCCCCAGGGTGGGGCGGAGTTACACTATGCAAATTCCGCAGACTCATGGCATTTCATTGCCATTGGCTCGTTTTATATACTCGAAGGTGATAGGCTTTCTAAGCGAAACCCCATTCGTCGTCATCCGACGTAACGTCTCCGTTCCCTACTCAGGGAACGAGGGTTACATACGTAACCGATACGTTTTCCTGGATAATCCCACCAAATTATGATCACTAAAGCCGTTCGAAATTGATAAGGCTTTAGAACAGATTTCAGCTATATTAGTATAAATATGATCTATACATGAGGATGATATAAGTCCTGTCTTATTAATACAAGACTGCTAACAACTCGAGGCAGTTGATGTGCCAATGCAGTTGAGGTCCTGTCCACAGACCTGAAGCTGCATGCCCATTGTACGTGGCCCCCCAGCCTGTAGCAGAGGCATCCATGAAGACCACAGAATGCCAGGACACTTGTTCTAGGGGAACACCTGCACACCTGAACAAAAGATCCGACCACAAGCTGAGAGTTTGGCAACAGTGCGGGGTCACTTGGACCTGGCACAAGCCGCTCTGCCACGGCCATTTCAGGACTCGATCGTGGAGCCAGTGTTGGAGCGGCATCATATGAAACAATCAGAGCGGCATTACCACGGCTGCAGATGCCATATGCCCCAGGAGCCTCTGAAAAAGTTTCAGTGGTGCCGCTGTTCTACGTCTGAGCGAGCTCACGCAGTTCAACACCAGTGGTGGAAAGTAACTAATTACAAATACTTTTGTTACAGTACTTGAGTAGATTTTTCGATTTGTTCTACTTCCTTGAATATAATTAAATTGTGGTACTTTTACTTTTACTTGAATAGATTAAAAATAAAGTATTCAACTTCGCTACATTTATTTTTCATCAAAAGTACAGAGTACTTTGACAAAGGTGCCGACGGAGCAACAGGGCGAGCTTACATTTCACAAACACTTTTCAAACTACTGCGTGCGGTGGAGGCTGAGCCCTCAGCCCTGTGCTTCAGCCAATAACAGACAGTTCTGAAGCGCTTCAGCCAATAACAGACAGTTCTGAAGCTCTTCAGTAGAGGTCTGCATTCCCGCGGCTGTCCCGCGGGATCTGCGGGACCCGACCAGATATTTTGCGCCGCGGGATTAAATTTCCGACTAAAAAACGGTAGCGGTCGGTAACTCTGGTGTAATTTGAACGGGAGCGGTCGGTCATTCAATATCACGTTCCCGACGCCGACGTTCATTCAGAACAGCATATCTTCGCTTTACCTAATCTTAATCTTATCGACCACCCGTTATAGGCTACAGTCTGCCCTGTAGGCTACTCAGGACCGTTATGCACGCGCTGCACGCACAAACCAGTAACGGTTCTTTCTGTCATGCATTGATTGTATTTGCTTAACAGCAAAATGTTACGAATTTTGATAATACGAATAAAAATAATAGCCTACACTTCTTTTTTTTCCCGCTGCAATATTTTTTCCCCTACTCTCTGCAGCAAAATGTTAAATTTTGTATACTGACAAGGCGAATAAAATAATAATAAAAAAATGTTTGTGCAGACTACATTTTTATTTTCTCTGTGAAAATGTACATGTGAAATTCTGGGAGATCTATATTAAAGCGGGATGGTCGGATCGGGAAGAAAATTATTCTAAGCAGACAGCGGGTGAACAAATAGTGTATATATAGCGGGAACGGGTGGGTGCGGGATATAACCCCAGCGGTAGCGGGCGGGAGCGGGACTTAAAAAACAGTCCCGCGCAGACCTCTACTCTTCAGCCAATAACAGACAGTTCTGAAGCGCTTCAGCCAATAACAGACAGGTCTGACTCAGGTGCAAAATCAATCAAAACTTCCAGTTCAGCTGGGGGGCGGGGCGTTCAAACCGCGCTTTGAAATTCAATCACTGGCGCTCGTGTTTAGAATCCGTATCACTAACGTTTCAATATTTTGGTGAATGTAAGTGAGCTATGCTCATATTCTGATTTTAAAATGTAATTATGGCAACTCCTAAAATGGGTCATCCCATTGATATTATCAGAGCATTGAGCAGTTGAAGTAAATAAAAAACTTGGCTCATAACATGGAGAACTTAGGTAAAGTTGGTTTTATATTCGCATATTCGCACATTCGCGGACTTCCGCGTTCAATAACTCGTGAACTAAACGTTGTTGCTACAGAAAACACCTATCACATATAACTACAGATAAAACACCAGAAGCTACAACATAATTTTCCTCAAAACGATCTTTCCTTCGCACTGGACAAAATACATTGATCTCTATGCGCAGGCTGCTAAGAAGGGACCATCTGCAAAGTGCAAACCCGAAGGAAAGCTCGTTTTGAGGAAGATTTAAATATTAAAACAATGTTATTTGTGTAGTAACAATATTCAGCTCACGAGATATTGAACGCGGAACTCCACGAATATGCAAATATAAAACCAACTTTACCCAAGCTGCAGACTTGATCATGTAGCACCTCAGTACCACATACGTGGACAGCACCATGAACATAGTCAAGTAAAATATAAAAAAAATTTGCCAACAAGGGTAAAATTAGTTTCAGGCTTGATATTTGCTGCGTATTCACCTAGACTGCTTTAGTGTACTTTTGTGTAGGCTACTGTACATACAGTACGCAAATATGTTTTATGTAAAAGTTACAGTAATTCACCAAAGGGATTTTTTTCATGTTCCAAAGGTAGTGCTCTCCTATTGACAAGACTGACTTACTACAGGTGAAATTTTGACAATACCTCCTTTACTGTACGTACAATAAACAAATAAGTTTAAGAAAAAATTACAGTAATTCACCTAAAGTATTTTTTCCTGTTCCAAAGGCTGTAGTGCTTTCCTAGTGCCCACACTGACTTACTACAGGTGAAATTTTGACTATAACTCCCTTACTGTACGTACAATAAACAAATAAGTTTAAGAAAATATTACTGTAATTCACCTAAAGTATTTTTTCATGTTCCAAAGGCTGTAGTGCTTTCCTAGTGACCACACTGACTTACTACAGGTGGACCACTGGCAGCAGCCATATCACCCTGTAGCCCAAGACTGGTTGCCCACTGAAGCTAAGCAGGGCTGAGCCTGGTTAGTACCTGGATGGGAGACCTCCTGAGAAAAACCAGGTTGCTGCTGGAAGAGGTGTTAGTGAGGCCAGCAGAGGGTGCTCACCCTGTGGTCTGTGTGGGTCCTAATGCCCCAGTGTAGTGACGGGGACACTATACTGCCAAAAGAGCACCGTTCTTCGGATGAGACGTTAAACCGAGGTCCTGACTCTCTGTGGTCATTAAAAATCCCAGGATGTCCTTCGAAAAAGAGTAGGGGTGTAGCCCCGGCATCCTGGCCAAATTTGCCCCTTGGCCCCTGTCCATCATGGCCTCCTAATCATCCCCATATACTGATTGGCTTCATCACTGTCTCCTCTCCACCAGTAAGCTGGTGTGTGGTGGGCGTTCTGGCGCAATATGGCTGCCGTCGCATCATCCAAGTGGATGCTGCACATTGGTGGTGTTTGAGGAGATTCCCCCATCTATGTAATGCGCTTTGAGGTCTCAGAAAAAGCGCTATATAAATGTAACGAATTATTATTATTATTAAAGGTAAAGCTCACCCTCTTTAACAATACAGTTAAACTAAATGTTTGAAGCAAACTTTGTACAAAGCTGAAAATCCCTCAACAACAGTGAAATAAGATTGCATGTTTTATCTGTCAATCAGATGCATGTAAAAGTGTAGTTCATTACTAAAGCAATAGTAGGCTAGTAGGAACGAAAGGAACGAAAAAAAAAGAGCATTTAATTTAACATGTTAACCATACCCCACTTATTATTATTTTTTTTTTTTACTGGCACTTTTTTATTCATACTACATCTCTCTTTTTTTTAATCGGAACTTTCATTTAACCTCCTTTGCTTTCAATTATGAAATGATTCAAATGAAAACATTAAAATGATCTTACCTGGACTTACTTTTAAAGATTAGTAATAAAACATTTGCTCTTGACAACAGGGAAAGCTAGTATGTTTGCTTAGCATCACTGATGGGCAGTAAAGTAACGAGTAAAGTAAGGGATTACAATTGCAAAAACAGTAATTAGATTACTGTTACTTCCCCGTAAGAAGGCTGCGTTACTGCGTTATACTGCGAGACTGTCTCGCGACGTGAGCCGTGACTCGTGAGTGACAATGACATGAGCGCCGCGAAGTCAGTGGTAAACACTATGGCAAGCGATGGCGTTCAAAAGTCTGTAAACGAAACGCGTGAATTTTGAGACGTCAACACGCACCGTTTGTCCGTGTTCAGACGTCATGTTTATTCATGAACGATGTCATAATGGTAAACTGTATGCACGTGCAAACATCAGACGTTATATTTGTTCATGAGGGATAATGCATTGGTACGTTGTGAGTGATGTCAGTCTTATGTCATGATTTGTCATGCCTTTTTAAGTTGTTCGTTTAACGTTCTTTCCCAAGGTAGAAAAGTCAACAGCTCTTAGAATGGGTCTTTTATTTTAGCAAACTGCCAAAAAAACCTCTTCAGACTGTGTGCAACTGAACCAAGAAAAGCTTAAGATTGCATGGAGCTGATAAGCATGAATGACAGAAGAAAAAGACTGCAATTAAAAAACAAAACAAGAGAAAATTATTTTAATGCAAGCAATAAAAAACTGCACACATCAGCTGTGGAATAAAAGAAAAGAAATGCATGATCAACTAGATTAAGGCATACTCCTGTCTTAATGTAAACCCTGTCCACCACCCCCAAAGTTATTCTTGCCACTGTAACTTATGGCTTCCTAAAGACAGGTTTATGGGTAAATAAATGAATAATAATAAAAAAAATATACCAGGGCTCAACATTTAAGCCTTTTCATTTTGTCCTTCGGTCGGTCATTCACTTGTCCGAGTAAAAACATTTGTTAGAACAGGAAAAAAATGTGATTTTTTGTGTGTGTGTGTTGTAAATATAATTTATTCCGAATCAGTATTCTCATCAGTTCAGTCAGCTTTAACATATATAAATCGGCATATTTATGATATTTTAACCTTTATAAAGGGCATTTTTCCCTAATCGTTTGCTTCATCTTTCATTTAAAATTCTTAAATTTGATCAATAAATTACAATAGAATAATAATATGCTAAAAAACTGTTACCAATCAAATAAACTGCATTAAATAATATAGATTTTTTTTTTTTTTTTTTTTTTAATATACAAATAAGAAATATTATTTGTGCATATAAATAATATTTATAAACCGCCAGTAGGAGGCGGCAGGCGACCATCTTAATGAGTGAGTCATTGATGCAATGTGCATAAAGTTAAAATACTGAAACTAATAAAACCATTTTTAAAAAAGAATGTTTCATTTGATTCAATTTTAGATGATGGAATATGCAGAAAGAATAGAATTAAGAAGAAAGGTCTATTGCTTTATAGCGTATTCATTTTGTGCATCATGTTTTTAAAAAGTAACTAGTAAAGTAACTAGTAAAGTAACTAATTACTTTTGAAAATAAGTAATCAGTAAAGTAACTGGATTACTTTCTTGGAGAAGTAATCAGTAATCAGTAACTAATTACTTTTTCCAAGTAACTTGACTAACACTGCTTAGCATACCATCAAAAACTACAATTTATGAGTTTATGAGTTTAATATCATGCTTTCCTTTGAAATTACTTCTGTGGTTTCATGTGTGAGAATATATTATTTTATTAAATTCTATATGTTGATTGGCATTACATTAATGGGTTAGTTTACCCAAAAATGAAAATTAGCCCATGATTTACTCACCCTCAAGTCATCCTAGGTGTATATGACATTCTTCTTTCAGACGAATAGTAAAATTAATTAAAGGTCCCGTTCTTCGTGATCCCATGTTTCAAACTTTAGTTAGTGTGTAATGTTGTTGTTAGAGTATAAATAATATCTGTAAAATTATAAAGCTCAAAGTTCAATGCCAAGCAAGATATTTTATTTAACAGAAGTCGCCTACATTGAACGGCCAGTTTGGACTACATCCCTCTACTTCCTTCTTTAATGACGTCACTAGAACAGTTTTTTTACTAACCTCCACCCACAGGAATACAGGTGTATTGATGGCGAAATGTCAACAGGCATGGTTGATGTTTATCTATAATCGGATACCGCAAAAGTTTAATTCGAAGTTGTTAGTTTGCTCTGTCCATTTCACCACGGACTGTTTTTCTAACCTGGGACAATATCAAGCAGGCTTCTCTCAGCGTTTCATACTGACGAAGGGGGCAATTTCAACTATATTCCAGCAAGCGGTAAGTAGTGATTTGTAGTGATCTGGACACTTGCCAAAACTAGTTATGAAATCAATGACGCTGTTACACTGCACAACAAAGCTCTTACTGTACTTACCTCATGTTTGCATTGGTGAAATCATTAGTGAGAGTGCAGAAACTGCGTTGCAATGATAAGATCTATTTTCACGCGATCAACAGACTGTCATCTGCTCAATGCTCATCACTGCAACCTTTTATGTGATGGGAATAGATCTAAATACTTAAAAAACTTCTCACGATTCGTTAATCCCGATAGCTGTAATAGTAAAAACGTATAATAGCTGTAATAGTAAAAGTTTTCCAGATAGTTCCACATGTAATGCCAGATATTTCATATGCAAGCATGTCAGCCAATCACAGCAGAGGGCGTTTACACTGAAGTCTCACAGCAGACACGCCCCTTCAAACAGAGTGTTCAAATCAGAGGATGAAACCAGGCTAGGAAATATGCCTTTTATTTATAAATTATAACAACTTTTGAAAAAAACATACTAACATTATAAGGGCACCCCAGGAAACATTCTAAAATAATAAAATAATCCATGCAATGGAACCTTTAAAGGGACTATGTGTAGCTTTTTAGGTATTTTATTATCTAAAATCAATATTTTTATTCATAAATATGCCCTCAATGGTGTACAAATACTAGTGGTGTCAACAATAATCGATTCGGCGATGCATCGCAATGCGGGGCATGCACGATTCAGCATCGATGCGGCAAAGTGCCATAATCGATTATGTCACTGTTTTAGGGGTGTAACGGTACGCGTATTCGTATTAAACCGTTCGGTACAAGGCACGCATTTTCAAACCGAACGGTTATTTCAAATGTAAGCGCGAGCGCGCTCATAATGTAGACGCTGGCGCGACCACAACATCAAATGGCAAACGCAATGTAAGCGGAACGAAACTGATCTACTCGTGACGGACTGTTTATCAGTTTGGACCAACGCAGCGCGAGCCGATTTTATACTACACAGCGCTAAGAGATCCAGTAAAGAAAGCATTTGAACTCGCCACTAAAGTAATAACATCGCTGCGAGATCTAGTGAGAAACATTCACATTTCTCCGTTATTAACGGATCAAACAGCGCTGACGTGGAAACCAGGAAGAAACATTGTGACATGAATGAACTATCCAGTGTCCACAGATCTGCAATATTCTCCATGGATTTACTGTAGTAACACTAACTGCAACTTTGGAAGTTTGGCTATAATGCTTTCAAGTAACGTTATGTCGGATTTATTTCGACATTATGAATAACATTGCTGCCCTCAAATGTTAATCTGAACTAAAATAAACATTTGTTTATAAGCACAAAATATTACATTTAATTTTTTCCAAGAAGCTGTTTTGTTTTATATGCTCCTAAGAAGAGTCAATTATAGCTCCATCATTGCTCAAAGAAAAAAATGTCATACTTTATGATGTTAGTTCTAATAAAAAAAAGAATAAAAAAAAAATCAAGGAAATTTCTCTGGCATTTCTTTCTTTTTGCTGTATCGAAAATGTACTGAACCGTGACACAAGTGTATCGTATTGAACCGAACCATGAATTTTGTGAACCGTTACACCCTACACTGTTTATTTTCTGGCCTTGAGTTGGACAATAAAGTTGAAATTTAATTTCAAATGGTTCTCAAGCAGAGAGAAGAGAAACATTTCTCATTCAAAGCACTGAAAGCAGTGATTTATGCTTTCTTTTTCAGGTTTGAAAATGCCATATCCAATACCCTGTACCATTCAATTTTATTTTATTTAATGACATTTATGTCAAAGATACAGGAGAGTGATAATACACACATAGCAGCCAATAAAATCTGTTGTTCAATATCTGACTGCTTGTATTGCCTCATGACTGATGAAAATTTTGCCTTGTTGTGTGCAGTAGAATTTTGATGCATCGCAATGCATCGTAGAATCGAATTGAATCGAATCGTTACCTGGTGAATCGTAATCGAATTGTGAGGGCAGTGCCAATGCACACCCCTAACAAATACCTATGCCAATGATCAGACTAATCCTCGTAAACGAAGAATTTATTATCTTTATATACATGGGATGGGTAGGTCCACGGAGGCTTCCATGTAGTTCCGCCATCTTGAAAAACTATAATAGCAGAGAGGGACAAAAAGTACTAGGCTAACGCGTTTCCACAACGCGTTTTCGTTCAGAGCCAGCATCACGTGACTGAAGCCAGCAGAAGTGGAGGAGCAGAGAGAGGCGCTTGTCACTGCCGCGGCAAGTTTAAAAGGCTGCACTGCACGGTTATTTATACACCGTTCATTCATACATATGCTGAGTCACAGGATAAGAAGTCCTAGTCTCGAAAAAGTCCAAAATAGACCGTAAAAGGAAACGTGACCGGAGATTACAAAAACAAGGGTTAATGTCGGGACAGCTAATGCAGGAGAAAGCTTTCAAAAGAGACGCTGAAGTTTCCTGCTTTCTTTTCGACAGGTAAGTCAATGTTACGGTGTTACAATATATTCGGTTCCTGAAATATTTGGTTCCAATAGGTGGAGCTACCATGAATATTTACGAGACCATAGCGTGGGCGGGGCGACAAATACAAGCGAGTGGAACGTAAATTATTAGCGTGAGCGCCTGCTCGTTTTGTTTTATGGATTATTTATTTCAAACAGGTAATAAAGTTGAACGAAGTTAATCTTAAACTAGTCGTATACATTTTATAAATAATTCATCGTTTTGTAGCATGTGTTTCAGTAATCTGAGTTTACCTGAACTGAACTAATCCTGTAGGAAGCGTTGCAAGACCTACAATAAAGGCATATTTCTCCAAATTTTCCCAGATTAGTTGTTGCTGACATTATAGAACTGTTGGTTTCTCATGAGTGACTGAGATTAGGATTTTTAAAGGTGTGTGATTGCTGTTTAATTAAATATTTACAAATATATTTTATTATATATATTTATGTATATATATATACTTTATTCTGTCTCCCAAAGTTGTCTGCATATTATTAAAATAGCCTTTAAATTATATGCTGATAGCTCAAGACAACATAAGAACTTGGAGTTGCATGTTGCATGCTTTGGATGTTGCTTTATACTGACTCAACTGAAAATCTTTTTGATACACAACCTTTACTTTATCAAAGGTTATCATAAATGTTAAGCTTCAGATGCATTAACAGTTGTTTTCTCTAGCAATGCTTTAGAACAGTGGTCAAAGTAATTGATAATAATGACTAACTAAAAATTAGGCCTACATCTTATCAGTTTAGTAATGTTATCATTCTTATGTAATCTTTTTGTAAACAAGTGAACAGAAAAAGGCATGGGTATACCAAAATATTAAGGAAAGGTATATTTATAAATACATATTTGAATTATATAGTAAATATTTTATTAGTCCTGCTGTATTCATTTTGTACTTGATCCCATTTTTTTCTCTTGTCTAACATTCTTGTTTTTACAGCTGAATATGAATAAAATATGTAATTTGAAGACACTGTATCTTACTATAAAAATAATTTCGAGTTAATGAATGAATGCTTTAAAAAACAGATGTTTTTGTTTATCAGTTTTAAACAGTCTAGAATAGATCATATTTAGGATAGGTAGATAACTTAATGCATATAGATTTATATTTTAAAAATTATATGTATTATATTCTTTAAATGAGAATACTTTTTAATTATATGTCCATATCCCATCACACCTGAGAAACTGACCTCTATGTCTATGCAATTTACTATTGTACACAGCTTTGGCCAATAAATAATTGGTTCAGTACATATTTTGTGAAGCATTCAACATCCAATTAGCTATGGTGTTTTAAAATAATAACGAGTCTCAACCACAATTCATATAAATAAACCTACCCATCTTTGTTGAATTTGTCACTTGGGCTGTCAATATAGATAAGGAAATGTTTAAAACCTTGTATGAATTGAAAAAATCTGGAAAGGTTTCTCATGGTGTTTCTTAAAGAAATTAAAAATATGTCCTTCTTAGAAGGGCACAGAACTTCACAATGAGAGGTGAGGTAAGTAACACCATACTACTTTTAGATGAGGTTTATATTATACAGTGAGGTTTTTATTTGCCCTAGATGCAAACACCCTTAATTTTGTACTCCCATGCATGATATCAATGAAAGAAAATGTGAAATTTGGCATTGCCAAATAAAAAACTAAATTAAATGAATCAATTTGCTAGAGTTTTGTCTCTGTTTTATTACAATTAAGTGCACTTACCTTTGGAATGGTACATTCAAAACTACAAATTGCACAAACTGAGTATAAAATTACTTTAGTTGGACCTTGGTATGTATACATCAATACAATTGAAATAATTATCACTTAATTTGACCAATGTTCTAAAGCATTGCTAGTGAAAACAACTGTTAAAGCAACTGAAACTTAACATTTATGATAACCTTTGACAGTTTGTGTATCCAAAAGGTTTTCAGTTGAGTGTAAAGCAACATTCAAAGCATGCAACAACATACTCCAAGTAGCCTATGTTGTCTTGAGCTATCATCAAGCTATTTCAATAATAGCCTACAGACAACTTTGGGAGACAGAATCAAAACACAAGAATATATTTGTAAATATTTATTTAATCATGCAATAAACATTTAAAAAGCTTTATCTCAGTCATTCGTGAGAAACGAACAGTTAGCAGTAGTTTAGGACAAAACGCGATCTGAGGCGCTCACGCTAATAATTTCTGTTCCACTCGCTTGTATATGGCCCGCCCATGCATGCTATGGTCTCGTGAATATTCATGGTAGCTCCACCCACTGGAACCAAATATTTCAGGAACCGAATATATTGTAACAACGGTCTTAATTACAAGCTTTTTTTTTTCATTGCTTGGTTGTGTACTTTATTACCGTATACCCGAATATTAGACGAGGTTTTTGTCCTAAAAATAGGCTGAAAAATGGGGGGTCGTCTTATATTCGCGATATAGACACAATCACGGGGGGAAAGGGAGAAAGAACAACGGAATTAATATGAAATAGTGACTGAAACGCGACCCATTAAGACAAATGATTTCGGCTATACTTGCATGTAAAATTAGAGAAACAACATAATATCTGTGTTTAACTGAATTAAAACGCTGCTCCTCTCTGCCATGCGAGGCGCAGAGAGAGAGAGAGAGAGAGAGAGAGAGAGAGAGAGAGAGAGAGAGAGAGAGAGGTGCGTGCGCGAGATGCAGAGCAAGAGAGAGAGAGAAAGGCGCGCGCACGCGCTGGAAGAGAGAGAATGAATTATCACTGCAATTTTCACATAAAATTATTATGGCGTTATTTTTTTGTCAAAAGTTATGAGCGTGTAAGACATGCTCACGAGCACATTATGTTATTTCACACGCGCAAAAATGAACCTTCAGCTGGCATGATAAAAGTACTCGCGCACAAATTCAACAACCGAGAGGTGTACAGGTAGCTGCGAGCGAGCGCCTGGCATACTCTCATAGGTTAACTCTGCTTGTAGCCTACAGTGGAATCCTGCTCGCGCGCAGCGGGCTTCTGCTCGCGGAGTGCTGTTTTGCTCGCGCAGTGGATTTCTGCTCGCTCAGCTGATTTCTGCTCCCTCGAGTCTACATGACTTTTGACAATTTGGGGGCGGAAACCAAGGAGGGCACTGACCCTCTTATGATTGGTCACTTTCATCATGGAAAATCTTGGGAAATCCTAACCCCGCCCACCTTCTGACGCAGCGCGTGTCACTCAGCTCGCTCTGCTACTCCGGTTATCTCTGTGTATATTTTAGGCAACGAAATATGTGATAAAACACCTTACTACCTATTTTCGTTTTCATTTAAAGAAATCTTAAACATGATAGCCACACAAATGTGGTTCATGCAACGCGTATTGATTATATTCACTGCACATAACGTTTGCCTATTTATAAAAAAAAAATATATAAAACACAAACCTGCCTCTTTTCGTTTTAAATATAATATAAAAACATTAAACATTTTAATATGGTCCAGGCAATATGTGCATTTGTACTAAACAACATATTTTGCAGTAAACAACATTACAGTTTTTAAATTTTTAAATACAATTATTACAATTTAAAATTACAAAACTCAACCCAGTCTCTTTTTGTTAAATTTCAGTTTTATCAATATTAGCCATTATAAAAGTATAAGTAAAAGGTATAAGAAGCTATACAAATAAAGCAAACAATTCAGTCAAACACACAAAGTCAGCGCTCTAGTCTAACCATACAACGGTAATGTTAAATAGCTTATAAAGTTATGAAACTTCCCCTCAGCCAAAACGATTGGCCAGGGAATAAATTATAGATTCACGAGACCAAAAATCGCCTGTTAGATATACACAAGACGAATTATATCTCATGTTTAACCACTACAGAGACGCCAGAGAAAGCGGCGAACGTCAGAACGACTATAGCCGAGGAAAGGCTGTTCCAGGCGGGGTACATGAGCGCCGAGCGCCCGGTCATCGTTGTATGGTTAGACTAGAGCGCTGACTTTGTATGTTTGACTGAATTGTTTGCTTTATTTGTATAGCTTCTTATACCTTTTACTTATACTTTTATAATGGCTAATATTGAAAAAACTGAAATTTAACAAAAAGAGACTGGGTTGAGTTTTGTCATTTTAAATTGTAATAATTGTATTTAAAAATTTTAAAACCGTAATGTTGTTTACTGCAAAATCTGTTGTTTAGAACAAATGCACATATTGCCTGGACCATATTAAAATGTTTAATGTTTTTATATTATATTTAAAACGAAAAGAGGCAGGTTTGTGTTTTATATATTTTTTTTTTATAAATAGGCAAACGTTATGTGCAGTGAATATAATCAATACGCGTTGCATGAACCACATTTGTGTGGCTATCATGTTTAAGATTTCTTTAAATGAAAACGAAAATAGTTAGCAAGGTGTTTTATCACATATTTCGTTGCCTAAAATATACACAGAGATAGCCGGAGTAGCAGAGCGAGCTGAGTGACGCGCGCTGCGTCAGAAGGTGGGCGGGGTTAGGATTTCCCAAGATTTTCCATGATGAAAGTGACCAATCATAAGAGGGTCAGTGCCCTCCTTGGTTTCCGCCCCCAAATTGTCAAAAGTCATGTAGACTCGAGGGAGCAGAAATCAGCTGAGCGAGCAGAAATCCACTGCGCGAGCAAAACAGCACTCTGCGAGCAGAAGCCCGCCGTGCGCGAGCAGGATTCCTCTGTACAAGCAGAGTTAACCTATGAGAGTATGCCAGGCGCTCGCTCGCAGCTACCTGTACACCTCTCGGTTGTTGAATTTGTGCGCGAGTACTTTTATCATGCCAGCTGAAGGTTCATTTTTGCGCGTGTGAAATAACATAATGTGCTCGTGAGCATGTCTTACACGCTCATAACATTTGACTAAAAAATAACGCCATAAATTATTTTCTGTTAAAACCAGATTTTAAAATCAGATTTCATAGTTAATGTTTTTCACAGTCAGTAATTTTTCTCGTTGTTTCAAGTTTCAGTTTGTTTTAAATAACAAACCTGTTCACCCAAAGAAAAACTCTAAGTGCTATTATAAGACATCCTGTCATAGCTTTTTGGTACATAAGGGCTACCGTAGATGCAACGCGCATTTGAAAAAGTGAGGCGCTAGAGAGCATTATATGTTTGAATGCAAAATACAATTTCACCACTAGATGGGAGAAATTCCTACACATAGTCCCTTTAATAGAAATGTCCTGGGTAAACTATCCTTTTAAAGACATACATTATTCTTATGAAAATAGCTTGATGAACACAGATATATTATCGCTTTCATGTGTTTGTCTTCATGTTTCATCAGTCAAATGTCTCTATTTGCATGTTATTATATCCATATTGGCATTTCCTGAAACATCATAAGTGAACCTCCTCTATGAATCTTACTTGTGGACTTTCTGCGCGAGGTATGAATGAGTATGTACTGGGCTTCCAGTATGAATGAAACAGATATGACATCAGAGTGTTTAGTGCTCCATATCGCTATCATCTCCCCATTTTTAAGCAGACCACTTATTTACTCTTACTTGAGTCGTATTATTTTTCAGTACTTCTACTTGTACTCAAGTAAATTATTACTTAAGTAACAATACTTTTACTTAAGTACAGTTTTTTATTACTCTTTCCACCACAGTTCAACAATGACTGGACACGGGCATAGGCAAGGGGAATGCACCTCCCTTGAGGTAAGCGAGTCTCGATCTTAACATGGCAATAATCATATTTCCCGCAATGGGAACATGAACTATTCACAAAAGCTGCCTCAGCATGCTGGATGTCCAAACATGAGAGGCAACTATTGTGGCCATCTGCTGGTGCCAGGGAACGACGGCATCCAGAAACGCACAAGTGGAATGACATCCTGAAAAGGACGGAGTCAAGCTTGTGTTGCTCTTTTAGTTGAAAATAAAAAACTCTTCCCACGCTGAGGAACCCAGGACTATAATGATTTAAACACTCAGGAACGCCCACCGATACCGACACAATTTGAGAGCTGTAGTCGTGGCCACCGCTGATCGTGCCGTCACATCAAAGCTGGACAGAGTTCAGATTTCCAACTCTCAGAGTCTCTTCCTTGCAGTACTGAAGTAATAACCTCTCGGCTCCGAAGTGAAAGACAATGTGTGCGTGCTATCGCTTCCTGTCTCGCGTCCTGTCCCAAACTTTGGGTAAACTTTATACCCACGCTGCGGGGTGGGGCGTTTGACACGATTCACGTACGCCAACGGTTATTGGCTCATTCTGTACACACTTGAAGTTGTTAGGGCTCCCTGAAGTGACCCCAATTACGTAGTCACGTCAACGTTACATTGAACGTGAGAGACTGGAAGGGAACAAAATGACAGTTTTAACCGGTTTAGCACACCAAACTTTGGGTTACATTGACCTAGCACTGGGTGGGTAATGGGGTATTGACATTGATGACCCAGCAGCTTTTTACAGAAAAACTACCCAACACCAGGGTAAAAATATTAAAAAAATAACCCATTAAAATGACCCAACAGACTGAACCCAGCATTTGGGTAAAAAAAAAAAACAACTCGGCATTTTTTATTAATGTAAAACCCAAGTAGAGGCTGTAAAGGTACAGGTAGAAAGAGTGATTTTAAAGAGCTAATTAGAGCTAAAATTCAGCGCAACACAAGATAAGCTCAATACAGCTCAACTGCAGTACAGTTATTTCATTTCAAACATTGTGAATCGTTTTTCAGATAGTTTTGTTATCTATAAGAAAATGTTATCTATAATTAAAATTAAACTAGCCTACCTGTTGATTCAGTTTTAAATGTTTGCTACAGCAATGTGTGATGCAGGAAGTTTGAAATAAATGTAGGCCTACTTTTTTGATAATTTACATGTATTTTAAGAAGGTAATTTATCAGTCTTTAGTACTTTCAGTAGTTTGATAAAGAGTTAATTTGGACTCAGATCAGCACTGCTTTTGCACTGTGCTGAATTTACCACACTTTAACTAGGCTACACTTCAAAAAGAAAAAATGTGTCCATTTAGAGAAATATCTTTCCTTATTTTATGTACATGATCTTAAAATATTCGTAGGCATATATAAATAGCCTACACGACATCTTTCAGTTTATGTTTTCAATACTTAGGCGGCCTATATAAAACAAAGATCGCATGATATCAAAAGTAGGCATTATATTTAAACACGTTAAACGTGAAAATGAATTCCATCAATGTTTCCATCATTTTGGGTGTTGCATGTTTCAAATTCGACGTAAAGAAGAGAACAAACATAAATAACAGAAAATAACGCATTTTAATACGATGCATGGTTACATTATGGATGAGCTGTAGGCTAAACTTACCTCAAAATATGCGACTGTTTTAAACACCCAGAGCAGGTTTAAAGCCAGGAATGGCGTCTCTTCTCTTCCTACTTTATTCATTTCGTTTCTACCGTGTGTTTTGTACCTGGTAAAGGTGTGTCTTGTTTACTTTAAATCCATTGATATGCAAAACAGAAGTACTTCCTACATGGCGCAGAGCGTCATTCAATTGGACTGTAATTTGATACCTGTGTGTGTGTGTGTGTGTGTGTGTGTGTGTGCGTGCGTGCGTGTGTGCGTACTGGTATTTATGAGGACACAAATGTGTATAATAAAACGGATCCTCCTGTGTCCTTGTAATCTAAATGTCTTAAAGAAAAATCATGGGTTTTCTGTGATGAGTTGGTTTTGGGTTAGGGGATAGAAAATGTGATTAGCTCAGTATAAAAACCTATGGAAAGTCCCTGTTAACCACATATGCAAACGTGTGTGTTTTACCTGTTTACAGTGGAGCAGAATGGGATATCAGTGTGTCAGTTCTAGCAAATTAGCTCAAAAGGAAAATATGTATAATTAATTACAATGAATTATAATTAATTATAAATATTTGGATTCGTTTCACAATTGAATTAATATTACAAGTATTTAATAAGTTTGTCCACCGAAAAGACAGCATAATCAGTTTTCGATTCTAGGAAATAAATTATCTTCCTACCCAAGAAAGAATAACTTCTCCCTAATGTTTACTGTAGCAGGGTAATAGTGTGGCAAAATCAAAAATGTTTAAGTAACTTGATTTGTGAGCGGCAGACACAGAAACAATAAAGCGTGGATATGGTTTAATAAAGGAAACTACGGGTAGGCTACACACAAATAAATTAAGCATTATATACACATAATAAAAGTAAAGAAAGAAAGAGAGAAGGAAAAGATAATGGCAAGATTTCAATCAGTTAAAGGGATGCTTCACTTTTTTTGGAAATAGGGTCATTTTACAACTCCCCCAGAGTTAAACAGTTGAGTTTTACCGTTTTCAAATCTATTCAGCCGATCTCCGGGTCTGGCGGTACCACTTTTAGCATAGCTTAGCATAGATCATTGAATCGGACAAGACCATTAGCATCTCTCTCAAAAAAATTACCAAAGAGTTTAGATATTTTTCCTATTTAAAACTTGACTCTCTGTAGTTACATCGTGTACTAAGACCGAAGGAAAATGAAAAGTTGCGATTTTCTAGGCTGATATGGCTAGGAACTATGGGCTATGTGCACAAGCGTCGCGACGAACTTCCGCTATTGTCAGAAGTTGGCATATCAGTTTCCGGTTTACGACTGTCTTCATCGGCATCCGCTATAAACAAACAAGATGAGTGCTGCTGTTGTACGAAATAAAGAGATATAATGTGCGTGACACATCTAAGTTTCTAAGAACTGTAGGTGGATCTAACGGCCGTTTCACACATACTCCGTGTGCCGTGTGTGTGTGTGTGTGTGTGTGTGTGCGTGTGCGGTGCAGGAGCAGCACGCGCTATAGTGCTTCACATATGATGCGTTTGCAGTGAATAACTGATTCACGGCAGTACCACAAACACTTACTATTTTTATTTAAAATCCAGAAGTTACTCTGCAACTTTTATTTAAAAAACGTTTTGTCAGCATTGCGATTCTCTTTGTACACATATACACTCTTTAATGGACGCATGCACGTTTAAGCACAATTTAAACAACGTAGGGCTATTATTCCATGCATACTTATTAAGTTGCTCAAGCAAGTGGCCAAATATTTAACTGTAAATTGACAAAAACAGTCGACTCTCATGTCTTTTCTTTTCCATTTAAATTTTAATAAAATAAATCTTGCATGTCACAAAGAACTTGTTTTTCCATCTCCACGAATGAGACGAGTGTTATTATGTCGCCTTGCTTTACCCCGGTCCTCTAAAAGTAAAAAGATGACTGAAAAATAATAGGCCTATATAATTAAATGCATTTATGGTGAGATTACTACATTTTATTTAATTAAACCCATTCATGGTGAAATTACTACATTTTCAGGTCAATCTTTGTTCATTTTGACCACGAAACATGCGCTGTCACTTTAATTCAGCGTTTGCAGCACAGCAAAAATAGACTCTGTGTGGAAACGATCTCTGCACTTCTGTATGCTGTATATTTGCCGCACCTGGAATGGATCGACGGACTGCAACCGCGTGCAGTGTGAAAGCTCTAACCTGTTAGCATGGGTACGTATAAGGAGCACTGCTGTGTGCCACTTTGCTCTGCTTCAAGTCGCTAACAGCCATTTGAGCTTCAATTTCGCTCACAAAACCTTTGCATTCTATTATGAGCGAACGCATGCATACATGCATGTGTGTATTTATATATACAAAATAATTATACACAGTACACACACATATATTATGTAAACACAAACTTTTATTCTGGATGCGATTAACTGCTGCACAGCCCTAATTGAAATATATAGATTTTTAAAATAGTATGAAAGCCCATTTTCACCACATAAAAAAACATCAATAAAAATATGACATAAAAAGACGATATTATGATATACTAATCCATAATTATGAGATGAAAAGTCAAAACTTTGACTTGCATATTCATAATAATGCAGTTGAAAATGACATACTAAGCAGAAATCATGACATTAAGTCATACCTATGACATTAAAAGCCGATTAAAATTTAAATGGAAAAGAAAAGACATGAGAGTCGACTGTTTTTGTCAATTTACAGTTAAAAATTTGGCCACTTGCTTGAGCAACTTAAGTATGCATGGAATAATAGCCCTACGTTGTTTAAATTGTGCTTAAACGTGCATGCGTCCATTAAAGAGTGTATATGTGTACAAAGAGAATCGCAATGCTGACAAAACTTTTTTTAAATAAAAGTTGCAGCGTAACTTCTGGATTTTAAATAAAAATAGTAAGTGTTTGTGGTACTGCCGTGAATCAGTTATTCACTGCAAACGCATCATATGTGAAGCACTATAGCGCGTGCTGCTCCTGCACCGCACACGCACACACACACACACACACACACACGGCACACGGAGTATGTGTGAAACGGCCGTTAGATCCACCTACAGTTCTTAGAAACTTAGATGTGTCACGCACATTATATCTCTTTATTTCGTACAACAGCAGCACTCATCTTGTTTGTTTATAGCGGATGCCGATGAAGACAGTCGTAAACCGGAAACTGATATGCCAACTTCTGACAATAGCGGAAGTTCGTCGCGACGCTTGTGCACATAGCCTATACTCTCATTCCTGCGTAATAATCAAGAAACTTTGCTGCCGTACCATGAGTCCTGCAGGCGTAGTGATATGACGCAGCGCCTGCCGCCTGATGGCTACAGAGCTGGGGACTATTATCAGGTGCTGCGTCATATCATTACGCCTGCTGGGGAGCTATGCTCAACTGTTTAACTCTGGGGGAGTTGTAAAATGAGCCTATTTCCAAAAAAGTGGAGTATCCCTTTAAACACAATGTACGATAAGCATCAAAGAATCAGGGTCACTTTAAAAGGGCACAACTTCCCAGTGGGCATTTGATGTCAATTTAACATCAATATGACATCACATTGATGTCAAAATTACGTCACAAAATAGGTCAAAAATTAAAGTCATATTGACGTCAAAGTGTCGAGGTCAATTTGATGTCAAGATTTTGACCTCTGCTGATGTCATTTTGCCAAACAAAAAGGTGAAATGCATGGCCGTACACTTATTACCAGCTTCACTTAAAACTAACCAGATTTACTTTCTTTAATTTCCAGTTTAATTCAATCATATTTTGCATTTTAAAGTCACCATGATGGTGGTTAGCGTTTGCTTTAGTTGTGCTCTTGACCCTTGACTCTTTAATATAAATATTTCTCTGGCTGCTATAACTGTGTGTTTATAAAGCACGTGTTGTAGCTAAAAAAGCCATGAGAAAGTGAGTTCATGAGATGTTAGTAGTTTATTAATGATGATGACGATATCATCATGTAATTGCCTGAATCCCTGATCTTATTCAGTGTCTAATGTTTTTATTATATAGGACTTGTGGATTTAAGTCTGTTTTATTCATAATAGAAGTCATTTGATTCTTCAGCAAATCTAGCAGTATTGTAACGACACTGACAGTCTGTCCGGTCAGATGTTCTGAAGTAGCGAATCCTGATTGTTCTTCTCATGCTGACTGAATATGAACACATACATGTCCAAATGCAGGAAGCCCTAATTGACTGGCTACAATGGCTACAAGTGTCTACAAGCAGGCCGCTGGTTAATGTTTTACGACGACTTGATGAAATCAACGAACAGGCCCCTGTTGTTTCTCAAACTATCACGTGCTGCGACAACAACCCCTTTGCTGTGTCTAACGTTTGTTCTTTGTGTAATGAAGGCAAATTACGAGACTGGCTCCATTCAGTTGTCTAGGACTATCTGACGCATCAGGCTGTTCAGTGAATTTGTCCACAGAACTACCTTTGTCTTTGCTGAGTGCCATTTACAAATTAAACCCCTCACGTGGTACGCGTACCACGGGATGCAACAGACACACACACACACAATCATGCACAAACACACGCAGAAACCCACTACAGAAAAGGACTTTTTACCCATAAAGTCACTCTTAAATGTACCAAAAATATCCCTTTTTGGGTTAAGAGGTGTGTGTAAACCATAGGAAAACATATATGTCCTATTGTAACAGTAATCAAACTGCAAATGCCTATACTAATGCATAATAATGTATCTTTGCATTGCTACAACGTCTATATTCTATTTTTGATATCTCTGTAATCCTCTCCAGCTAACGGAGTGGAATTCCGATAGCAGAATGCAGTAATGTGCATTGTTTTATACATTTCATATGTCTTGAGCAAATCTTCTCAAGTTAAATCTCCTCATGACTCATTCCAGTGGGCGTCGTCCACTGGACAGAGAAACTTTTCCCTTTCGAAATGCTCTAAGATGATTCGTCCCCCACGAAAAAGGGGATGTGGGACACTGCTCACGGGACACTGATAAAAGTCCAAACCTTCAGTTTCCTCTCTCTCTTCTACCTCCTTCGACTCCTTCAGAAACTTTGGAAACCCAAGTCCGGACCGGCTTCGGCCTGCTTCTCTTCTCTTTTATTTCTTTGTATATTTTCTATAGTCTAGTTTTGTTTTCCTATTCGCCTCTGTTCATTCACAAGCTGAATGAACTTAGCCTGAATCATTCTCGGTAACGTTACGTTTAAGTGAACCTTCAAATCTTCCCGCTACACAACTCCGGAAGAAACCAGGACACGCAGCTCAGCTCTAAAAGGGACACACAGATTCCTTTTTCTCAGCTCCACAAAAGAGTGCCTCAAACTGCAAGTATCTGACATATTTTAAAGCTGAACCTAGGTGTCTCTCAAAAGGGTTATTTGTTTGTAATAAGTTGCCAGGCTCTTCTTCTGTCTCGCTCTCTCTCTCTCTCTCTCTCTCTCTCTCCGATCTCTCTCTCTCTCTCACTCTGATCGTTCATTTTGCTTTCACTTTCCCCTCGCTCCCCTCGCTCATCTTCTCTCTCTCTCCTTATTTTCTGTCTTTCATTTCATTCACTCTGATCATGTTATTTCTTATGTTCTTGTTTGTTTAAATGTTTGTTTGTTTTATTGTTTGCATTTTTACGTACGTTTATAGTTGTAGCTCATGTAATCTCTAGTTTTACGTTTATTAAAACCCATTCATACTTTGACTGTCTCTGTGTTTGAAAACCCACCTTTATGAAGTCCATGAAATGCAAAAAGATCTAATTAAGCTACACCCTCGATATTATAGACTACTTTGAGTAGTTTTAATTCATAAACTCAGAAAGTTTTATGTTCGTGGCCAGAAGATAAACTTTCTTGGAGTTTGTAAACAGGGATACCCCTTCTTAACTGTGATAATCTTACATTTATTCACTGGACGAATGACTGATGACCAGACCAGTTACAGAACAAGGTAATCTCGAAAATTGATAAAGTAAATGTATATGCGATTTATGAATTATGACCATGAGTTATGATTAGTAGTATTTCCAAAATTCCCTATATTCTTGAGCTAATTCGCATTGACCCAGAGTCAGATATATTTACGTTACAGTTATTTACGTTACAGTGTTGTTTATCAAAGATATACTTGGTAGTGATGTCTGGTTCGTGGACGAATCGTTCTTTTGAACCGGTTCTTTTTAGTGAACTGGTCGAACCAGTACACTAAATCGGACTGAATCGTTCGAAACAGTTCGCGTCTTGCGTCAGCACTGATCCACAAGTTACTAAAGTTACTCACTGTTTCGGACATGCCTGAGTCCTGACAGTCCCTCCGACTCGAAATAAACCAATATCCCGGAGTAGGCATATATGTTACTCCAGTAAATCCAACAGTTCACTGAACTGAGACATGTTGTGCTGAGAGAAGTGATAAGCATGAGCAGTTGATACTGAGCATGCGCGCACTACCGAACGTACAGGTACAGCTGTTCTCGGATCACCAGTACAGAACCGAGAACTGTTTCTTTCGGACATGTTCGATACGGAGAACCGATGAGCTGATGAGCTGAGCATGCGTGCAATTTTTTCAGAGGGATGAAATGCATGTTTCTTAAGTATTTTATTGAACATTAAGTGTAACAAAATAAAACATGTTAGAAACATGTTTATCACATAGGCTACTGCCTTTTCACTGTATTATTTTAAAGATTGGAAACACAATGAATGGATTGTAAAACTAAACATTTATTATTATACTAAAACATTATTTTCTGGAACAGATCATTTAATTTCTAAGTAAGTTGATATACATTTTTGATGTAAACTCTTGTCAAGGTTTTAAGGGTGCAAAGTAAATATTTATAATGTGTTAATCAAAACATAACGTATTAAACATACTGGAGACATGCATCGAGTTTTCAGTTTTGTCGACTGAAGGCTATTGTAAGGTTTCAGCAGTTCTCAGCTCAGCACACACAGGTATATGCTATGGTTCTCGAGTCAAGAACTGGTTGTTGCAGCAGTTCTCGGATCACCAGTACAGAACCGAGAACTGTTTCTTGCAGACACGTTCGATACAGAGAACCGACGAGCTGGAGAGACTGCGCATGCGAGATAACACCGTCTCTGAACCGAACTTTCTTTTGGCCAACTGATGCTGCGCTGTAGTGGTGGAAATTTTGATTCTTTCCAGAGACTCGTTCACTTTTAGTTCGTTCACCAAAATGATTCGTTCTGATTCGTTCACTGATTTGTTCAGTGACCATTTTTCCATATTACACAAATACGTCAGCAGGTGCGGCAAAATGTGTTTTTTCAACTGACGTATTTACTTATTACAAAATAAAAACTGATTTGACTTTATTAAAAATGGTGCCCTACTCATTAAATGAATAAAGTAAGTCTAAATAAGTGATCAAAGTCATTACACTCTTTTTATCTTTTAAATTACACTCTTTTCGGATGACCAATGCACAAGGGTTTTTTTTTTTTTTTTTTTTTTTTTTTTGCATACTAGGCTAGTTAACATTTTAATTGTTTGGTCAGAGATTTACACATTCAAATCTGAGATTATGTTAAACAAGGAGTTATGTTCTGTATGTAAAATATAAACAAGCGTGCACAGTACGGATACCACGCTTTGCATCCGCTTTCTGCTGATTGATGAACTACTCGGTTACTATTGTAACCTCAGTTCGATTTACTGAAGCTTTTATGTAAAACGCATTTGCAGCTGCACAGCTAGCACATTGAGCGTCTGGCTTGCTCATAGGCTGTGCTTCAGCAACTGCACATCCAATGGCGCGGGCGCCTCTGACGTGTAACCAATGAGCATCGTCACACGTCAGAGCTCCCCAAGGGGGCGTGGCCTTAGCCTATAATAGCCCCCCGAATTCGCCATTATAGCAGGTTTCACGACTGAAGCGACAACTCACCAGGTTACTACAGTGCGGCCGGCTACGCAATACTCGTTCCCTATCTCAGGGAACTGAGGTTACGATAGTAACCAAGTAGTTCCCTTTCGAATGGTCACTTCGGTATTGCGTAGCTATACGCAGTGGGGAGGCCATGCAAAACGCCGCACCAGAAGTAACTGGTTACCACTGAACTCAGGACCCCTGAGCCAATAGACAAGCCCTAAACCATTATATATATCACACCAGCGGGTCTTATAAATATATATGTGTCAGTAACAATACCAACATAATATACTAATGAACCTAGACACCGTCGGGGCTATCAGCATAATACAATATAACCAGCAAGCAGGTTTTATATATGTGTATGAATGGTTTTGCACTGTAACAATGTAGACAAGACCAGACACCGTCGGGCCTTTATCATACCGAAAATACCTTCGCTTGTAGAGAAGGCACTTCCATGTTATAAAATTTCATAATTGTGGAAGGCGAGGACCAGCCGGCCGCATCACAAATATCTTGAATGGGAAAGCCAGATGACCAAGCCCACGACAAAGCCATGCCTCTAGTCGAATGGGCCTTAATACCTATGGGGCAAACTTGACCCACCGAGGCATAAGCCATAGATATGGCGTCCACAATCCATCTACACACTCTTTGCTTAGTGACTGGATCACCCTTGGATCGGCCACCAAAGCAGACAAAAAGCTGTTTTGACTGTCTAAAAGACGCAGAACGCTCCAGATAGATTCTCAGTGCTCTGACAGGGCAGAGAAAATTAACCTCCCCATCCTCAGCAGAAGGGGGAAGAGCTAATAATGTAAAGACCTGTGCACTGAACGGCGTTGAGAGCACTTTGGGTACATATCCATGCCTAGGTTTGAGGATGACCTTAGTGTCACCTGGACCAAACTCCAAACATGAAGGGCTCACTGAGAGAGCCTGCAGATCTCCTACTCGCCTGATAGATGCCAGTGCCAACAGGAGAGCAGTCTTTAGTGAGAGAGGTTTAAGACGGAGGGCCCTTTAAAGCCCCCAGGACCATAGAGAGGTCCCAAAGGGGCACAGAAGGGGGTCTGGAGGGGTTGATTCTCCTAGCACCCTTCAAAAACCGCACCACCAAATAATTTCTTCCTATTGATTGGCCAGCCACCAGAGCATGATGCGCTGCAATAGCTGCCACATATACTTTGAGCGTGGACGGGGAGCGGCCCGCGTCCAACAGCTCCTGCAGTAAGGAGAGTATCACAGATACCTCACATGACTCTGGGTTCACACAGTTTTTCGAGCACCAGCTGGAAAAACCTGACCATTTCAAAGCATATAGGCGCCGAGTAGACGGGGCCCTGGCTTCAGAGATAGTATTTAGGACCTTCTCAGGAAGGTCCCTGGGTACCCGTTTAGGGGCCATACCCATGAGAGCATATCCGCGCCCAGATTCTGAACGTCCGGGATATGCATTGCCCTCAGAGAGCTCAGATTGGTCTGTGCCCATATGAGGAGGTCTCTCGCCATGGCATACAGGTTGCCTGACCTGATGCCGCCTTGGCGATTTATGTAAGCCACCACTGACATGTTGTCCGTGCGGACCAGGACATGGTGACTTTTTAAGTTTGACAGGAATGCTTTCAGGGCTAAACCAACCGCTTTCATTTCCAGACAGTTGATGTGTAAGCTCTGCTCCGTGCTCGACCAGAGGCCGGAGACAGTCTTGCCCTCGTGCAGCGCACCCCCAACCCAGGCTGGATGCGTCTGTAAACACCACTTTCCTTCTGGAAACTACCCCCATGGTCTCACCCTTGAGGTACCAGTCCTGAGCCCGCCAAGGAACCAGGGCTCTTAAACAACCGTGATTCACCATGATGCGCAGGGCTGCCTGAATGCCATGCATGGGTTGGCACCCGGCGCTTCAGCCATGCGCAGTAGTCCATACAGAGTACTGACAATGCCGCTGCCATGAGGCCGAGAAGTTTCTGAAAGTTTCTGAAAATTTCTCAGAGCTCAGGGGCTCTGAACGAGGCTGCTAGCGTATTCACTGAGAGAGCGCGCGCTCTCACGTGAGCCGCACTGTCATCGCCACAGAGTCTAGAACTGTGCCCAGAAAGACTACGCTCTGGCTGGGGGTCAGTTTGCTCTTGGTAACATTGATTGTGAGACCCAGGCATTTCAAATGGCCGAGAATCAAATCTCTGTGAGCTATTAGCTCGGTTCTCGACTGTGCCAGCACTAGCCAGTCCTCGTGATAATTCAACACGTGCACTCCCTGATGTCTCAGGGGACAAAGCACTGTATCCATGCACTTTGTGAATGTACGGGGTGCTAGGGATAGGCCGAAAGGCAGAACTGTGTATTGATAAGCTTGACCCTCGAAGGCAAATCTCAAAAATGGCCTGTGATGAGGGTTTATCTGAATATGAAAGTATGCATCTTTCAGATCCATCGTGACAAACCGTGACAAATTGATGACCCAGCAGCTTTTTACAGAAAAACTACCCAACACCAGGGTAAAAATATTTAAAAAAATAACCCATTAAAATGACCCAACAGACTGAACCCAGCATTTGGGTTAAAAAAAACAACAACTCAGCATTTTTTATTAATGTAAAACCCAAGCAGAGGCTGTAAAGGTACAGGTAGAAAGAGTGATTTTAAAGAGCTAATTAGAGCTAAAATTCAGCGCAACACAAGATAAGCTCAATACAGCTCAACTGCAGTACAGTTATTTCATTTCAAACATTGTGAATCGTTTTTCAGATAGTTTTGTTATCTATAAGAAAATGTTATCTATAATTAAAATTAAACTAGCCTACCTGTTGATTCAGTTTTAAATGTTTGCTACAGCAATGTGTGATGCAGGAAGTTTGAAATAAATGTAGGCCTACCTTTTTGATAATTTACATGTATTTTAAGAAGGTAATTTATCAGTCTTTAGTACTTTTAGTAGTTTGATAAAGAGTTAATTTGGACTCAGATCAGCACTGCTTTTGCACTGTGCTGAATTTACCACACTTTAACTAGGCTACAGTTCAAAAAGAAAAAAATGTGTCCATTTAGAGAAATATCTTTCCTTATTTTATGTACATGATCTTAAAATATTCGTAGGCATATATAAATAGCCTACACGACATCTTTCAGTTTATGTTTTCAATACTTAGGCGGCCTATATAAAACAAAGATCGCATTATATCAAAAGTAGGCATTATATTTAAACACGTTAAACGTGAAAATGAATTCCATCAATGTTTCCATCATTTTGGGTGTTGCATGTTTCAAATTCCACGCAAAGAAGAGAACAAACATAAATAACAGAAAATAACGCATTTTAATACGATGCATGGTTACATTATGGATGAGCTGTAGGCTAAACTTACCTCAAAATATGTGACTGTTTTAAACACCCAGAGTAGGTTTAAAGCCAGGAATGGCGTCTCTTCTCTTCCTACTTTATTCATTTCGTTTCTACCGTGTGTTTTGTACCTGGTAAAGGTGTGTCTTGTTTACTTTAAATCCATTGATATGCAAAACAGAAGTACTTCCTACATGGCGCAGAGCGTCATTCAATTGGACTGTAATTTGATACCTGTGTGTGTGTGTGTGTGTGTGTGTGTGTGTGTGTGTGCGTGCGTGCGTGCGTGCGTGCGTACTGGTATTTATGAGGACACAAATGTGTATAATAAAACGGATCCTCCTGTCCTTGTAATCTAAATGTCTTAAAAAAAAATCATGGGTTTTCTGTGATGAGTTGGTTTTGGGTTAGGGGATAGAAAATGTGATTAGCTCAGTATAAAAACCTATGGAAAGTCCCTGTTAACCACATATGCAAACGTGTGTGTTTTACCTGTTTACAGTGGAGCAGAATGGGATATCAGTGTGTCAGTTCTAGCAAATTAGCTCAAAAGGAAAATATGTATAATTAATTACAATGAATTATAATTAATTATAAATATTTGGATTCGTTTCACAATTGAATTAATATTACAAGTATTTAATAAGTTTGTCCACCGAACAGACAGCATAATCAGTTTTCGATTCTAGGAAATAAATTATCTTCCTACCCAAGAAAGAATAACTTCTCCCTAATGTTTACTGTAGCAGGGTAATAGTGTGGCAAAATCAAAAATGTTTAAGTAACTTGATTTGTGAGCGGCAGACACAGAAACAATAAAGCGTGGATATGGTTTAATAAAGGAAACTACGGGTAGGCTACACACAAATAAATTAAGCATTATATACACATAATAAAAGTAAAGAAAGAAAGAGAGAAGGAAAAGATAATGGCACGATTTCAATCAGTTAAAGGGATGCTTCACTTTTTTTGGAAATAGGGTCATTTTACAACTCCCCCAGAGTTAAACAGTTGAGTTTTACCGTTTTCAAATCTATTCAGCCGATCTCCGGGTCTGGCGGTACCACTTTTAGCATAGCTTAGCATAGATCATTGAATCGGACAAGACCATTAGCATCTCTCTCAAAAAAATTACCAAAGAGTTTAGATATTTTTCCTATTTAAAACTTGACTCTTCTGTAGTTACATCGTGTACTAAGACCGAAGGAAAATGAAAAGTTGCGATTTTCTAGGCTGATATGGCTAGGAACTATACTCTCATTCCTGCGTAATAATCAAGAAACTTTGCTGCCGTACCATGAGTCCTGCAGGCGTAGTGATATGACGCAGCGCCTGCCGCCTGATGGCTACAGAGCTGGGGACTATTATCAGGTGCTGCGTCATATCATTACGCCTGCTGGGGAGCTATGCTCAACTGTTTAACTCTGGGGGAGTTGTAAAATGAGCCTATTTCCAAAAAAGTGGAGTATCCCTTTAAACACAATGTACGATAAGCATCAAAGAATCAGGGTCACTTTAAAAGGGCACAACTTCCCAGTGGGCATTTGATGTCAATTTAACATCAATATGACATCACATTGATGTCAAAATTACGTCACAAAATAGGTCAAAAATTAAAGTCATATTGACGTCAAAGTGTCGAGGTCAATTTGATGTCAAGATTTTGACCTCTGCTGATGTCATTTTGCCAAACAAAAAGGTGAAATGCATGGCCGTACACTTATTACCAGCTTCACTTAAAACTAACCAGATTTACTTTCTTTAATTTCCAGTTTAATGAAATCATATTTTGCATTTTAAAGTCACCATGATGGTGGTTAGCGTTTGCTTTAGTTGTGCTCTTGACCCTTGACTCTTTAATATAAATATTTCTCTGGCTGCTATAACTGTGTGTTTATAAAGCACGTGTTGTAGCTAAAAAAGCCATGAGAAAGTGAGTTCATGAGATGTTAGTAGTTTATTAATGATGATGACGATATCATCATGTAATTGCCTGAATCCCTGATCTTATTCAGTGTCTAATGTTTTTATTATATAGGACTTGTGGATTTAAGTCTGTTTTATTCATAATAGAAGTCATTTGATTCTTCAGAAAATCTAGCAGTGTTGTTTATCAAAGATATACTTGGTAGTGATGTCCGGTTCGTGGACGAATCGTTCTTTTGAACCGGTTCTTTTTAGTGAACTGGTCGAACCAGTACACTAAATCGGACTGAATCGTTCGAAACAGTTCGCGTCTTGCGTCAGCACTGATCCACTAGTTACTAAAGTTACTCACTGTTTCGGACATGCCTGAGTCCTGGCAGTCCCTCCGACTCGAAATAAACCAATATCCCGGAGTAGGCATTACTCCAGTAAATCCAACAGTTCACTGAACTGAGACATGTTGTGCTGAGAGAAGTGATAAGCATGAGCAGTTGATACTGAGCATGCGCGCACTACCGAACGTACAGGTACAGCTGTTCTCGGATCACCAGTACAGAACCGAGAACTGTTTCTTTCGGACATGTTCGATACGGAGAACCGATGAGCTGATGAGCTGAGCATGCGTGCAATTTTTTCAGAGGGATGAAATGCATGTTTCTTAAGTATTTTATTGAACATTAAGTGTAACAAAATAAAACATGTTAGAAACATGTTTATCACATAGGCTACTGCCTTTTCACTGTATTATTTTAAAGATTGGAAACACAATGAATGGATTGTAAAACTAAACATTTATTATTATACTAAAACATTATTTTCTGGAACAGATCATTTAATTTCTAAGTAAGTTGATATACATTTTTGATGTAAGCTCTTGCCAAGGTTTTAAGGGTGCAAAGTAAATATTTATAATGTGTTAATCGAAACATAACGTATTAAACATACTGGAGACATGCATCGAGTTTTCAGTTTTGTCGACTGAAGGCTATTGTAAGGTTTCAGCAGTTCTCAGCTCAGCACACACAGGTATATGCTACGGTTCTCGAGTCAAGAACTGGTTGTTGCAGCAGTTCTCGGATCACCAGTACAGAACCGAGAACTGTTTCTTGCAGACACGTTCGATACAGAGAACCGACGAGCTGGAGAGACTGCGCATGCGAGATAACACCGTCTCTGAACCGAACTTTCTTTTGGCCAACTGATGCTGCGCTGTAGTGGTGGAAATTTTGATTCTTTCCAGAGACTCGTTCACTTTTAGTTCGTTCACCAAAATGATTCGTTCTGATTCGTTCACTGATTTGTTCAGTGACCATTTTTCCATATTACACAAATACGTCAGCAGGTGCGGCAAAATGTGTTGTTTCAACTGACGTATTTACTTATTACAAAATAAAAACTGATTTGACTTTATTAAAAATGGTGCCCTACTCATTAAATGAATAAAATAAGTCTAAATAAGTGATCAAAGTCATTACACTCTTTTTATCTTTTAAATTACACTCTTTTCGGATGACCAAAGCTCAAGGGTTTTTTTTTTTTTTTTTTTTTTTTTTGCATACTAGGCTAGTTAACATTTTAATTGTTTGGTCAGAGATTTACACATTCAAATCTGAGATTATGTTAAACGAGGAGTTATGTTCTGTATGTAAAATATAAACAAGCGTGCACAGTACGGATACCTGCGCTTTGCATCCGCTTTCTGCTGATTGATGAACTACTATCGTAACCTCAGTTCCCTGAGATAGGGAACGAGTATTGTGTAGCTACATGCAGTGGGGAAACTCCTTTTCCTCGATTTACTGAAGCTTTTATGTAAAACGCATTTGCAGCTGCACAGCTAGCACATTGAGCGTCTGGCTTGCTCATAGGCTGTGCTGCAGCAACTGCACATCCAATGGCGCGGGCGCCTCTGACGTGTAACCAATGAGCATCGTCACACGTCAGAGCTCCCCAAGGGGGCGTGGCCTTAGCCTATAATAGCCCCCCGAATTCGCCATTATAGCAGGTTTCACGACTGAAGCGACAACTCACCAGGTTACTACAGTGCGGCCGGCTACGCAATACTCGTTCCCTATCTCAGGGAACTGAGGTTACGATAGTAACCGAGTAGTTCCCTTTCGAATGGTCACTTCGTATTGCGTAGCTATACGCAGTGGGGACGCCATGCAAAACGCCGCACCAGAAGTAACTGGTTGCCACTGAACTCAGGACCCCTGAGCCAATAGACAAGCCCAAAACCATGCCTAGGGTACATAACCATGCCTAGGTTTGAGGATGACCTTAGTGTCACCTGGACCAAACTCCAAACATGAAGGGCTCACTGAGAGAGCCTGCAGATCTCCTACTCGCTTGATAGATGCCAGTGCCAACAGGAGAGCAGTCTTTAGCGAGAGAGGTTTAAGACGGCGGGCCCTTTAAAGCCCCCAGGACCATAGAGAGGTCCCAAAGGGGCACAGAAGGGGGTCTGGAGGTGTTGATTCTCCTAGCACCCTTCAAAAACCACACCACCAAATAATTTCTTCCTATTGATTGGCCAGCCACCAGAGCATGATGCGCTGCAATAGCTGCCACATATACTTTGAGCGTGGACGGGGAGCGGCCCGCGTCCAACAGCTCCTGCAGTAAGGAGAGTATCACAGATACCTCACATGACTCTGGGTTCACACAGTTTTTCGAGCACCAGCTGGAAAAACCTGACCATTTCAAAGCATATAGGCGCCGAGTAGACGGGGCCCTGGCTTCAGAGATAGTATTTAGGACCTTCCCAGGAAGGTCCCTGGGTACCCGTTTAGGGGCCATACCCGTGAGAGCATATCCGCGCCCAGATTCTGAACGTCTGGGATATGCATTGCCCTCAGAGAGCTCAGATTGGTCTGTGCCCATATGAGGAGGTCTCTCGCCATGGCATACAGGTTGCCTGACCTGATGCCGCCTTGGCGATTATGTAAGCCACCACTGACATGTTGTCCGTGCGGACCAGGACATGGTGACTTTTTAAGTTTGACAGGAATGCTTTCAGGGCCAAACCAACCGCTTTCATTTCCAGACAGATGATGTGTAAGCTCTGCTCCGTGCTCGACCAGAGGCCGGAGACAGTCTTGCCCTCGTGCAGCGCACCCCCAACCCAGGCTGGATGCGTCTGTAAACACCACTTTCCTTCTGGAAACTACCCCCATGGTCTCACCCTTGAGGTACCAGTCCTGAGCCCGCCAAGGAACCAGGGCTCTTAAACAACCGTGATTCACCATGATGCGCAGGCTGCCTGAATGCCATGCATGGGTTGGCACCCGGCGCTTCAGCCATGCGCAGTAGTCCATACAGAGTACTGACAATGCCGCTGCCATGAGGCCGAGAAGTTTCTGAAATTTTCTCAGGGGCACGCGCTCTGAACGAGGCTGCTAGCGTATTCACTGAGAGAGCGCGCGCTCTCACGTGAGCCGCGCTGTCATCGCCACAGAGTCTAGAACTGTGTCCAGAAAGACTACGCTCTGGCTGGGGGTCAGTTTGCTCTTGGTAACATTGATTGTGAGACCCAGGCATTTCAAATGGCCAAGAATCAAATCTCTGTGAGCTATTAGCTCGATTCTCGACTGTGCCAGCACTAGCCAGTCCTCGTGATAATTCAACACGCGCACTCCCTGATGTCTCAGGGGAGAAAGCACTGTATCCATGCACTTCGTGAATGTACGGGGTGCTAGGGATAGGCCGAAAGGCAGAACTGTGTATTGATAAGCTTGACCCTCGAAGGCAAATCTCAGAAATGGCCTGTGATGAGGGTTTATCTGAATATGAAAGTATGCATCTTTCAGATCCATCGTGACAAACCGTGACAAATTGATGACCCAGCAGCTTTTTACAGAAAAACTACCCAACACCAGGGTAAAAATATTTAAACAAAATAACCCATTAAAATGACCCAACAGACTGAACCCAGCATTTGGGTTAAAAAAAACAACTCCGCATTTTTTACCCAAGCAGAGGCTGTAAAGGTACAGGTAGAAAGAGTGATTTTAAAGAGCTAATTAGAGCTAAAATTCAGCGCAACACAAGATAAGCTCAATACAGCTCAACTGCAGTTCAGTTATTTCATTTCAAACATTGTGAATCGTTTTTCAGATAGTTTTGTTATCTATAAGAAAATGTTATCTATAATTAAAATTAAACTAGCCTACCTGTTGATTCAGTTTTAAATGTTTGCTACAGCAATGTGTGATGCAGGAAGTTTGAAATAAATGTAGGCCTACTTTTTTGATAATTTACATGTATTTTAAGAAGGTAATTTATCAGTCTTTAGTACTTTCAGTAGTTTGTTAAAGAGTTAATTTGGACGCAGATCAGCACTGCTTTTGCACTGTGCTGAATTTACCACACTTTAACTAGGCTACAGTTCAAAAAGAAAAAATGTGTCCATTTAGAGAAATATCTTTCCTTATTTTATGTACATGATCTAAAAATATTCGTAGGCATATATACCCAGCTAACAATTTTACGTTCTGGGAACGTTAGTTTTTGGTTCCCAGAACGTTCCCAGAATGTTCCCAAGAACATTCCCTATTGGTTAGTCAAATCAAGTCAAGTATATTTGTATAGCGCTTTTCACAATACAGATTGTATCAAAGCAGCTTCACAGTGTTAAATTAAAATAATACAACAAGGTTTGTTTCTAGTGGAATTTATTGATTGATAAAATAAAATTGAATATCCCCAAAATATCCCCAACTGAGCAAGCCAAAGGCAACAGTGGCAAGGAACCGAAAAACTCCATCAAGTGACCTAATGGTGTCCTAAAACTCCATCAGGTGACCTAATGGAGAAAAAAAAAACTTGGGAGAACCCAGGCTCAGTCGGGGGCCAGTTCTCCTCTGGCATTTATGAACTAGAGGCCGGATTGTAGTTTGAACTGTAAGATTAAAAATATTACATGAATGCCTGGCCGAAAAGATGCGTCTTTAATCTAGTTTTAAACTGGGAGAGCGAGTCTGAGCAACGAACAGTATCAGGAAGGCTATTCCAGAGTTTTGGAGCTAAATGTGAAAATGCTCTTCCTCCTTTGGTGGATCTGGATATCCTAGGTATGACCAAAAGCCTCGAATTTAGTGATCTTAGAGAGCGCGATGGATTATAGGGTGATAGAAGATCGGTTAAATAGACTGGAGCTAAGCCGTTTAGGGCTTTATAAGTCAGTAGCAATACCTTGTAATTAATACGGAACTTTATAGGTAACCAATGTAGTGATGATAATGTACATTAAGTCTGACCTAGTATATAATGAACATAAAAAGATACTTATGTGGTAGTAGTTCACTTAAAAAAAAAAATCATGTAAGCATTTACTCAGTTTCACTTGGTTCCAAACCTGTATGGCTTTCTTCTGTTGAACACACACATAAAAATATATATTTTGAAGAATGTTGGTAACAAGACATTTAATGGTAGTCAGTGACAAGTGTTCTGTATATTCAATTGCTGTACTTTGTTGACTGATTGCTGGATAATTTGCAATAAACAGTGTCTTTAAATCAAATAAAGTGGATTACATCACTCCAGTTGTGAGGTTTTTACACTGACTATCTGTCTGTCAAAGAATTCATATCAAAGTACTACAGCTGGTTATTAAATTAATTAACATTTTAGGGCCAAAGTAAATTTCTAATCTTCTGATGCATTATGAACCATCCAGAGCAGACCTCTCAGGTCATCTGGGACAGTAGACATACACTTTTATATCAAATTTATAAGTCAAAATAAAAAATAAAAAGTCAAAACAAAACATGGAGAAGCAGCATTCAGTTTTTATGCACCATATCTGAAACAAATTCACTGAAAACTGAATGTATGCTGCATATTTTAATTCTTTTAAATCGAGTTTAAAGACTTTACTGTTTGCCACTACCTTTTATTAATTGGAAAGGAAAAAAAAAAAATGTATAATTTCTTTTCATGTTGCACTATGTTGCTGTTAAGTTTTATGTAAAGTACTTTGAAAATTTGCCTTAAATCAAAAACTATTATTTCTTACTCTAATCTAAAAACAAAAATATATTGGTATCTTTAATAATAATAAAAAATAGTAATGATAATATTCATAGTTTCATGCTTACCACCTTGAATTTAGATATGGGCACACAGTTGCAATAACACGTGCAGGTAACGTTAACTTGTTGGAGAAAAATAGTACTCTGCAATGGTAATGTTAAAATGTCACGGTTTCTACACATTATAACAACTAACTAATTTAAATAATAAACATAACAAAAAATAGCATTCATACTTACAAGATCGAAGTAGAAATTTGAAGGTTTTCAGAGTGTTGCTCGCCCGTTGCTCTCCGACAGCAGCCTCGTGTAAAATAAAATTGAAAATGGAGGATATGTGTATCGCGAGATCTGGCTAAAGTGATCTAGTCGCGCAATGCCAGTAGTCCCAGTAGTCATGTCTCAGTAGTGTTTCGATTGTGCCATCTAGCGGTTGAGAAATGCCATTGCATTTGATTTAATTTGAAATGATAGACAGTCATATCGTAGATTGTGTATGAATGTTATGTTTATGTGTGACAGCAAACATTAAGCTGTGTGAGCGAAAACATTTTTAAGACTAATATTCTTATACTATATCGCTGGTCTGAATCAGGGCTATAGCCAAGCCGTACGTAGACCAGATTGCTTTGATTTCGCCAGGTGGGCTAAAGCAGACCGCATATAGCCCGTCCAATTCGGAGCTAAATCGTGACTACAGATCGACCACGTCGTGAAATGACACACTGAACCTTGTAGATATCATTACCAATGCGAACGTGATGAAATATAAACCATTTCATGCACTTCCTGGCAAAAAAACTACAATTAATCAGTTTTGACTAAAAGTGGGTTACAATAGCCGGGTCTGAATACGAGCTAAATCGTGGCTACGCACAGCCTACACATATAACATGTAAAATAAAGCAAACCAAACAACTTGTAAGCACAGTTGACTTTGCTTACATGATGGAATATCATACATCTCACAAGTTATTTTGGAAAAAAATACATTTATCCAGATTGAATGTTATTTGGGCTAAAAGTGGGTTACACATAGCCGGACTATATCGGGTCTATATTTAACCCAGACGTTGAAATGACGGCTATTCGCCTTATTCACCTCGAACGTTCCACCGAGCCTGAGGGGTACACTTACCACTTCCGGGAGTTCTCACTCACAGCGCGAATTCTGTCAGTGCAATGGCGCCTCACTGCTGTGTTACCAAATGCACTTCATCACACAGGAAAAAATCGAATAGAGGACAAACATTTCACCGTTTCCCAAAAGATCAGGGACTACGTCGACAATGGATAATAAACATCAGAAGGGATCCTGGTCGTAATTTTAAGGTAAGTTTATGTCTGGTGCTGTGAGGCTAAGCCGTCTCCATACGTTAGCTTGTATCGCTAGCTAGGCTAGGACAGAACTAACAAGTTTTAGTAGATAGATTAAGGCAGAGAGCCAGGTTGTTGAAATATACAGCCTAGTCAAAAATTAGTAGTATGTTATTTAAATCTACCACCACAGATTCACTAGTATAAGCATATTCTGAGTGACCTTGTTTGTATTAGCTTCTAGTCACAACTTCAAGCTAACCTAGGGAACACATCACATCAGTTTTCATAGCTAGGAGGATGTACAGGAGTCAGATTGAGTCTGATCAATAAAATTATACATGTAAAAATGTTTATATGATTGCATTTTATTTGCTGATGCAGATAAACACATACACAAAAGTGTGCTCGGAGCATTTCCTCCCAGACTGCCTTGTGAAAAGCAAGACTGGCATCACCAAGTTGAAACAGGGAGCTGTGCCAACTGTGTTTGCATGGAGTTCTGTCAGATCAGAGAGGAGGAGTGTTGTTAGAACTGCAAGGTAGTATTTAACATTAGATGAATTAAGTTACTAGTTTGTAATGCATTTATTAACTGTGTGTATTGACAGTATTTCTCTGTTGATGATTTCCAGTAATGTTTCCACGGATCTGGATGATCGACATGGTGTGAATGTGTTGAGGTATGTAAAAGATGTAATTGGTTACATGAATTGAGCATGAGTATCATTGTAAAACACCTAATGTGTCCATCAATATGTTTCTCTTATACTTCCAGTGAAGAGACACCCCCTCCGCACCCAGACCATGAATATGCTGCACTGCCTCCCTCACTTCAAGATCAACTTGAGGAAGCCCGCAAGACCATCGGTGATCAAGAACTTTTAATTTTAGAGCTTCAACAAAAACAGTTTTTGATTTCAAATTTTCAAGGTGATGATAAACAGATATCATTTTATACAGGGTTCCCAGATTACGATACATTTAAAGCTGTGTTTATGGCCCTGCAACCTACTGCAGAAAATATGGTGGGATGGAGTCAGGCGCAGCGACTTAAACATTCAAGTGGGGAGGTACTTCGTCAAGGCTTTAGCGCCTCTAAATTGTCCACTATGGACCAGTTTTTTCTTTTTCTTTGTAGGTTGAGGCAGGGATTTCCTGAGCACGATCTTGCAACCCGTTTCCATGTATCACAGTCAACAGTAAGCAGGATCTGTGTGACCTGGGTCAATTATTTGTATTTTATGTTGGGATCACTTCCAATGTGGCCTTCAAGGAAAACTGTGGATGAACTTATGCCAGATTGTTTTAAATGCACGTTCCCGGCTACTAGAGTTATATTGGATTGCACTGAAATTCATGTACAGAAACCTAGCTCCAAGGTCCTTAACTCAGCGATTTATTCACACTACAAATGTAACACCACATTCAAGGGCCTAATAGGCATTGCCCCCTCAGGTGAAGTGACTTTTGTCAGTGATTTATATACAGGTTCAATATCTGACAAAGAAATTACCAAAAAATCAGGTATCCTTTCTGTTCTCGAAGAAGGAGATATGGTAATGGCCGATAAAGGCTTTCTCATCGAGGACCTTCTCTCTGAAAGACAGGTCTCCCTTGTAATGCCTCCTTTTTTAGGCCCAAGTGGACACTTCACTGCAGATGAAGTACGAAAGACTCAAGCGATAGCAAGACTGCGAATTCATGTAGAGCGCGCAATTAGGCGGATTAAAGAGTACCATATTTTTGATAAAGTCTTACCCATGACACTTGTGGGCTCCGTTAACCAACTGTGGGCCGTCTGTGCCCTTTTAACTAACTTTCAAGGTCCTCTCTTTTAAAATTGTAATGTTAATGTAAATATCTACCACTGTTATGTAGATCTCTAAAACTGAAATCTTAACCATCATTATTATTCTTCTTTATGAATCTGTACAAAGCCTTAACCATCATTATTATTGTTCTTTATGAATCTATACAAATCCTTAACCATTATTATTATTGTTCTTTATGAATCTATACAAATCCTTAACCATTATTATTATTGTTCTTTATGAATCTATACAAATCCTTAACCATTATTATTATTGTTCTTTATGAATCTATACAAATCCTTAACCATTATTATTATTGTTCTTTATGAATCTATACAAATCCTTAACCATTATTATTATTGTTCTTTATGAATCTATACAAAGCCTTAACCATTATTATACGTCTTATTTATGAATCTGTACAAAGCCTTAACCATCATTATTATTGTTCTTTATGAATCTATACAAAGCCTTAACCATTATTATACTTCTTTATGAATCTGTACAAAGCCTTAACCATCATTATTGTTCTTCTTTATGAATCTATACAAATATGTGAACTTGTATTGTTACCATAGCACCTTATCATGGTCAGTGTATCACAGGATCAGTCCCTGTCAGACCTTATAATCACTTCTCATGCTCTTTACTTTTACATACCTGTGAGTGATTGTTTTACATGTATGTGTGTGTATGTATAAGCTACTGTATGTGTATCTATCTAAAGAATAAAGTACAATTGTATTACACATGGATGATGTCCTTCTTAACTTTATAATTTAATATACCAGAACAGGTCGGAATATCAGAAAACATCAAACAAACATTGATAGGCACACTGCTCTAGGTTTGTAAAGGTAACTTTGTACATAGAAGTTGATACAAGAGAATAATGTAAAATGGCCTGCCTGTATACTGTAAGCATGGAAAAGGAACCAGAACATCAGAAAACAGGCCATTCAAAAAACATTGATAGGCACAATGGTCTAGGTTTGTAAAGGTAACTTTGTACATAGAAGTTGGTACAGGGGAATAATGTAAAATGGCCTGCCTGTATACTGTAAGCATGGAAAAGGAACCAGAACATCAGAAAACAGGCCGTTCAAAAAACATTGAAAGGCACACTGCTCTAGGTTTGTAAAGGTAACTTTGTACATAGAAGTTGGTACAGGGGAATAATGTAAAATGGCCTGCCTGTATACTGTAAGCATGGAAAAGGAACCAGAACATCAGAAAACAGGCCATTCAAAAAACATTGATAGGCACAATGGTCTAGGTTTGTAAAGGTAACCATGTACATAGAAGTATGAAAAAGGAACCGGAACAGGTCAGAACATTAGAAATTACATTAGGAACAGACCATTTAAAAACATTAACAAAAGAGAACTATATACATAAACAGATTATCAGTGATGTATTACATGATTTTGTTACACAAAGACGGCAGAAAGTGAGAGAAAAAGAATGTGTCCAATTTACATTTCATGTTCTCCCACTCCTTTGGTTGGAAGTGCACCCGCTCCAAGTGATGGTCATCACTGCACTTCACAAAAAAGTCACACCACTTCAACCCAGTGATGCCCATCTGCCCCATCACTTGAAAATAGTACTCGTGTGTGGTCTTCAGGCTAAGGCTACCATCAGCCTTGCAACGCAAGTACTTGCAATCCCTCACGCTCTCTTTGTTGGGGCACTTGATCTCCAGGAGGCCGTGCGTTGGTGAGGCACTGGGGTCAATCACTTTTCGGTCAGGTGAGGCACCTAGGTGTGGGGCGTGGTGGTTGATGACGAACCCACAGGGGAAGATCTCATAGCCAGTGAGGTCTTGATATTCGGCCGCAGCAACAGGCTCCAGTTCCAAACCTCTCTTCATCACCTTAGTCTGCACTATTTTCTTTTTCAAATTGGCCGCTAATACGTTGCAGTCTGCCACCCTTGAACAGATCCTCTTGAAGGAAGAGGAGGTAAGACGGTTGGCTCGAACTTTATGCCAGGTCTTGCTATGGCTCTGTTCCCTTGTCTCGATCTCCAGCTGTATTGCAACAGCCTGAGTGACCACCAGGCCACCATAGTAGCATGACTCAGTTTCATCCAGGACAGTGTAAAATGAGCATGGCTGTGATGGTAAGGGAAACAGGGGATCATCATTAGCCCTGGAAGACTGTGTTGCGTGGTAGGTAAGCACAGATCCCTTTGGAAGGTCTCCAAAGGCGGTAGAGACAAGAGCAGCAGGCTGTTTTCTGTTCTCCTCCAGCAGCTTGAACATCTGACTCTTGCTTTTTATTTGACTCAGGTTTCGGTGTAGGCTCTCTGCAAAGGCATTTGATGGAAGCGGGAGTGGCACAGGACAGTACAAGTTTGACATCACCCCTTCAGACGAGCGTTGCCTCTTTGGCGGAGGTGCGTTGGTCACCGGTGGTTTTAGCTTTGAGACACTCACAGAGCTCACCGTTCTTGGACTGACACCCAGTGCCCTCGATGGAACGTGCCAGGTTTGAGGCAGTGACGTCTTGCTCGTTGTTGGGGGGACAGATGTGTAGCCCATCTTGGCAAAGTGAGCGAGAGTGTAGAGCAGCCCGATGAGATGGTTGCACTGTCCCAAGCCAGCTTTGCAGTTGCACTGCGTCTCCCTTATAAATGGCTGCTCAAGTGACAGCTCCACCTGAAAAGATAATCAAACTTTAGACACTTGACACTTCAGAGTTGCTATTAACAAATATATGGCATATATATATATATATATATATATATATATATAAGTTTGGAAACACTACTATTTTTAATGCTTTTGAAAGAAGTCTCTTATGCTCATCAAGCCTGCAGTTTAAAAAAAAAAAAAAAAAAATCAGTAATATTATGAAATATTATTACAATTTAAAATAATGGTTCTCTTTTTTAATATACTTTAAAATGTAATTTATTTTTGTGATGCAAAGCTGAATTTTCATCAGCAAGTACTCCAGTCTTTGGTGTCTTATGATCCTTCAGAAATCATTCTAATATGATGATTTGATACTCAGTTATTATCAATGATGGAAACAGTTGTGCTGTTTAATATTTTTTTTGGAATACTTTTTTCAGGATTCATTGATGAGTAAAACGTTAACAGCATTTATTCATAAAAACAGCATTTATTCAAAATAAAAACATTTCTAACAATATAAATCGTTACCATCACCTTTTATCAATTTAACGCATCCTTGTTGAATTAAAGTACTAATTTCTTTAAAAAAAAAAGTTATTGTTCCCAAACTTTTGAACGGTAGTGTATATTGTTACAAAAGATTTCTATTCTAAATAAATACAGTTCTTTTTAACTTTTTATTCATCAAATAATCCTGAAAAAAGTATCTCAGGTTATAAAAAAAATATTAAGCAGCACAACTGTTTCCAACACTGATCATAAATCAGCATATTAGAATGATTTCTGAAGGATCATAAGACACCAAAGACTGGAGTACTTGCTGATGAAAATTCAGCTTTGCATCACAAAAATATATTACATTTTAAAGTATATTAAAAAAGAGAACTATTATTTTAAATTGTAATAATATTTCATAATATTACTTTTTTTTTTTTTTTTTTTTTTTAACTGCAGGCTTGATGAGCATAAGAGACTTCTTTCAAAAACATTAAAAATAGTAATGTTTCCAAACTTTTGACTGGTACTGTACGTATATATCATAGGTATATATACGTATATATACGTACGTACGTACGTACGTACGTACGTGCGTACATACATACATATATATATATATATACATACACACACACACATACACTTAGTGTGCAGTGAATTAGGTACATCTGGCATTTAAATTATCTGCCATGAAAATATTACAGCTACATGCTGGTAGTGGTAGGTTGTTTACAGCTGTGATGCTTGTGAACACAACTTGAAAGATACCTAATATCTTGGACACTCATTGTACAAAAAAGTCAGGGTTGTGGAAAAGCTCATATTAAGATCGAACAGTATGGATTCCATATTATGTCAATTTTAAACAGATTTGTAAGCTAATTACATTTTGAAGAACCTTCCTCAACCCTGGATACACTGCTCCAGGAACTGAGCAACTCTTATCTTAACATGAATGTTAATACTTACCTTACCTTATCACTTACCTGATAGTTATACTGTCATTACACTATCATTGTCAACAAGTAATAGCAACATGCACCTAGCCCTGTCTGGCTTTGCTAATTTGAAATAAGATAATATTTGAGTAGATATTAATGAGGCTTATGTGATATTACAACAACTACAGATAACATGTTAATGAGATAAAATCAACATGTTATTTTCAGTAAGACAGGGAAAGGTACATTGTTGATATAAACTCATATAACTCATATAAACTCATAATGAACATTTAGCAAGCTGGTTTAACTGTGGCACTGCTCTGCGAACTGAGCAGTTTGTACCACTTAGCACCTGTATGTTGTAAGGTGCCTCATTTTTCCGCACCGAGGGAAAAGACCTAGCCCTCACAAATATGTGTGATGGGCTCCTATTAACTGTCGATTAAAGACATGTTAAGTGTTAAATAAAATCTAACATAGACATGTTAAGTGTTAAATAAAATCTAACATAGTACACATAGTCAACAATTCCATATCACAGCTAAACTTACTACCCCTAGCTGCTACAAGCTACTAGAAACTGAGGTAAATTAGCGTCCATTCATACCTTCAATATCGTGGATAAAACCTTCGATCCAGTTACTGTATCCCTTAAGTAACACAGCCCGGGGGATGTTGCAGTCGGTACTGGCCCACTGCTCCACATTTTGTATAGTTAATTCTGGAAGACAGGAAAGATTGGTGGTCCACACTGGAGTTTCCATTGCTTGTGCTGCGTCGGAGTCAAACTTCAGGGTTTGTGTACCCTCAACGGCGTTCGAGTTTTCAAAATGGCCGCCAGGTGAATAAAGCGAATTGCTTGCTGGGTTTAGATGCACCACGATTCTATCAGATAACGAATTCTTGAAATCTTCAAGTAATACCAATTCACGAAGTTTACCAAAATCACTTACCTTGCTGGATTGACACCACTTATCAAAAAGAGCTCCCTTGTCACGGGCAAACTCCACAAACGTCTGATTGGCACCTTTTAAATGACAACGAAACTTCTGATGATAAGCTTCTGGGACTAACTCATAGGCTCGGAGCACAGACGCCTTTAATGCATCGTAGTCAAGACTGTCTTCAATTGACATAGCAGCACATACCTCCTGCGCTTTCCCAACCAACTTGCACTGAAGTAAAAGCGGCCAGATTTCCCTAGGCCAACGCAAGGCAGCGGCTATACGTTCAAACGCATTAAAATAGGAGTCAACCTCACTTTCTCTAAACGTAGGGACTAATCGAATTTGTCTACTGATGTCAAATTCATTTGAATTTATAGGTGACACATGAGAATCAACATTAGCAGAAGGGGCAGGTGATAAAGGAACTTTAAATGTACTCACCGGCAAACGACGCGCACCTTGGCTTTCCAGATCGTGCTGCTTCATCTTCAAAAGCTGTGTGCTATGCTCCTGCCGCTTAACTTCTAAATCAAGTTCTTTAAGCCTAACTGCCAGTTTAAGATCTTCTGTGTTTAAACCTACTAGTGGATTAGCCACAGCATTTCCATCCACAGATTCCCCACCAGTGGCTTCCGCATCCTGCTGCACACCTGTTTTGGCATTTCGCAACTCTGGACCGGATTCATCAAATTCAAAAACTCTGATCCTCACTAACCTATCACACAAAGTTTCCCGAATTACTTGCTTTGTCCCAGCTCTTGGAATAGGTATATCGTAAAAATCAGCTATCAGAAACAAGTCAGATTTACAACATTTCTCTAATGCTTGCAAAGTAGGTGAAAGTCTAAACGCTTCAATGCTAAAGTCCATTATACAACTATTTCCAACTCCCCTGCACAAATAAAAGATGCCAATCAGAAACAACAATACATGCATTTAGCAAATAGTGTACTCACCAGCAAGATTTCCGAAAAACACTGTTCCCGAAGATGAGAGAAAACGAAAATAATCAAACGAGAGGACAAAAATTATGGCCTAACGAAAAAACGGACGAGCCCCCATTTATTACGATTCGTCTAGGGTTAATCGTAACAAAAGAATAAAATAAATAAATAAACATGTGTCCCACGCCCAGTCGTCAGACCCAAAGGACTCAAATGACTTCAAAAATCAAGAAAAACGATAAACGTTTTATTAAGACAAGAAAATTTGAACAATTTGAAAGTTGGATGTATTCAAATAAAGTAACGAAAAAAAAAAACAGTAGGTGTTATAGTCTTCAGGAAGACCCAAGGCCCAAAATAACAAACAAAACAAATAATAAATAAAATAAGCAACTAACTTCCCTCAAAATATCCAAAATCAAAATGACAACAAATAGGCTAACCCTCCATACTCTAACAAAACAGAACGAACAGGATTTCAAAAGAAAAGGGCAGGTCAACCCTACAAAGAACACCACTGAAAACAAAGACAAAAAAAAGTAATTAACGTAAGCTGCTACAACAATGGTCTGACGGCTGGAGAGGAGCCAGGAGAAGTGCGACCGGCCCGGAATCGCAACAACTCGTCCTCTGGAAACGGAAGCACGGTCTTAAACCCACGTAAAGGGGTGGAGCCAGCTCACAGCTAATCATCGTAATCCTAAAACAAACAGCAAAATAAGCACACACACAAAAAATAACAATAACAAAATAAATACAAATACAAACAATATACAAACTCAAAACATTATACGAAATTACATAATTCCGTAACAGCGCTATACAAAATAAAGTTATTATTATTATTATTATTATTATCAAAATATTTTACATGACGAATAAAAAAGGGCGGTGGGGCTCGGGTACAAACCAAAAATGTAGGCCTGATTAATTAGTAATCATTTCAATTAATTGCATAGTAATATTTGCTTGGAAAAAGAAATTAACCTTTTAAAAGACATTTCATTACGTTCATGTAAATTAGCTAATATAGATCAACCTAAAAGTTTTGTTTTTATGTGTGTGATAAATTGATGTCCACTAGACTGTTGGACGATGGTCCCAGATCAGTCCCAGTTCTAAGACTGTTTTGTCCTTTTTCTCCCAGTGACTCAAAATGGCCGCCACTAAAAGAGTGATGACTGAGGCACTTGAGGAGCTTATTGAAACAGATCTCCAAGAATTGAAACAGCGCCTATGGAGTGGAATGAGGTCAGACATCAGCCCTATTCTTCGAGAAAAGCTGGAGAAATCTGACTGTATGGATGTGGTGGATTGTATGTGTGTTGAAGGCTGTAGAATGCACTGATTGCTACTACGGTTCTAAATCACCTTAGAGTATTAATACACAATTAATGTCCAGTAACTAGGAGAGGAGCAAAGAAACCAGAGTCAAAGATCAAATTCACTCACTGTATTGATTGATTGATATTCATTTTCTCACAATGTCAACAAAATGTAAATATCACAATAAACAGCGTAGGCCTACGTAAAATAAACAAACAATAAAAACGATGTGGTTATATTCAAAAGATACAATTATATTCAGAGAGAGCAACGAAGTGGTGGTAATAAGTAAGTGTACTCAGTTTTAAGAAGTCCCAAGTATGCCAGAGGAAGTCCACTTAATGGAAGAAGGGTGCAGATGTCAAGTCGATCCTCAGACGAAAGGGTTAATTGCTGCGATGTTCAGTGTGTGTGTGTTGGGTTTGTGTGACAGGTCAGCTGGACAAAATGTAGATGAACGTGTATGTGTGGTTCTATAATAAAATAAACAAACTCAATTAGTTTCTGTTACAACTCTTACAATAAAAATGCTGCGTCATTATCACTTCACGTGATTGAACGTGAGAGGCATCACAAACTTGTGATACAGGTATAATATAGCAGCTGTTCTTTTATAACTGAATAAATATCTTATTAATGCATTAAACAGAATATCAAACAATCATTATTAGACAAAATAAATGTAAGATAATCACTTACAGTCTGCAATGACGCACACGCGAGTGTTCACCACAGAAATCCAACAACCTCAGGAGCGATCACACAACATCAGCCGCCCATCACATATGAAATACCAAACTGCTCACCAGCTATATTATCGATCTATAACTTTATGGCCTTCTGATGCACCTTAACTCGTCTCGTTTGCTCACAATAATAACTCGCGCCACATTTCTTCACTCTTTCCTCCATTGCCGCGAATATGCGATCTCGCGTCATTTTTTACAGAACTCGCGAGACTTCTGATTCAAACCCCGCCCACTCGGCAAACTCAACACTTGAATGGAACAATGTAAAACTATAATAACAACATAAATATAAAATGACCATGCCCTTTTGCACAGCCGCCCCCAAATTTGGTATGCAAATTTGCCATTAGTAGGGTCTATGAGGAACTCTCTGAGTCTGGGGGTAATATTGGCAATTCAATCAACTTAGCTACTGGTCTTGTGTACGTTTGATCTTTCACTTTGACCACAGCTGTTCTGACTCTCCCATCTGAACTAGGAATGACAGAAGAGACAGTACCAACTCTCCAGAGCGCTCTTGGAATCTGCTCGTCAACAATGAGTACTACAGTACCAACTGCAATATTCTCTTTCTCTCTCTGGCATTTCTGTCTTGACTGTAATGTGGGTAAAAAGTCATGAATAAAATGCTTCCAAAAATGATCACTCAGAACCTGACTATGTCTCCATCTTTTCCTACTGAGTAATTCTGGGTCTGAATAGACAACTTGAGGCAAGGAGGAGTCAGGCCGCCCCATCAACAAGGAATTTGGCGTCACTGGGTCTGGATCTGCGATGTCGCTAGAGACATAACCCAAGGGTCTAGAATTAAGGATGCTCTCAACCTCGATCAGAATGGTTCTTAATACCTCCTCAGTAACTGTCTGTGCGCCTAAGGTAGTTCTCAAGGCTGTTTTTACAGACCTCACTTCTCTCTCCCACGAGCCGCCGAAATGAGGTGCACTTGGTGGATTGAACCGGAATCTGATTTGTTCTTTGGCCAACTGGTCTCTGATACTGGGCTGAATCTGAGAGAAGGTGTCCTCCAGCTCTTTACATCCACCTCGGAAATTTGTTCCCTGATCCGAGAGAAGCTCATAGGGTTTCCCTCTTCGGGCAATGAAACGCCTGAGTGACAGCAGGAATGAATCTCCATCCATGTGATCCAATAGGTCAAGATGTACGGCTCGAGTAGTGAGGCACTTGTATACGATACCCCACCTTTTCTCAGTGCGGCGGCCCACCTTCACTATCAGTGGTCCAAAACAATCTACTCCAATGGAGTAAAAAGGAGGTTTACACAATCGCAGACTTGATGGGGGTAAGTCTGACATTCTAGGAATCATTGGCTTGCCTCTCCACTTGTTACACTCAAGACAGTGGTGCTGGTGTCTTCGAATCGCCTCTCTTCCCCGCAAAATCCAAAACTTACGCCGCAGCTCGGCATACACTCTGCCGGCTCCCGGGTGGTGCAACTGTTCATCGTAATGCTTGATTAGAAGCTTCACCACGGGATGATTCTGTGACAGAACGATAGGGTGTAGAACTGCATCACTCAATCCATGACACCTACGAAGTCGTCCTCCTACTCTAATCAAGTCTAGCTCTTTGTCATACTCAGGAGCAAGCTTAAGAAGTCGGCTCTGTGCAGAAATGTCTTTCCCTCCCTTGAGTAAGGCAAACTCGTCAGGAAAGTCTTGCATCTGACACTGTCTAAGGATAGACAATTCTGCCTTCTGAAACGCATCTGCACTCGGTGAATCTGTGTTGCCAGCCGCCCCATGAAGAACTCGTGCTGTAGCCTCTAATAACTCAGTATAGCTACTAAATTGACTGGGATCAGGTTCAACTTGCAACTTATGTTCAGTCAACGAACCGCAAAACACAGATTTCTTAAGTTCCTGAACTTCTTCGGGGCCTTTCTTTCTGGTGCCTTAGGCCAACAGCTGCTAGACTGCATCAAGAAAGCTGGTCCTTGTTTCCATCGCGTTTCTTCAGCTAGCTGAGCCAATGACAACCCTCGCGTTATATCATCCGCAGGATTGGCTGCAGAATTGACATAACGCCAAGCTCCAGGGTCAGACAACTCTTGAATTTCTGTGACACGGACTCCTACGAACACTCGGTATCTGCACGAATCAGACTGTAGCCAAGCAAGAACTGTAGTCGAGTCAGACCAATAGACGAATCTGGAGATATCTAGAGTTAGCTCTTTCTTCAAGACGTCTCCTAGCTGCGCTCCTGTCAATGCAGCGCAAAGCTCTAAACGAGCAATGGAGATCTGTTTCCTCGGAGCGACTCGTGACCTTGCCGCCATGAAGGCAACCTGCGTGTTGCCCTGATCATCTTCAGAACACAAGTAGGCTACAGAGCCGTACGCCTTTTCAGACGCATCACAAAACACGTGAACACTGCGGCTCTTGATAGGATACTGAAGACTGGAACTGTAGCATCTTGGCAGGTGGATCTGAGACAATTGTGGAAGCTCGCTCTCCCACTGATGCCAAATGTCTAGTAAGCCAGATGGTAGATTAGGATCATCCCATTCTCGTTTCTTCTCCCACAACAACTGCACGACAATCTTGGCTCTTGTGGTATACAGAATGAGATATCCAAGGGGGTCGTACAGCTTGGCTAAAGTGCGATAGATACTCCGCATCGTAATTTCACCATCCTCCCTCTGGTAAGGTTTGTATACCAATGTGTCTGGTCTACATTGCCATATCAATCCAAGGGCATTCTCCTGCGGGTTGGCCATTTCTTGACTGAGCTGAATCTCACCACTCTTCGACTTCAACTCAGCAGGAAGGTGGTGAATAACCTTGGGGATGTTACTGGCCCATTGCCTCAATTCGAATCCACCGTCCATAAGATGACACTGCAATCGGTTTACCAGCTGCAGAGCTTGAGCTTCAGTAGAGACACTCTTGAGACAATTGTCAACATAGAAGCTACGCTCCACCGTTTGACGTACTTCATCAGTAGCTTCGAGATCCATCTTTGCATGGGACTGAAGTGCGTAGGTAGCACAACAAGGGCTACATGCAGTGCCAAATGGCAGAACTTGCCACTGATACACGATGGCCGGTTCAGATGTTTTTCCATGACGCCACAAAAAATGGAGGAAGGGTTTATCTTCGTCAAGGAGACGGATCTGATGGAACATACCCTTCACGTCACTGCAGATGGCCACAGAATGTTCTCGAAAGCGGAGCAGAACGCCCAACAAGCTGGCACTTAAAGTCGGACCGGGGAAAAGATGGTCATTGAGAGACTGACCCTGATACTCAAAAGAACAATTGAAGACAATACGGTTCTTTGCATTGTGATGAACCATATGATGTGGTATGTACCACGCCTTGGAACTCGGATCACATTCTGCAGATGTCAATGGGGTGACATAACCCGCTTGCAACAATTTCTGAATCTCTGATTCGTAAGACGCAGCCATACTAGGCTCTCTAGACAACAGAACGGACAATACTTTTTCGGCTTCTCCTGTAGTCTTTCTGAGTCCATATATTCAGTCTTCGGGAGCTCTACCAATCCTACTTTCTGCTCTCTTCCATGTAGAACAGTAGTCAGCTTACGGGGCACAAAGCCAGTTCGCTTGTCTTTGTGAACGCTGTGTTTCACTTGATCAGGATAGGACCCATACTGTGTTCCTTCTACCTACACACGAACCTCATATTCCAGCCAGTCTGCGAAATCAATCAGCGTTGGAATAGGTGTCTGAATGGGGTTAATGAATCTCTTGAAGTTAGCTCTTAGGTCGTACGTCAACTTGGCTAAGAGACGAGAAACATGAGAGCCACATTTCAGTTCAGTCCAACCTGTGCTACCTAACTGGTTTAACATTCCAACCAGTGCTCGGACACGAAGGGCAAATGCCTTGAAAGACTTCACATCCCCGCTCCTGATATTGGGCCCATCCATCAGATTAGTGATCCTTTGCAGTGCCAATTGATGTGGCTGCCCATACATATCAGTGAGCGCTCTCATAGTGTCACTGAATGGAGTGCGACTGTGACTATACGAGTCGGCGACAAGTAAAGCATCTTCCAGCTTAAGGTGGTCCATAAGTATTTGGAACTTAAAAGACTCAGAAGCGTCTTCAGGAAGAACGTTGTTTAATGCAAGCTTAAGACGAGCAAATTCTCGAGGATCATCCCGAACGAAATGAGGGATTGTAGGAGTTGGCCCTCGATATTGCATTGGGGGTGGATTCACCGGACGATGAATCTCAGATTGTCCAAGAGAATGGGCGAGAACGGTAATCTGTACGTAACCGGCCATTATCGAGACTGTACTCTTGTCTCCAATCGATTGGAGAATGATCAAGACGATCCATAGGGGCATCGTTATACAGACGCTCTCTGTCACTTAAGCGGCAATGATAAGGGTCTGTTGTTGGTTGATAATAAACATCATGAGACCGCATACTGGACCGCAACATAGGTGGATCATCTGCACATTGCTGACGGATATCAGATGAACGAGGTGGGCGCTGTGGAACATTAGCATCATAATGATGATCATACCGTGGCGAATCATTCTTACTACTATGTGGATCATTATACGAAGGGGTCGACATACCTGAATTAGACAGACTATCACTAAACCTGCCTGTTCTCTTTAGACTGTCTGTAAGCTCCTCAATGAGATCTCGCTCACAACTGCGAACTGTAAGGAGGGATTCATCTCTATGTGGCACCAAAGGAGTATGTTCTGTCTGACCAGAGTTTCCATCACCCTGAAATGACTCCTGCATACTAGTAGACTTTGGTGTGGATGACACCACAGCTCCTTCATTCGTAAGCCGTTGCTCAGATAATGAAACCTGGGAAGCTAACACAGGAGAGTTAACAATCATATCAGATATGCGTTGCATGTCCTGCCTCATTCGCCTGTTTTCCTCCCTCATTTCACGCATAAAACTAAGCATATCAGACTGCTCATCTGCAAATGCTAGCTGTTTCTGAGGATAACTAACCTCATAGTCACGCAAATGTGTTGGTCGTCTTGTTTCTCTACGAGGACGTACAACCTCTGGCTCTATAGCTTCCTCACTAGTTCTGGACATCATCGCTAAGGTGGTTATAGATCCGGCTCGAAGGACCATAAAATGTGTTGAAGGCTGTAGAATGCACTGATTGCTATTACGGTTCTAAATCACCTTAGAGTATTAATACACAATTAATGTCCAGTAACTAGGAGAGGAGCAAAGAAACCAGAGTCAAAGATCAAATTCACTCACTGTATTGATTGATTGATATTCATTTTCTCACAATGTCAACAAAATGTAAATATCACAATAAACAGCTTAGGCCTACGTAAAATAAACAAACAATAAAAACGATGTGGTTATATTCAAAAGATACAATTATATTCAGAGAGAGCAACGAAGTGGTGGTAATAAGTAAGTGTACTCAGTTTTAAGAAGTCCCAAGTATGCCAGAGGAAGTCCACTTAATGGAAGAAGGGTGCAGATGTCAAGTCGATCCTCAGACGAAAGGGTTAATTGCTGCGATGTTCAGTGTGTGTGTGTTGGGTTTGTGTGACAGGTCAGCTGGACAAAATGTAGATGAACGTGTATGTGTGGTTCTATAATAAAATAAACAAACTCAATTAGTTTCTGTTACAACTCTTACAATAAAAATGCTGCGTCATTATCACTTCACGTGATTGAACGTGAGAGGCATCACAAACTTGTGATACAGGTATAATATAGCAGCTGTTCTTTTATAACTGAATAAATATCTTATTAATGCATTAAACAGAATATCAAACAATCATTATTAGACAAAATAAATGTAAGATAATCACTTACAGTCTGCAATGACGCACACGCGAGTGTTCACCACAGAGAAATCCAACAACCTCAGGAGCGATCACACAACATCAGCCGCCCATCACATATGAAATACCAAACTGCTCACCAGCTATATTATCGATCTATAACTTTATGGCCTTCTGATGCACCTTAACTCGTCTCGTTTGCTCACAATAATAACTCGCGCCACATTTCTTCACTCTTTCCTCCATTGCCGCGAATATGCGATCTCGCGTCATTTTTTACAGAACTCGCGAGACTTCTGATTCAAACCCCGCCCACTCGGCAAACTCAACACTTGAATGGAACAATGTAAAACTATAATAACAACATAAATATAAAATGACCATGCCCTTTTGCACAGTATGGTACAACAGTACAGTGAAGATGCGGGCAGGATCGCAGTCCAAGTGTTGCGTAACATCAAACAAAATGATCTTGCACATCGCCTTGAGTTGAAACTTAAGGAAGGTAAAGAAAAACCTGTTTATACTGGTTTAAAGACTCTGGGCCCTATCTTGCACCCAGCGCAATTGACTTTGTACACCGACGCATGTATCATTCCTATTTTGCACCCGCGCAAAGCGCGCTTTTCCCTCCACAGAAGCACGTCGCTAAACTAGGGAATGAACTTGCGCTCCCTGGGCAGTTCAGCGCAAAAAATGAGGTGTGTTCCGGCGCAAACGTTCCCTCATGCTATTTTGCAGGTTTAGAAAACAATTGCGCCACTAACCAGGAAAAAATAGTTTAAAGTCAGTGGCGCGTTGCGCATGTTATTCATATGCTATTTTAAGGGCGCATGCTTGGCCATAATCAATGTAGCGTGTGCACAACGCACATACACTTTGATTCTCTCATCTACACAGAAGCAGCAGTTTTCATTTTTGCAAATCATACATTATTACGATAGATAGATCGTAGAGCGTTGCTCTCCTTGGCTGTGAACCGCTCCTGGCGCGCACCTGGCAAATCCGCCGTTATAATAGTAATCCGCTTTAGAACAAGAGCGCCTGCTCTTAAAGGGAATGTGAGATGACGCTCTGATTGGTTTATTTCACGTTACGCCCAAACCACACCTATGAATAATGAAGCTACTTCAGACCAACCCATTTTAGATTTGCGCCTGGCCCACAAAGTTACTTGCACTTTGTGCTTAGACACTTGCGTTTCAGATTGTTAAAATAGGGGGCCCTGAGTGTAATGCTCTAAATTATATACGGTTGGGAAAAAATAAATGATGTTTTATTAACAAAGTTCGGGAGGAGCACGTTCAAATAATCAATCAATCAATCAATCAATCAATCAACTCATCAAACAATTACCATGTCTACCCTATCAGCATGAGAGGAAGCATATATATATTCACTCTGTCAACTCACCTAAATTCCTTGACAGTTTCAGCATCCCTCCACCACCCCGACTCCTCACTCTTGGCTTGTTCTTTCACAGCCAGGAATACGGGGGGAGTACTCTGGGTTCAGGCCAAATACCGAGCCCGGAGCCCTCTCCTCGGACAGCACGCCAAATACGCATTTATTCTATCTGACTTATTTGTAAGTGTGAACTCGTGAAAGATAAATGTATATGAATGGGACATTTTTCTGTACATGAACATAGTATTCCCAATGTTATGTTATATTGTATTAGAAAGGCAGAAAAAATATTTATTGCAGACTTTCTATTTTTCTTTGTTCAGTGGGTGGTTGGTTCATTTTTAAATATACTGAATACACATGATGTGTATATTTCTGTCTTCAGCTGATCCATCTGTTCAGGAGGAGAGCAGAAATGCCCCAGTGTCTGAGGAGGAGCAGCCCATCCAGTCCAGTCCAGTGCAAGTCCAGTCCAGTCCAGTGTGAGTCCAGTCCAGTCCAGTGTGAGTCCAGTCCAGTCCAGTCCAGTCCAGTGCGAGTCCAGTCCAGTCCAGTCCAGTCCACACACAATGACTCCATGCAGCCGACAGTTGAAGACTGAAATTCTTACAAGAGAGAAAAAAGAAGCAAGTATCTCTGTTTCTAATCACTTTTGACTGATTTTTGACATGGATCAGTGTAAACATTAATGCTCCTCCTAAGATACCCAATTCTAATGTTGCTCCAGACATTGGTTATTTTACTTCTGCTTTAATTTTGTTCAGTTTGGATTGTGTTTCATAGGTTTATATCCCAAAGGACAAGTCTCAGAGGAAACGTTTAGCTCTGCTAATCACCAACATACAGTTTGAGCACTTAAAACACAGGGCTGGAGCAGAGAGAGACGAGGAGAACATGGAGTGACTGCTGACGGCTCTGGATTACAGTGTTGAGAAATACACAAATCTCTCTGGAACTGTGCGTACAGCCTCATGAAATTAATATTATTAATAAATATCAGTGAAAGTCTTTGTGATGTACTGAAGAAGACTTTACAGAGTACTCGACTTTTGCATTGTCAATGCAAGATCTTGATGCACCTCTTAATGGAAATAAGTTTGTGATGTTATGTCCTATACACAAGAACATCCCAAAGACTTTCACTGAGGTTTAGCTCTGGACTCAGAGGAGCCGATTCATGTGTGGAAATGATTCTTCCAACCATTCTTTCACAATCTGAGCCTGATGAATCTTGACATTGTAATCCTGGAATATGGCCATGATGTGTCTTCATACATGCTTGTTTAAGAAATAAAAACCACACACTCCATTGGTTGGGTTAGAAGAACTGTCGCCAAACATATAACATGCTAGAAACATAATAATAACTGCAATAATGATCCAATCATATACTTTTAAGCATTTGCCTATTTAAAACAGTGACTTTTTTGTTTATATATATTTTTTAATTATATATATATATATATATATATATTTTTTTTTTTTTTTCACAGGAAATAGATACAGCAATCAAGGACTTCGCTGCATGTTCTGAACATGAAGACTCGGACAGCACCTTTGTGGTTATTATGTCTCATGGGAAAAAGACCTCATTTAGTGAAGAAACCATTTTAGGTGTCAACTATCATGAGAGGGAAAACCCCGATGTGTCACGATGTGGTTTTGTGTCCTGTCATGTTTAGTGGTTCCCTGTCTGTCTATTAGTCATCCCAGGTGTTTCCCATTAACCACGCCCCCTTGTTATCCTGTCTAGCTCGTTTACCCCTGTATTTAAGCCCTGTGTTTCAGCCATGTCTTTGTGAGTTCTTGTTTGACAGTCTTTGTGTCAACAGTTATGCTGTCGTTCGGTTGTTCTGTTCCTGTGTTCTTGTCCTAGTTTGTTCAAGTTAGAATCTATTTAATAAAGTGTGCTGCAACTGGATCTTGCTTCATCTGTACCTCAACCGCACCTCGTAACAGAAGAACTCACCAAACCTAGATCCAGCAGCCATGCCTACTTGGAGTCCTGATGTCCAGATCATCCGTCTTCGCCAGGAGAATCGCGCCATCAAGGATTATGTCGCAGAATTCCTCGAGCTGGCACATCTTGCACAAATGAGCACCCAGTGCTTGATGATCTTCTTCCGTGGGGGATTATCGGAACCACTCCGGTCTCTGATGCCCGAACCTGATCCGCACGGGTCTTTAGAAAGGTACGTTGACCTGGCCCTGTCGTGGAGCAGTTCCTTGTTTACTGTGGGCGAGGAGGAGAAGAAGCTCCCTGAACCCGCAATGTCCCCTCAGACCGCGCTCCACGTCTTGCCAGCAATCAAGCCAGCCACCAGATCGGTCTATGGCCGTACAGGACCGATCTCTAGCGTGGCCGATTCCCCGCTGATGTCAGCACGTGCTGCCACGAAGGCCATCATTCCAGGGTCTCGTCCCGCCGAGCCTGAGCTTCACGTCACGCCTGCCGAGCCTGAGCTTCACGTCACGCCTGCCGAGCCTGAGCTTCACGTCACGCCTGCCGAGCCTGAGCTTCACGTCACGCCTGCCGAGCCTGAGCTTCACGTCACGCCTGCCGAGCCTGAGCTTCACGTCACGCCTGCCGAGCCTGAGCTTCACGTCACGCCTGCCGAGCCTGAGCTTCACGTCACGCCTGCCGAGCCTGAGCTTCACGTCACGCCTGCCGAGCCTGAGCTTCACGTCACGCCTGCCGAGCCTGAGCTTCACGTCACGCCTGCCGAGCCTGAGCTTCACGTCACGCCTGCCATGCCTGAGCTTCACGTCACGCCTGCCGAGCCTGAGCTTCACGTCACGTCTGCTGATCCAGAGACTGTTCACGTCGCTTCTGCTGATCCAGAGACTGTTCACGTCGCTTCTGCTGATCCAGAGACTGTTCACGTCGCTTCTGCTGATCCAGAGACTGTTCACGTCGCTTCTGCTGATCCAGAGACTGTTCACGTCGCTTCTGCTGATCCAGAGACTGTTCACGTCGCTTCTGCCGATTCAGAGCTTCACCCCAGTCCAGCCGAACCTGCACTTCACGCCAGCCCAGAGTCTTCTTCACCGCTGGTCCCGCCCAGCTCAGAGTCCTCTTCGCCGCTGGTTCTGTCCAGCTTAACGCCCTCTTCATCGCTGGTCCCGTCCAGCACAGAGCCTTCGCCGCTGGTTCCGCCCAGTTCAGAGCCCTCTTCGCCGCTGGTCCTGCCCAGCTCAAAGCCCTCTTCGCCGCTGGTCCTGCCCAGCTCAAAGCCCTCTTCGCCGCTGGTCCTGTCCAACCCAAAGCCCTCTTCATCGCTGGTTCAGGATTCTATACCGGGGAGCCTCCCCAAGAAAATTTTGGGGGGGGGGGGGCAATAGGCCTCCGGACCAGCCCGATCCGTCGTGGCCACCCGAGGGGTCGTCGTCGCCCGAGGGGTCGTCTCCGCCCTGGCCGCCTGAAGGGTCGTCTCCGCCCTGGCCGCCCGAGGGGTCGTCTCCGCCGTGGCCGCCCGGGGGGTCGTCTCCGCCGTGGCCGCCCGAGGGGTCTTCTCCGCCGTGGCCGCCCGAAGGGTCTTCGCCCTGGTCGCCTGCACAGCCTGATCCGCCCTGGTCGCCTGCACAGCCTGATCCGCCCTGGTCGCCTGCACAGCCTGATCCGCCCTGGTCGCCTGCACTGCCTGATCCGCCCTGGCCTCCAGTCCTGCTACAGTCTCCAGGCCCTCTGCTGCTCCACGGGCCTGGCCCTCCATCCCGCCCCCGAGACCGCCTCCGCTTCACCACCCTCCTGAACTTTTTGTTGTTTTTATGGGCGTCAGGAGCCGCCCATAGGGGAGGGGCTATGTCACGATGTGGTTTTGTGTCCTGTCATGTTTAGTGGTTCCCTGTCTGTCTATTAGTCATCCCAGGTGTTTCCCATTAACCACGCCCCCTTGTTATCCTGTCTAGCTCGTTTACCCCTGTATTTAAGCCCTGTGTTTCAGCCATGTCTTTGTGAGTTCTTGTTTGACAGTCTTTGTGTCAACAGTTATGCTGTCGTTCGGTTGTTCTGTTCCTGTGTTCTTGTCCTAGTTTGTTCAAGTTAGAATCTATTTAATAAAGTGTGCTGCAACTGGATCTTGCTTCATCTGTACCTCAACCGCACCTCGTAACACGATGATTACTTCCGTGTTGATGACATCTTCTACAATCTGAACTCAGAGAAATTCAAGCCTGCTTTCATATTGCTATTTCCCGTTTTCTCATTACCTTTTTCTTTATTTAGTACTGCATTGTGTGTCCATTTCTCTGTCCAGAACACCCAGGAGGTTACTATTGCTCTGGTCGTTGGGCACACAGTGTTGGTTGGGTGCACGTGAGCAAAGATTTCGTCTGTTTTATGTCCAGCCCCCCTGGTCAGTTTACTGTATGTGACATGATTGCTGAAATGAGATTAATTTGTAGCTCGCACAAGTGTTTGTCTGTTCACGAATGTCTGGTAAAATTATTAAATTAATGATTTGATGTGTGACACCACTCAGATGTGTGACAAATAAAACAGTGCTGTTGTTTGTTTGGTTTTATACATATAAATGCTTAACTTACCCTAGATTTATCTCCACAGGTATCACTTCGTACAGAAATAGTATCAAAGGATCTTTTTTTGTCAACTACATTCAATTCAATTCAATTCAAATTTATTTGTATAGCGCTTTTCACAATACATATTGTTTCAAAGCAGCTTTACAGAAAGTGCATTTCAGAAATGTACATTGAGAAATACAGTTAGTTAATCATGTATTGATTTAGGGCATAAACATCGGCAGCGTCGAGTCGTCTCTTCACAGGCGCCGAGTCGTCTCTGCACGGGTGTTGGAGAATCTGTAGTTTCCATGAGAGGCTGGATACAAACTGGAGCTGACGATCTGTATTTACCTCGGGACTAGCGTCCCGAGATAACAACAGAAAAGCATATGGGAAATAATTAGCGTAGCTGCTGTTCGCAATATTAATGCATTCAATCTGATTCAACTGTAGTATAAAATGTAAGTATTATGTGAATGCCTGGCTGAAGAGATGCGTCTTTAATCTAGTTTTAAACTGGGACAGCGAGTCTGAGCCTCGAACAATATCAGGAAGGCCATTCCAGAGTTTAGGAGCTAAATGTGAAAACGCTCTCCCTCCTTTAGTGGACTTAGATATCCTAGGAATGACCAGAAGCCTCGAATTTAGTGATCTTAAAGAGCGCGATGGATTGTAGGGCGATAGAAGTTCCGTTAAATACACGGGAGCTAAACCATTTAGGGCTTTATAGGTCAGTAGCAATACTTTGTAATTGATACGGAACTTTATAGGTAACCAATGTAGAGACGACAGAATTGGTGTTATATGATCGTATTTTCTTGATCTAGTAAGAACTCTAGCGGCGGCATTTTGGACTAACTGTAGCTTGTTTATTGAGGATGCAGGACAACCAGCTAATAGAGCATTACAGTACAGGACACCCTTCTAAATTAAAGTTGTATTGTAAGAGGTTTTGTGGGCAGTTTTTTGGACTAATAAGTAATACCTCCGTTTTATCTGAATTTAATAGCAGAAAATTACATGTCATCCAGTATTTTATATCTTTAACACACTCTGTTAATTTAGATAATTTAGCGTTTTCATCTGGTCGTGATGAAATATATAATTGAGTGTCATCAGCATAACAGTGGAAATTAATTCCATGTTTTCTTATAATATTACCAAGTGGCAGCATATATATTGAGAATAGCAGAGGGCCTAACACAGATCCTTGCGGTACACCGTAGTTTACTGACGTTATCTTCGATTTTTCCCCATTTACGCAGACAAAATGGTATCGGTCAGATAAGTATGATCTGAACCAGCTTAATGCCTGTCCCTGAACACCAGTGTAGTTTTGTAGTCGGTCTAAGAGTATTGTGTGATCTATAGTATCGAACGCAGCACTAAGATCAAGTAAAACTAGTATTGAGATACAGCCTTGGTCAGAAGCTAAGAGTAAATCATTTGTGATTTTAACGAGCGCAGTTTCTGTGCTATGGTGTGGCCTGAATCCAGACTGAAACTTTTCATAGATATCATTTTCTTGCAAGAAAGAGCACAGTTGAGCGGACACAACTTTTTCTAGTATTTTAGACATAAATGGAAGATTTGAAATGGGTCTGTAATTTGCTAGGTTATTATGATCTAATTGTGGTTTCTTAATAAGAGGTTTTATAACTGCCAACTTGAATATTCTTGGAACATGACCTAAGGATAAAGACGAGTTAATAATATTGAGAAGAGGCTCTTCCACTACAGGTAACACTTGTTTCAGTAGTTTAGTTGGTATTGGATCTAATAAACACGTTGTTGGTTTAGATGCAATGATAAGTTTATTTAACTCTTCCTGTCCTATAGTTGCAAAGCGCTGTAATTGTTCTTGCGGGGTGATAATTGAGGCTGAATCATAAGACACCATTAAAGATTGTACATTTACAATTGTGTTTCTGATGCTTTCTATTTTCTCAGTGAAGAAATTCATAAAATCATTACTACTACACTGTAACGGAATATTTTGCTCCGGTAGCGTCTGTTTATTTGTTAGTCTAGCGACGGTGTTAAATAAAAACCTAGGATTATTTTGGTTGTTTTCTATGAGTTTGCGGAGATGCTCAGCCCTGGCTGCTTTTAGGGCCTTTTTATAACGTGACATACTGTCTTTCCATGCGATTCTAAAGACCTCTAGATTAGTTTGTTTCCATTTACGCTCTAAATTACGAGTTTCTCTCTTTAGAACATGCGTAACACTGTTGTACCATGGTGCTTTAATTTTCTCTCTAACCTTTTTTAATCTAATTGGTGCAACGATGTCTAATGTACTAGAGAAAATGGTGCTCATAGTGCTAGTCATTTCCTCTAGTTCATCTGTTTGTTTGGGTTCACTGAGCAGCTGAGATAGATCAGGTAAGCTATTTGAGAAATGATCTATAGTTGTTGGAAGGATTGTTCTGCCTGGTCGATAACGCGGCGCAACATGACAAATTTCAGCGGTACGTAATATGCAAGTGACCATGTAATGGTCAGTGACTTCATCACTTTGCGGTATAATATCTATATCGGTTGGATCGGCTCCATGTGATATAATTAAATCTAGCGTATGATTAAGACGATGAGTGGGACCAGTTACGTTTTGCTTGACCCCAAAGGAGTTTAATAAATCTGTAAACGCAGCCCCTAAAGCATCATTTGAATTATCTACGTGTATGTTAAAATCTCCAACAATTAATGCTTTATCGACATTGACCAAAAGATCTGAGAGAAAGTCTGCAAACTCTTTTAGGAAATCAGCGTAAGGCCCAGGCGGTCTATATACGGTAGCCAAGGCTAGAGATAATATGGATTTCTTTCTTACATCTAAGAGAGTAACATTTAGCACAAGTACTTCAAACGAATTAAACCTGTGACCTGTTTTCTGAGTAACAGTAAGAATATCTTTATAGATTATAGCAACACCACCGCCACGACCAATCAGATGGGGCTCATGCTTGTAACAGTATCCAGGAGGAGTAGACTCATTAAGACCGAAATAATCATTTGGTTTAAGCCAGGTTTCAGTAAGGCAAAGTACATCGAAACTATTATCTGTGACCATTTCATTTACAATAACCGCCTTAGGTGTAAGCGATCTGATGTTTAAAAGACCTAGCTTTATAAATTGTTTTTGTTCACTAATATTGAGATTTTCTGGTTTAATCACAATTAGATTTTTCTTAGATCCTGCAGTAGATTTATTATTTGATCTCACTAAACGAGGAATAGACACAGTTTCAATATAATGTTCTACATTGGTACTTATATCAATTAAGTTTGGACAGCAAAGAGTGTGATTTGGACTTTGACTTACTAGTCATATGGTGTGTAGCGTCTTGGAGATGTTGTCCGACAGAAGAGCCGCTCCGATTCTGCTGGGGTGAAGGCCATCAGCACGGAAGAGCCTAGGTCGCTCCCAGAAAAGATTCCAATTATTTACAAAGAGCAGTCTCTGTTCATTACACCATGACATTAACCATTCATTTAGAGCAAATAATCTACTGAACCTTTCGTGTCCTAGTCGTGTCTGGGAAGCGGTCCAGACACGATGATCGTTGTTTCAGGCGATGTACTGCGTACCGTCTCGATCAGGCTCCTGTAGTCCTTCTTCAGAACCTCCGACTGCCGTAGCCTGATGTCGTTCGTTCCCGCGTGCAGCACGACAGCTCCGACGGGCTCGTCACCGTTCAGAATCCCGGGAACCTGTGCAGCGACATCGAGAACACGAGCACCAGGAAAGCAGTGAGTGCGAACCTTACCTTTACCTATGGTAGCACGGACATGCCGGACGATGGAACTGCCGATGATCACAGCGTCGCATTCCGTCTCGCGTAGAGGGGAGAAGCGGTTCCGGGTGGAGATCTCGAAGACCGGGAGGGGCGGAGAGGTCCTAGCTCTGGTCCTGGCCCGCGTCTTCCGCTGTGGAATCACCCAGGGTCCATGTTGTTGTGTCGGTGCCGGAGTGAATGAAACCAGGGATGATCGCATCCTGGGCAGAGAAACACATGGAGTAGACGAGGTCGGAGTCGAAAGGTTACTAACCACTGACCTGTGAGCATCGGCGCGTGATGTTTCAAGCGCGAAACGTCGATCTCGTAGCTCGGCCTGTCTCTCTAGTAGGTCGCGGATCTGCTTCTCCACGGATTCCAGCTCTAACTGCACAGAATGCAGCTCGAAGGTGTCCTCACCTGCACTCAAAGGTAACGTTAGACACACATCCGTTATATTCGCCATTATAGCAGATGTGCTATAATGGCGAATTATAGCTTTCAGTGATACGGGTGTAAATAAGTCGATCGATAGGCGCGACCACGTGTGTAATGCTAGCGGGCTAAGGCTAGTAGCGGAAGTTCGAAAGGTTGGATATATGTAGCGATATCAGAGCAATCCGATTGTTTTTTAAGGAGAATAGTATTCCAGATATGTTCACACGCTATAAAAAATGAAAAAGTTCGTTTGTAAAAGAGTGTAAAGAAGAAAAACAAGGTTTCTGAATTAATTCGACGGAGCTCCAAACACAACAACGCACTCAGTCGCGACGCATGCCATTGTGGAGGTGTTCTGTGAAAGGGCTCATGATGATAACATCATGGAACTGTTCAGGAAGGTAAATGAAGAACATTTAAATTGGTTTACTTTTCCAATGGTTTGATTTTGATTTTTGATTTTTTAAAAGAACAGTACTTTAAAGTAAAGTACAGTTTTTTCACTTTCAAATTTATTTATTTATTTATTTTTTTTATAGGTCAGCTCACGCACGGATAACGACCCACGTTTCCCACAGCAGTGCAAAATATTGCCAAGTATAGAAAGAGTCACGCTTACAAAAAAAATATAACTGTTCCCTGGACTTTGAGTATGTGCAGTTTCAATCACACTTTTATGGCAATCTCTAATTCGACATCTAAACAAAAAAAAAAGTCTAAATATGAAAAAAGAGTGTGTGCTCTAAAGAAATGTGCTCTAAATTTGTTTCTGAAATTAAATATTTAAAGTTGGTAAGAGTAATACTGAGCTCAAGACATAAATCTATGCTGTAATTAAAATTATGACATTTATTAATTTATATATAACCTAATTAATTCGTCATTTTTATATATCATTCTTATTTTTTTTTTTACTTGATCCCATTTAATGAAATTTCATCATATACTTCTCTATTACCATATTATTGTATTAACGACATAACCGATTAATAAGTTGTTGTCCACCCATGTCCATTAAAAATGGAGACAATGTGCAGTCAATTTTCCACCCCCCTTGTTTGATATGACAACATTTACAAATCTTTGATAAAAATGCAAATGAATCAATAAATCTTTTCTAATTTGTTGCCATCACTGTCTCTTGCCTGCTTATCCTTCTGCATTTGGTTGAAGCCTGAGTTAACTCATACTGAAGTTCTGTTCATATGTTGGCATATTTGAAATTAAATCTTGGCATGCCATCATAGGGTTGAGTTTAGCTTCATGGCACACATGTAGTCGCTTCCCCGCTCAAATAAAGTGAAGGTAGATGTTATAGACACGTTATGGCTGCTCGGTGCCTGCTCAAAGTTACATGTAAAGGGTCTAGAATCGCCCCTGAAAGCGAGAAAATAAAACTAGTTAAGGCTATTTCAGCAGCTGTGAATAAATAATGCACACTTGAATTGAGTTCATTTGTTTTGACAATAAAGTAATGTTTATCTCTATGGTTTTAAACTCATAATGGTTCTAAAATATCCTGTATAAGAGCAGAAGCCTGTTTATGTTATACATTATAACAAAGAACGTATGAATTTATCACAAAATAGACAACATTTAAATACCCAATGTTGTAGCTTGAATGTCTGTAATTTTCTTTCTTCATTGACTTTTGACCCGCGTCCAGCAGCAGAGACTCCAACTACACATCCATTCAGGACATGAGAGAGGAACCAATGAAGAATGAAAACAGACTGAGAATCAGAAAGACACATGAAATAGAGGAGAGCAGACAGTGTGTGACGTCTGCTTTAACACACACTAATCACTGCATCATCTCAATGTTTAGTGTCTGAATCTCTCAGTCCTCAATCTGAACTTTACAGATGTAACATGACACACAGTCCATTCATTATGTGCAAAGATTTATTGAACAAAACCAGTAACAGTGCTACACTGTACAGATGTTAAATTACAGATACATTTTCTCCTGATCTGATGCTTAGAAGTTACTTACTTAGTTACTTAGATTCATTCAAATTAATTTATATTTTTTGCAATGTATTTGGACTCGAATAAAACCACACAGAAAAAAATAAGATATATAAAAGAGGTAACTATAAAATGTAACAAGTCAAGGTTGAACCAAATCAAAGACAAACATATGAATTACTCAGAATTGTAGTTTTGGCATAATTTTGCAAAGACAAACACAGAGTGATGTACAACTTACTACAAAACCATAAAATGGATCTTTCCGGACAATCCAGCAGGATGAAACTGAGACTGAGGATCCTCAGAAACTGTGACAAAATCTACAGTACCTTTATGAGATCAAATGAAGAGCCAGTGTTTCTACAGACCATCATCTCTGACTCCCTGAAGTCTCCACTGACTCACACAATAACAGACTGGATACCGGATATTAGTGGCGTGTGGTCAGAACCTTCAGAACCTTCAGTGAAGGAGTGACAAATCAGGACAGCAAAAAAGATTAAAAAGTTATTTAATGTTAAATAATATCTATCTATATCTATCTATCTATCTATCTATCTATCTATATATATATATATAAATGATTTAACAATAAATGTTATGTATTTAAATAAAACGTAAAAAAACAGCTTGACTACTGTTGTGTTTATGAAATGAAAATTGACCCTTCTGTGTTTCTTTGTGTAAACGCTGTAGAGTTTGTAGTAGTGCTATAAAAAACAGCAAGCACCTGGTTTATCTTACTACCACCTCTCATGTATTTCTTAGAAACTATAAAGGAAATATATAACGATTACCTCAAATGGATTAACCTAATCTTTCCTGATGGACAGAGGGTGTAAGTCTGCGTTAGCCAATCAGAAAATCGATATGATATGATCGATATAGTTTACAGAGCAATTTGCATATTCACAAAATATTCTGAAAAGTCCAGTAATTTATTCATACACTGTAAAAAATAATTCTGTGGCTTAGTAAATATTACAGAAAATTTTTACTTTATTTACTTAATAAAATCTCTGAATATCGTTTACTTGATTGTTTACGGAAGAGGATTAGGGCCAGGCAATAATAAAAAAAATAAAACCATCTCGAGATTAAAGTCATTATAATGCGACATTAAACTCGTTAAATTTCGAGAAAAAAAGTCGAAATACAATCTTGAGAATAAACTCATTAAATATCGAGAATAAAGTCGTTGTGTTGCGAGAAAAAACTCGTTAAATTTCGAGAAAAAAGTCGAAATACAATCTCGAGAATAAACTCATTAAATATCGAGAATAAAGTCGTTGTGTTTCGAGAAAAAAACTCGTTAAATTCCGAGAAAAAAAGTCGAAATACAATCTCGAGAATAAATTCATTAAATATCGAGAATAAAGTCGTTGTGTTTCGAGAAAAAAGTCGAAATACAATCTTGAGAATAAACTCATTACATTTCAAGAATAAAGTCGTTGTGTTTCGAGAAAAAAAGTCGAAATGAAATGTAGAGAATAACGCATTCGATCTGTGTTCATTAGCCTACTGATAGAGGACATGGCAGAGTTGGATCACTTAGTCAAGCTATATTTTAGACTTTCTTTCAGTAACAAAGCCGTCTAGGTCGGCTAGAGGAGGAGCTGTACTATCATGGAATAATGTCCACTTTAATGCACCCTATAGGCGGGTGAGAAACAGCGCCATGAATTATGCAGAAAATGCAAGACTGCTCTTTGTGCATTGTGTAATGTGTCAAGTTCAAAGCTTCATAAAACAATAATTCCACAGTAAAAACTGCTTAAAATTTGGATTTCGTTAGACAACAGCTCTTCTATAATGGGATAATGTCCACTTTAACGCACCCTCTGATGCGGCCTAAATGCACAACTAGTAGGAATGATGGCGATCATGGATCAAGAAGGCGACTCTGAATTTGTTTGCCCCATTTAAAACTTTAACGGTCCATAAAAAAACCCGGTAGCCTACAGAAATTTGTGCCAATATTTCGGTTTCCACTAGATCAATATATGCTCTATTACTCCCAGTCGGATTTAACGCACCCTTACATATGGCTGAGAAATGCAGAATTTCTTCATTCATTTCTAACACAGCTTGGTGCGAGCAATGCCATACACACAGGGTGCTTAAGGAAGCGCTGCGTCATTTAAAGGGGAGGTCCGCGCGTCAATAAGTAGCCTAACGAATAAGTAACTGGATTCAGCCTCGTATGCAACGAACTCTGATCGAATGCGTTATTCTCAATATTTCATTTCGACTTTTTTTCTCGAAACACAACGACTTTATTCTCGAAATTTAATGAGTTTATTCTCACGATTATTTCGACTTTTTTTCTCGAAATTTAACGAGTTTTTTCTCGAAACACAACGACTTTATTCTCGATATTTAATGAGTTTATTCTCAAGATTGTATTTCGACTTTTTTTCTCGAAATTTAACGAGTTTTTTTCTCGAAACACAACGACTTTATTCTCGAAATTTAATGAGTTTATTCTCAAGATTGTATTTCGACTTTTTTCTCGAAATTTAACGAGTTTTTTCTCGCAACACAACGACTTTATTCTCGATATTTAATGAGTTTATTCTCAAGATTGTATCTTGACTTTTTTTCTCGAAATTTAACGAGTTTAATCTCGCATTATAATGACTTTAATCTCGAGATGGTTTTATTTTTTTATTATTGCTTGGCCCTAATACTCTTCCGTAATTGTTTGAGTTAAACATACCAAAATAATTTTGTAAAAATCCAACAGTTAATTTTAGATCAAATTTACAGATATATTTAAGTTTTTTTCAATAAAATGATTTAGTATTTTACAAACAAATTATTTCTTTATAATATACTTAATATATTTAAAAAAAAATGTTGTAAAATATTTGAGAATGTTGAATTAAACTGATCTGTTTCAAGAAACAAAACTATTACTTAATTCAAATCAATATTATTAATATATTTAACACTCTTAAGAAATTGGGTAAGTTTACTCAATTAAAACAATGCACCCCTCCCCCACCCTCTGACGTGACGACAATTCGACGGTTGGTTGAGTGAGCGCGGGCTGTTTGAACTCTCCAGTCCAGAACAACAGCTCTCTTCTCAGCGTCGCAGATTTGGTGCATTTCCTCTGTGAAATTCAGGTTTGTGTATATTTTATTTTTATCTATAAAATCATTACTGTGCTTTAAATCATTTTATTTCATGCAAAACAACATACAGAGGCGTTATTCAACACCTAAACGAGAGTCGCGTCTGTCTTTTCGCGTGATTGAAACGCCTTGCATAAACGCACGACTTTATTCCTAATGATAATGAATATAATTAATTTGGATGATAAAATGTCCTCAGAACTGTGCACTGTTTGTTTATTGGCAGGTTATGGAGTCAGTCGCTCACAGTATCTTTCGGCTGTGCGTGAAACGCTGGACGGCGGTATGAAGTTCAAAGTTCACCCGCAGAGCGCGAGTCCATCTCCGGCTCGAGAACCAGCGCTGATCCGGTGGAAATTGGATAACAGACCGATTGGTTACACTTGAATTAGGCTACCTGAATGTTTAAATGTTTAATTTTTACTTCTAAAATGTTTTTTAAATGAGTTAAAGCAATATTGTATGTGTTAAAAACAGTGTAAAATGTGCTGTATTGCTGTACTCATCGACAATAAAGGCCAAGTCATGTAACGTAGGCTACTGGTTGTTGTATGAAATAGGCTGCTATTTTACAAAGGTTTAGAGAAAATTAATTTATTAATGCATTCATAATTATTACTCATAAATAAAAACAGTTAATAATACTCATAAATATTATTTTTTAAATGTTTAAATGGTAAATTATTTCCACTTATTTTTATTTGTTAATGTACCAGATGCAGTTACTCAGATTTACTTAATTTTTTTTACTTGAATTTACTCCAATTCATACAGTATATTTAATTGATTTCACAGTTTTAAAATTTACTCAATATTTTTAAGTGTAAAAATGTTTCACCAATAAAATTAAGTTTATCCCAGTAATAGTTTTTAGAGTGTATAAGCAAATCTGACCAATCACATCTCTTATTAGCACTGCGGAGGTTGGCCTTCATGGCCCATTGAAGAGGAGCCTTTCTGTACACTTTATGTAGAATTTGTTTGAATCTGTCATTTGTCACAATTGTGAATTTATATCTCCTTATTCTGACTTTATTTTAGATAATTGTGAATTTATATATCATGATGTAACTTAAAATGCGTTTCCATATGTGTCTTTTTGGTTCATCACAGGAGGCTGTTAAATCTGACACAGAGACACTGAAGAATCATTATAAACTCTAAATCCAGCATAGAGGGGTTCAGTGAATGTGGTGTTGAATGTGTATAAGTGTGTGAGTGTGTGTGTGTCAGAGACCCTGTAGAAGGACAGAGTGCCGGCCGACACATCCACATACACTCCTACTCTCTTAGAACAAGATGAAGGGACAGGAATGTTTGTTCTCTTACTATTGTGCCAGACAGAGTAAATATCATCACAACAGTAAAGATTCCAGGACTTTTCATTCAGTCCAAACCAACATTCACTCCCTCCTTTCCTGCTTATTCCTTTATATGTCACTGCTATATGACCCCATCCAGTCCATTCAGCCTCCCAGTAACAGCGTCCAGTCAGACTCTCTTTACACAGCACCTGTTCATAGTTCTCAAATCTCTCTGGGTGATCAGGATACAGCTGATACTCTTTCTCATATGTTGTTTTTTTGTTCCCATCAGACAAAGAGAGACGAGTGTGTGCTGTGTTTGGATCCAGAGTGAGATCACAAGCATCTGTGCACAGAAAGACAGATCAGAAGAGCGGTGGCATTAAGAATGCAGAGGTCTGCATGTGTGTGAGGACTTACATTTCCGCAGTCCTGGTGTGATCCTGAAATGTCCTCCATGATCCAAACTGAGCAGAGAGAAAAACAAATAATGTTTAAAGGTGCAATATGTAATATTGGCTGCTAGCTGTTGTAATGGGCACTGCAGTCCATATTCAAAATATTGGAGAGAGTTGTTTCTCCCACCCCGTCCTCAGAATCGACGCTCACATGATTTGCCAGATTGAGAAACGCAACAGGAATGAGGGTGCATGACAATGGAAAGCGATACATTTCATGTTCCTTTCATGAGCCTCACATTGCAAGCTGATCAGCCAATGTAATAATTTGCAATGTTTTTACTGCAGAAGCTTTTTAGGTTGGGTAAAATCTGCAATCTTTGACTCAGTTGTTTGCTGGCTGCAATCCGCTGTGTTTTCCACCAACTGGCAACCCGTGTTTCGAAATACTATTGGGGAAATTTGCAGTGTAGCGGGATCACACAGACCAAAACCAAAACAGACATTCAGCCCCAGAAAGCACATTTAAAAGTAGAATAACTGGCTGAAGCATTGTTTTTCATAGAAACTAGTAGTTGAACTTAGCATGTTTCTTGTATTTCTACAAGCATATTATGGTAGTTTTATGCTTTAGTAAAGTAAGGACCCAATATATTCTTCGCTTAGGAGTAAAAATACTTTTGAAATAGGTGACCATTTAGATGATCCTTTAAGAGGATATGCAAATATGTGGTAAACAACCAAAAATGTCAGCTGTGAAAGGACAGACTAAATAGAGGAAATGAACCGGAGAAGATTTCCATGTAAAAAACAAAAGAGCCTCAGAGCCACACCTAACTATTACATAAACGCCACGGACCGATGGTAGTTCGAAGGTGTTTACCAGACTTTTCTGACTTTTGTTTTTAGCTTTTCAAGAAAGTATATGATTTTGCTTTCAATATTTACTAATGTCCTGCAGAGTTCAGCTCCAACCACAATCAAACACACCTGATCCAGCTAATCAAGTTTACTTGAAAATTACAGGCAGGTTTGTGAAGTCAAGGGGTTAGAACAGAAGTCTGCAGGAAGGCAGACCTCCAGGACCAAGGTTGACAACGATTAATTGTGCACTTTATGAACATTCTGCAGATTTTATCTGAAATCGGTAAATACACTCGCTCGTTATTTAGTGAAAAAATAAAACTGTAGTCTAGTAATTTTTTTAAAAGCTAAATTAAATTAAAACCTCTAGTTTTACACCTCTAAAGTTGGATATAACAGATTAAAAATGTTGTTCTTACATGAGGTTTATGGATTTTTCTGTATTAAATCAGAGAGTCAGCAAAAAAAATAATGGGAGCACAACATTTCATAAAACATTATCTTAACAAAATATCCCTCTTAGGAAACATATGAGTCATAACTAGCCCACATACTTGAGTATCTGCAGTTTGTACTTTGGATCCTTCAGTTTGTCATTGAGCAGCTGGACTCCAGATTCTCCCAGGTGATTGTAGCTCAGATCCAGCTCTCTCAGGTGTGAGGGGTTTGAACTCAGAGCTGAAGACACATAACCACAGCCTTTCTCTGTCACCATACAGCCTGACAACCTACAGACACACACACAGTCAGATCATCAACAAACACACATCAACATTATGACCGTCTGAGTGTATATATATCCCTTATATGCTCTAACAAACCTCAGTATCTCCAGCTGACAGTTTGGACTCTTTAGTCCATCAGAGAGCAGCTCCACTCCTGAATCCTGCAGGTCATTGTTACTCAGATCCAGCTCTCTCAGAAACGAGTTTGAAGATTGAAGGGCGGATGCCACAGTTTTAAATGACTGGCAACTGAGATTACAGCCAACAAGACTAAAAGAGAGCAGAACACAATTTTCAGTCTGTAAATTCTCTAACAGTTAAAATGTATCTGACTGAAGTTATATACAAATATTAAGTAACTTAAATGAGTATACAAGAGAGAAAAAAAACACGCACAGGGCTTTTCTGCAGTTGATCACAGCTGGTATCAGTCTTCTTCTCCCCTCATCTGATGTGTTGTATGTCTTGAGGTCCAGCTCATCCAGCACCTCCTCTGACATCTGAAGCATGTAGGCGATTGTTGAGCAGTGAGCAGGAGAGAGTTTCTTCTCTGAGAGTTTGACTGATTTCACAAACTCCTGAATCTCTCTGGACAGAGTCTGATCTTTGACTTCCAGCAGACAGAGGAATAGATTGATGGATCTTTCAGCGGAGAGTCCTTGTCCATCTTTGATCTTCTCTTTAATGTACTGTGTGGTTCTCCTGATGCTCTCTGAGGTTTTCTCTGTGTGTGTCAGTAGATCCTGTAAGAGTCTCTGATTGGACTCCAGTGAGACGCCCAGCAGGAACCGCAAGAACAGATCCAGATGTCCATTTTTGTTCACTATAGCCTTATCAGTGACTCTTTTATGGAGATTTTCCAGTGCATCAAAACATGCATCAACAGTGTTGTTTATGTTGTAGTAAAACACATAGAAAGCAGCAAGAAACTCCTGAACGCTCAGATGAATGAAGCTGTAGACTTTCCTCTGATGAATCACAGATTCCTCCTTAAAGATCTCAGTGCAAATCCCAGAATACACTGAGGCGTCAGTGACGTCTATGCCGCTCTCTCTCAGGTCCTCCTCATAGAACGTCACATTGCCCTTCATCAGCTGTATGAAAGCCACTTCAGCAAGTTTCACAATCACTTCTCTGTTGGACTTCAGGAGTTTCTCTGAATCTTTCTCTTCATACTTCTGATTCCTCATGTTGATCTGAATCAGCAGGAAGTGGATGTACATTTCAGTCAGAGTTTGAGGGATTTCTGCACTCAGATCTTCTTCCAGGAGTTTTTGAAGCACAGTGGATGAGATCCAGCAGAAGACGGGTATGTGGCACATGATGTGGAGGCTTCTTGCTCTTCTGATGTGTGAGATGATTCTGCTGGCTTGATGCTCGTCACTGATTCTCTTCCTGAAATATTCCTCCTTCTGAGGCTCATTAAATCCCTGAATTTCTGTCAGATGGTTGATGTATTTGGAGGGGATCTGATTGGCTGCTGCTGGTCTGGAGGTGATCCAGATGAGAGCAGAGGGAAGAAGCTCTCCTTTAATGAGGTTTGACATCAACACACCCACTGATGAAGTCTCAGTCACATCAGAAACTTTCTGAGCGTCTGAAAACATCAGTGTGATTCTGCTTTCATCCAGACCATCTAAGATGAACACAACTTTACACTCCTCATAAATCTTTGAGTCCAGACTGTGAAGTTCAGGATGAAAGTCCAGCAGAAGTTTGTGAAGACTGTACTGATGATCTTGGATCAAGTTTAGCTCTCGAAATGGAAGCACAAACATGAAATCTACATCCTGATTAGATTTTCCCTCGGCCCAGTCCAGAATGAACTTCTGCACAGAGACGGTTTTCCCGATTCCAGCGATGCCTTTAGTAAGAACAGTCTTGATTTGGTCTTTCTCTTCACATCCTGGTTCAGGTGAGGCTTTAAAGATGTCGTTGCAGTAGATTAGAGTGTCTTGTGAGTGTTGTGTTCGGGCTGTTTTCTCCATCTGTAAAACCTCATGTTCTTCATTCACTTCTTCACTCTCTCCCTCTATGATGTAGAGATGTGTGTAGATCCTGTTCAGGAGGGTTTCATTCTCTTGGAGTTTGATTCCCTCAAATAATCTCTCATACTTGATCTTCATGCTGGTTTTGTGCTGGTCTTTGACTCTTTGCAGGTCTCCAGTCTCATGTGTGTGTGTCTGCAGGACTACTTCAGTTTTGTCCTGATAGTGGGATGTAGAGGATGGCACAGATCTGATCAGCTCTTGTATCTCCGCCCTGCTGTAATTAAATAGTAAAGAGCAGCAACTGCAGTCATTAGAATGACCATTAAATAACATCAAAATGTATTGGTTACTATATATAATTTTATGATGTTGCATACTTAAAAAAAAAATTTTTCATGGTATTTCTTTCTTTTTCTTATTTCTTTTTTTTACAGAGTTTTTTCATTAAAATATTTTTTTCATCTTAGATGCACTACAATAAATCAACAAGTAAAGATTTATACTAACGGAGAGTCAGAGGTCACTGGTCCATCACTGAAATTAAAGGGTTGCATTATGGATCTGCTACTCTTCAGAGACACACCGCTGGGTTCTGGAGACTCTGATCTCTGTCTCTTCCTCCTGCTGATGCTGACAAATGACAAACAAACAAAATGGAATTTTGGAGCACTAGCTATGCCGTATAACTAGAATGATCAATATATTTATACGTATTTATTAATTTAGCAGACACTTTTCATCTTTTAATCCATTTACAATAAAGCAATACAAAAGTTCATCCAATAGAGTAACATGAGAGATGAAAGAGATGAAGTATTTTGATTGATTTATTAGACAATATTGAAATTTGTACACAGAGGGATCATACATCATTTCAAACTGTCGATGATAAAATACACAGAAAAGCCAAATACTTATTTCCATTGTGGTCCTCTATGTTTACAAAATGTAAGAACAGAACAGAACAGATCATATATGGAGAGAAATCACCATCAAGTTCAGCATCTCACACTACATCACTTTAAAATTAATGATAAAAAAGCAATTTTTTAACTTCCTTTCTAAAATCCCTTTCAACTTTTATCTGCTTTAAACAACAAGGTAAATTAATATACTAATATATAGAAAGGATTTCATCCCTATTAATCTCTTAAATCTACAAGGATAAATATCAGTGCTAAATATCCCCTACCTACTACCTAATATCCTACTACCCCTTGTGGAATGACTATGCACATTTTTAACATGTACATAATAATCTATCAGGTACCTTGGGAGCACTTTTCTTTATCATTTTAAATGCCAACACCAATTTAAGAAATGTTACCCTTTTTTCAACTTTTAAAAAACCAAGCTCTCTAAAATGTTCATCATTTAGATGCAACTGTGGATGTGCTTTCAATATTACCCTGCATAGCTTATTTTGAGCAGTTTGCAAAAAGAGCTGTCTCATGAACACGCAGTCAAGCACAGACCATCAGGCAAGGTCAGGATTTTTGTTAAATAATACATAAAATTTCATATCATAGCCTATACCAGAACAATTCATTTAGACTATGACACGTATCGCATGGGATTATTCTGTGATACAGATGAAAAAAATTATGCTGGTCGCTATTCACAGCCATTAAATTTATTTAGGTTTTTATCCACGAGCAGGAAACTTTCCTTTTGTGGTCATAAACAGTTTTACATAAACATAAACAAAGTAAAGCTTTACAGTAATGTAACTACTTTTTTCGGGTACAAGTAGTGTAACGCGCTACAGCTGAAAATTTGGTAATGAAACATAGTTGCTTTTTCAATTTGGCGCATCGTTACTTTTCGCAGGGACAGATTTGACAGCGACACTGCCTTCTGTTACGCTGACGGCTGAAGCAGATGCAGAAGCAGGATCCAATTGCAGCAGGTTTTATTAAACAAACTCAAAAGATAACAAACTCAGACAGACTAGGACAAGAACACAGGACTCAGGAACTTAACAACCGGACGACAGCGTAACTGTAGACACAAAACAGTCAAACAAGAACTCACACAGAAAGGGCTGAAACAAAGGGCTTAAATACAGGGGTAAACGAGCTAGACAGAATAACAAGGGGGCGTGGTTAATGGGAAACACATGGGATGACTAATAGACAGACAGGGAACCACTAAACATGACAGGACACAAAACCACATCGTGACACCTTCTCAGCTGCGCGCTTCCCCAATAGTCTCAAGCTCCACGGTACGTGACAGAGGCTGGTAGCAGAGCAATCAATTCTGTGAATTACACTGCGCAAACCAAAAGTAATACTACACACCGGATGAAGAAAGTTTGTCTCTCCACAGAACATAAAATATTTATTTAATTGTATTTATTTAATTGTATTTTTCGTGTTCGCATTTATAGGGAAAAAACAATGTTACGGATGAGACAGTTCTCCGTTACGGACGTGACCGCTCTGAAAGCGGCACTAAAAGACTGCTTTAGGCCCCAGTCACACCAAAAGCGTTTTTTTTCAGGTTTGAAAACGCGAGGCGCACAGCACTGCCCCGATCACACAGAACGAGCAGTGCGCTGCGTTTTTTATGTTGCTAGGCAACCACCGAAACAGCTGTCCTGTCAGTCAAGTAAACGTCAAATCAGCCTTTTATTAACTATATTTACTTTCTGTTAACATTGTGGTAGTTACGGTCCGTGGAGTCGTTAAGCTCCTGGTAACCCGCGAGAGCACCACAAGTTTATCCTCCATCATCGCACTCTCTGGGCGTTCAAATCAACTTATCAGCACTCCCCCACTGCAGGCTTCTGGAATACATTGTAAATCACTCTGTATAAAAGCATCTGTTAATGCTGAAATGGCCAGTGTCTCACCTGGGGTCAGAGGTCATTGATGCATCACTGGATCCAGACGGAAGATTCCTCATGGATTGATCACTCTTCACAGACTCACAGCTGGATCCAGGAGATGGAGGACTCGTTTCAGAGGCAGTGTCCTCATCTTGTCTTTCAGTATGGAAACTCATTTTAGATTTCTCCTGCTCTCATTTCTCAAATCAGATGTCAGACCTTTTGTGAAGAAACACAGTTATTTTTAAATACTTTTCTGTAGTACGATGTTGCAATAAAGTACATCTTAATTATTTTTAGAACATTGACTTCATCCATTTTATAATGAACACAAACAAATATATCTCATTGTAAACTAAAACATATGGTAATGTAAAGGTTCTTTAGTAATATTTGTTATTTTCTAAATGTGTCAATAGGTCAGGGATGGAAATTAACTTTTTTGTCCACCGGCCACTGTGGCTGGTGGATTTCAAAATCTACCAGCCACTCAATGTTTTTACCAGCCACTTTCTTATTTTTAACCGACAATGTGTAACTGCATGTGAAAATTAATACCACTTAAAAATGAAAATTCTGTCATCATATACTCACCCTCATGTTGTTTCAAACCTGTATGAATTTCTTTCTTCTGCTGAACAGAAAGGAAGATATTTAGAAGAATGTCAGTAACCAGACAGTTTCTGGTCTCATTGACTTCCATAGTAGGAAAACAATATACCATGGAAGTCAATGAGACCAGAAACTGTCTGGTTACTGACATTCTTCTAAATATCTTCCTTTCTGTTCAGCAGAAGAAAGAAATTCATACAGGTTTGAAACAACATGAGGGTGAATATATGATGACAGAATTTTCATTTTAAAGTGGAGTATCCCTTTAAGCAGTTTATTTAATCTCAAGTCTCAATGAAATACTGACATTTTCTATTTCTCTCTTATACACTCTTTCTCTCTTATATATATATATATTTCTCTTTTTTACCTGGATGTGGCATTTGGATGATTCGTGGTATTTTATGGCTTCCAGTTTTACGTTTTTAGTCCCAACAATGAAACTATTATTTACACGAGAACGCTCGCGGGTGAAAACGTAAAAATATTTGATCAGATGTGACTTTCGTTTAGACGGCGACGGCGTTTTTGGGGCTTAAAAACGCAAAAAAGTGAAACCACCCTTCAGAGTGGAAATCTTAAAAACGCTCCACCGTCGCGTTCCCGTCGGTGCGTATAGCGCGTCCGGCGCGAGTGATTTCAATGTTAAGTTAAGGCAAAGATGTTTTCTCTGCAGACATCTTAACCAGCTCTTAACGCCTGCGATGTAACGCCACATTTTTTTTTTTTTTTTTTTTCTAAAAGTGTCCGCCGTCTGTGTGAAACAGTATGCTATTTTTATTTACCCGCCACGGTGGCCGGTAGGTGAAGCGAGTTTACCCGCCACAACACAAAATCACCCGCATTTGGCTGGTGGCGGGTGCTAATTTCCATCCCTGCAATAGGTTTAAACCTTGTACAGAACCGTTTAATGCCCCTTTAACCCTTTAATGAACCTTTAACAGAACATGCGTTTCCAACTGTTCAATAAAAGACACTTCTATCCTCTTCTTCACCAAGCAAGTAAACAAAAGAAAAGTTTAATTATTAGGGTTTTGGATAAACATGCCCAGTCACAAAAACATTAAAGCCATATTGTGATTTCAAATTTCCTTTTACTGTTGTGAAATGCACTGTCCAGATACAATTTTAATGATTATATAATATTATATTAAACAAACTATTATTATTACTATATAAAAAATATTCCTAGTATATAGGCTAAATCGCAGGAAATCAGAAGTAATTTATACGTCGTCAACGTTTCCGCCATTTTGGTTAGAATCTAATGTCGAAATATAATGATTTGTGTTTTAAATCTCATGTAAAGAGGTAAATAAACCTAACTGGCGGAAAATTGTTATATCACTGCATGGTAACATGAAGTATTTTCTGAACTTACCACAAAATATGCGATCGTTTAAATATCCACACAGTTAACAGGTTTAAAGCCTCGGAATGGCGTCTCTTCTCTTCCGTATCTTTTACTTTCGTTTCTACTGTGTGTTTCTACCTGGTGAAGGTGTGTCTTGTTTACTTGTAACTCCACACTCGTATGAATAACAAACTCACTCCCTCTAGTGGCGCAACGAGTCATCGCAGATTCAACAGTCCTGTTTTCTGATACCTGTGTGTGTGTGTGTGTGTGTGTGTGTGTGTGTGTGTGTGTGGTGTGTGTGTGTGTGTGTGTGTGTGTGTGTGTTTGGGGATGGGTGACTTGAATAAAACCTTTATGTTGATGATAGCACAATAAGCATTTTTAGGTTAGCTGGGGCCTGTTTCAGAAAGGAGGTTCAACCAGCTATGAGTTAAAACTTGAACTCTGAGTTGACTTACCCTGAGATGGGAAACTCTGAGTTTTCGGTTACAGAACAGCTGAAATGAGTTAGTTCAATCAACTCTGAGCTATCCGACTCTGAGTTAAGTGTGTGCACCACAACTATAAAAAGCCATTATCAATGGAGCGCAGATATTATGAGTCACCAAGGCAACAGCGTCAGACAAAAAGAGGTCTGCATATTTCTCACCAGCAGAACTGGATGAGCTTCTGCAAGCATATGGAGAGTACCAACACATATTATTTAATTTTTTAAAAATCGTCTGCAGCAGCGAAGGACAGAGAGTTAGCTAGGGAGAAAATAGTTGCTCGAGTCAGTGCGTAAGTTTACATTTTAATTACTGTTATACAGTGTTGGATGTAATTAATTAACAAGTAATCTAAATTCTGTAATTTAATTAAAGGAATTACTATTAATTCTTCTGTAATTTAAAGTAAATCTGATGTAATTGCATTAGATTATAGAACGATTTTGTATATTTAACATACCACTGTACATTTTTAAAAGGTATATTTTTAATGTAACCTTCTCCCTCTACACACTTTGGGCAATTCAAGAATAATTCATGCAATTGAATGTTGTTTATTTGAAAGCATTAAACGTGCAGTTTCTTGTCTCTCCTTGTATTGTTCAAGTGGTTGAGCATGGGATTTCGTTGATATGGGATTTCGTAATTAGTAATAAGTAGACCAATACTTTCTAAAGATAGTCATTATTACATTAATAATGTAATAAATAATAATAACAATGTAATAATAAATTTGCCGGAAGTTTGTTTGGGTTTTCCCAGGCTAGTTTGAACCTTCTATTCATCAAAGAATCCTGACTTAAAAAAAAAAAAAAAAAAAAAAAAACATTAATAATAATCAGAAATGTTTATTGGGCAGTAAATCACATCAGCATATTATTCCCTCAGGAAGATTTCATGTTTTCTTGCGTGGCTGGATGTTGTACTCATGAACAATAATCACGTTGTTTGAATTCACCAAAACTGATATGCCGAAATCAAAATCCGGCCGGACAGTGAAAGGGATTAGCCGTTAGCGTGAGTCCGGATCGAACAGGGAGCGACCAGACAGCAGAGGATTCTGTTCGCAAATCAAACAATGATTTGTCCCAAATTAATAATTAATTCTCAATTTAGAGTTTGTTATTCGTATGATCTGATGCGCGTGAGTGTGGGCTGTGATTGGATGATGACCGGTGTCGTGATCATTCTCAAGTGTTGTGTTGCTGTTGTATCAGTTAGATCAGCGTAGAAATCTATTTAATCGAGACAAGGCAGGTCCCGTATGGGACAAATAAATTAGGCCCAAAATACAGTTGGCAACCCTAGTTGGAGGTATCAAAAGCCATCATACATCTTTTTGTCCAGTGATCTTGTTTTTCCTGCTTGTCCTTTCACGTGTCAGTGGGTGGAGCCAAAGAGGCGATGATGAAGAAGTAGGCGTTGAACTGATTCTGTAGAAACAGTCTTGTTTTTCTTGTAATATTGGGGACTTTTTTTTAGACTAACAAGGTTTCCTGAATCGTGTAGTTGTAGAACATGACCTCTTATATGTGAAATGATCAGAGAAAATGTATGTAAATAACCCTTTAAAACAGTTGGACATTTTTTCTCTAGTGCTCTATTTGTCAATTTAATGTAGGTATCTATACATTTCAATTTCTATGAATTGTGTTACTTTATATAGCAGTTTTATTTTTATTTCTACCTTTTTTCATTAAACTCTGTGGACCCAAGAACCAAGTTAAAGGTCCCGTTATATGCCCCTTTTCACAAGATGTAAAATAAGTCTCTGATGTCCCCAGAGTGTGTATGTGAAGTTTGAGCTCAAAATACCCAACAGATCATTTTTTACAGCATGTTTAAATTGACATTTTTTGGGGCTCAGAAAAACGAGCTGTTTCAGTGTGTGCCCTTTAAATGCAAATGAGGTGCTGCTGGACGACCAAGGGGGTGGAGCTTCATGAGCTCGTGCTCAGTCTCTCAGGAAAAATTCATCTCACGGAATGATGATAATATCAGAAACTCTCAGTAACGGCGTTCATTTCGAGTCGGACAATAATGCCTACAGAGTCAGAGTGCTGTATAGAGATGAAACAGGTATTGTTTAGTAGTTTAATTACGGTTATTATAACGTATTTGTCATCTGCTTGTAGGCTATGTATCCATTATTTATTAATAGCCTACAAGTCTGCTGTCTGAATGATGATCAAACATGTACTGATGAGTTTAATAAAGTTTATTGTACATCACACAAAAGATGAAGCGTCAGTTTTACTTCAGAAAATCACCGTAAGAGCTGAGTAAACACAGTAGCCTAAGTTATAAGAAGTGCGCAAGTAGCCAGTAGAGTTGAGGGAGCATTCCTGTGGGCGGAGGTTAGTCAAGAAACGGTTCTACTGACATCACTAAAGAAGGAAGTAGAGGGATGTAGTCCAATCGAGCCGTTTTTTGTAGTCAACTTCTGTTAAATAAAATATCTCGCTTGGCATTGAACTTTGAGCTTTATAATTTTACAGATATTATTTATGCTCTAACAGCAACATTACACACTAACTAAAGTTTGAAACATGGGATCACGCAGAACGGGACCTTTAAACCAAGACATACTTGCCGAATAATTATTCCAGTCTATATGTCTAACCAGTCAGCCTACAGTCCTCAGTTGGGTGAAACTTGAAAAGCTAGCTGAAGTTTTGTAAAGTAAACATCTATGGAATTTATGTTTAATTATGTTGATCCTAAACACCTTAAACCTTGATGTACCTGCAGATTTTGCTATCCTGTGACGTTCAGTTCTGTAATGACCCTTTCAGCTGAACGAAGGGCATCTTTCAGTTTACCCTTTAAAGATAAACACAAATATTACACACACACACACACACACACACATGTATATTGCACAAAAAGATACATGCATTTGTTTATACCCATTTGTAACTTCCTTGGCAATAAACTGGGCTGCCATACCCAAGCATTTAATAATTACATAAACAGAGCAAAATTTCTCGCCTTGCGTTGTCGTACAGCCTGTTGTAGCGGCTGTGTTTCGTGTCATTCGTGTTCATTGTCCTTACACGTTGAACATACAGCCTTATCATCCGTTTGACAGAACAGTTCAATTTTTCTGTCAAATTATATTTTTCCCCTCTTTCCTCGTGTTGTTCTCTCTCAGGTAAGACTCACAGGTGTTCCTCAGGCTCAGATTGGACACCGGTGGCTGAGGTGAAAGCTGTCGACAGACGGGACAGTTTCTGGATCTGCTCGAGGTCCAGTGATCATTAATGCACTGACGACAGAAACGGTGACCACAGCTCAATAACACAGGGTCAGTGAAGAGCTCAGTGCACACGGCACACGACTGGTCGCCCAACAGAGAGGCAGCCATGAAGACAGAAGACTAAGATTAAATTATTCCCTGAGATAAAAATAAATAAAGAAAAAAACTCATAAACAACTGAGAGAGAAAACAAACAAGACACAGCAAAGGTCATGGACTTCCTCATATATGCCCAGCCTCTCATTTTTATGAGAGAGGAGGAGTTAGAGTTAGACAGGTGGATCACGATTAAAATGATAATGGGTTGAAGAAAAATAAGAAGTAAGAAAAACATGCAAATCCCTGGTACAAATGTATCCAGATGATGTTGGTTTGTTATTGATGATAACAACATAATCATCACCTAGATTCAGTATGCAGTCTTTGTGTGGTGTTGTTCATTTTATATTTTAAGTTATAATTGCCCTGTGATTATACAGTATGAGATCCAGCAGTGCCATCATCATCTATGAAGGATTTTAAATGAATAATAAGACACAAACATTTGAACTGCCGTGATATTTAGACACAAAGAGAGATCACTGTGAGATCAAATTGTTGACTGGGTAGCAATGTTGATTGTTTACAGTTTGTTACAAAAATGTGTGCAAAGTGTTATGGGACGTAGGAAAAAGGTGGAGATTTTTTAAAAGCTTGAACGCTCGAGCGTGGGCGAGACAGAAAGGAACAAAAAAAAAAATGAAGTATTTCTGGAAACACCTTAAGAGAAAGCGAAACACTTAAGCGAAGCACAAGGAAGTGCAGACAGACTCTACACGAAATTTTGTTCAACCAGAGATGTAAGTATAGAATTTTCAATTTCAATGTCATATATATATATATATATATATATATATATAATCATTTCTTAGAGATGTTTGCCTATTAAATATAGCAAGTCTGCAACAATTAGTCTTACTTTTAACTGTAAATCCTATTTATGGCATTCTTTCGACTCAATATTTTAAACATTTGCCTCTTTAATAATTAATAGACTGAATGTTGCAATATTTGTGCCGTAGCCTTGTTTCTGCGCTCGCGAGGGAGACTTTGATCATGTAGGTCAAAGTTGTCGCAACACAGCAACATCTAATGAGTTAGACTTACTTAAAACAGATTTCCTTACAAAAACAGGGAATGACTCAACTGTGTGACTCAAGCATGATCAATTATACAATATATTGTCACAAATATAGAGAGATTATATCAACCCAATTAAAAGTTTCACAAGGTGTTTGATTGACATAAGTGTTGGCATTACAATCATTATAGGACATGAAGGGAAGTAATTAAAGGTTGCTTTTTAAAGGTGACTTGACTTCAGACGAAATCATTAACCATAGTTATTTGATCCTGCCATTCATTCATTTGTATTTCTTCGATATTTTGACTCATTTTGTTCTCTTCACCTGTTGTACACAAACAAGCCTCATGACGTAATAAAGAGATACTGAAAGCTGTTTGATGTAGGCAAATTGTTATATTTGTACACAATTTTCTGTCAAATTTGTGTATTTAAGTAAATTTCTCCTCTCGTTCATTCTGATTGGTTAAACTGACCTTATTATTAAGCAGTGGATTCAGTGGATACTGTGACCTTTAATGTACAGTAAATGACTGACAGTAAAAGTGTTGTCACTCACTTGATGCATCCAAAAGCATTTTGAACTGAGAAAGAAATATGAAAACAAGTTTTTTAGAAATAGCCCTTTCACACAACATTGCAAACCATGCAGATTGTATAAGTTTGAAATCTACTGATCTAAGAGGTCAATGTGTGGCCTGATCCTCCGTAAACTTCTTTTCACTAGTAATTTACAACTCAGAGTTCACCTAACCTCCACTTATAATTCCTGCTCTCCAACTTTCATCTACTTTTCTGAAAGGAACAGGTTTTGTGAGTGGAGTGTAACTGCATCGTGAACTATTATCAGTAGTTTTGTTTGTTATGTGAACTGCTTTAAAGAGCATAGTTAATGAATTATAGTTCCTGAATCAAGACTGTTTTTTTTCTCCTAGTGACAGAAAATGGATGCCACTAAAAAACTGATTCTGGACGCTCTTGAGGAGATTGTGAATGCAGATTTCAAGCGGTTCATCTGGCACCTGTGGAACGGTGTAGGATCAGACATCGAGCCTATTCCTCAGGCAAGGCTGGAGAATGTGGATCGCCAGGATGTCGTGGATCGCATGGTAGAGAAGTACAGTACTAATGCTGGGACTGTTGCGGTACAAGTGCTGTTGAACATCAACCAAAATTCTCTCGCAAAAAAACTTGATTTGAAACTTCAGGAAGGTAATACTGGTTTATGATTTAGTACTGCTCTCTGAAGTATATCGTAGTGACTCCATGCAGACAAAAAACATTTACCTGTGAGATCGGTTGACAAGTCAGATCATTGTTTTCAAGCTTGTGTTTTATATAATGAAAATGTATTTTGTTCTGGTATTAAATATACTATATTATTTATTATACTCATTGCTGTATGTAATAGTTTTGTATGTTTTGATGGCTGTATTTGCTTGTCTTGTATAAAACAAACACACTTTTCTCTCTTCATCAAGCGGGTTCTGGTCGATAAGGAAGAGTTTCTCTCGATCACATGGGACGGTCTGTCTTTGGACGACGGCTCCGCTACTGTGAGGTGCTTAGAGGCTTCTGGGAGATCTATGAGGGTCATGACTCCATCTCCAGCCCTTCTTCATCTCTAAACAAGGACTTTAAAACATAAACACGGTCTAATCAACAATCTGCCACAATAATATTAAGTCTTGCAGTTAAATTAAAATTCAGTGAGGATAAAGTACAGTCACATCTACCGTAATAGAGCCATAATAAATAAAGTCAAGGGAGTCTCCTAACGTGATGCCTGATGAGATCTTATAATTTAGTTTGATAAAATTATGATTTTTACTGATTGCGTATAATGGGTGACATATTATTGTTTGAGCAGTTACATTTTAATGTTGTTGTTTTTATTTGTTATAATTATTTTCAAAATGTGGTGTTAGATGTTGAAATTAAACACCAATCATTAATGGTAGAGGTGGTAGATGAATGATTATGTTTTTTACTCATTTAGCATGTTATGCTGTGAATGGTGTGTTTGGGGATTGATAAATATAGATAATTGATGGATCATCATTTTCTATATATTCGCAGTGTGTGAGTTTCTGGGCTAACAAGAGTAATTTATGAAAAAACCCATATAGCAAGCAACCATTAAAGCAATGTTACATCAATGTTAATGTGTCAGTGTTAACCACATTGTTTCAACATAATGCTTGCACTCTCAGATGAACTGAGCTGTGAAATGAAATGAACTGACTTTAAAGACAGCCTGAAATCAACTACAAATAAAATACATTAAATCTGTGAAGATCTCAGCAGAGGAGGATTAAACAACTCCACAAACAGCATTACCAGCTTCACTTATTACTAACCAGACTGACTTTATTTCTGTCAGACGTCTACAGAAGTTCTTATTGAGAATTAACAGAGGTTTAATGTTGATGTTGTATTGAAAATGTTTGGTCACCATTGTGGTGATCAGGGTATGCTTTAGTTGGTCAGATTAGTATTACCTGGGGACCTCTAGTAATTTGTAATAATTGCGGAGGTTGTCTGTGATCTTAATCCCGTGCGAATCGGCCATGTCTGTGATTTGTAAAGTAAAAATTCCTCCGCAAATGACCGACCATATTTTGACGTATTAGTCCCGTGTGAATCGCCATCTCTGTGATTTGGCGGGGTCTTTTATCATTTGTCAAGGTTTTTGTTTCCTGTGCGATTTTTATCCATCTTTTGTGAAGAATGGAGGCTGCGTTTGATAGTATACTGGGTCATATCGCTATAGCCTACACCATAAAACTATACAATTTGCAGAAAGAGAAAGCTGGAAACCATCAGAAGAGCAAAAACAAAAAGAATAATTAGATGGAGAAGGATGACATGTATAGCAGCATGCGGTAAGGAACATTATTCTGTTTATGATACATCATACAGCACGACAAGACATTTCCAAGCAATAGGCTATTGACATCATAAATGGGAGTCAGTAAATTCGAGTAAAATCACAGTCTTCGTTTATCCCGTGTGAATGCGACGCACGAAATTTAGATGTGGGGGGGGGGGGATTCACTAATCCTGTGTGAATAGGGCTATAGTGAGTAAAGTGAGCACGTTTAAAGAGCTGTTTTAGAGTGAAAGGGTTAGATCATTTACTCACCCTGGTGTTGCTCTAATGTTGTAAGCCTTTCTTTCATTTTGGAACAACAAAAGTATAATTTTTCAAGTAAATATACTGCTTGCACGTGTGCATATAATGGCAGTGAATAACAGAGACCATCATCAAGCTTAAAAAAAATCACAGAATGATCCCATGCACAAGTGAGAAATAAAGCAAATATATATATTTTTTTAATTCCTCAATCTCTGCTCGGTCTGAAGAAGGGGTAATTAATTGATAGTTATGATTTGTTCAAGACTTTATTTTGTTTTATTTACTAATTAAGAAATTATTGACTGAAGCCTCCAGTTCCCCCTGCAGGAGACAATATATAATTACATTACTCTGAACAATCATTCATATGAGAGTGAGAACATGCAGCTCACATGAACAAACTACAAACACACTGATGAGTGACATGCTCTGTATGCACACACACACACACACACACACACACACACACACACACACACACACAGTTTAGTAACTTAAAAAAAAAAGATCTGTAGAGAGTACTTGATAATTTACTTGGATTCAGGATCACATGTTCTGAAAAGAACAGGGAATAGTCACTTATGTTGATAAATTAAGGAGTTTTACAGGAATAAACAAGTCGTACTCACAGTAAAGGCAGAAGTCCTTCATCTTTTCCCACAGTTGATGTATGCAAATAATTTAAACATTGAATAAAACACATCTGAACACACAAGGAGTTTTCATGAAATGTTATTGGATTTATTTTGCTTTGTTACACATTCGTGGTTTTCTCAGTCAAGAGTCACAGGGACCTGAAATTAATGGATTAATATGCTTGAAATATTTTCCAAAATTTAAAAAGTAAAGAAGGTGAGAAATTTTACCATGAGAGGTAAAAATAAAAAGAACAAGAAGAAGGGGTAAAAAAAGACAATTACAGATGCTAGGAAATGATTCAGTGGACATGTCTTGTGAATCTCATTCATTAATCTCATTCAATGTTTATATAATTGAACAATTTTAAGGTGCTTGCTTTACATTTGTTAGGTTTCAATGGCAATAGATTTTCACATATGAAAACAAAACATAATTTAGCAATACAAATATTGATAAATATAACATAATTATCAGTGCCGGCCCGAGCCTTTTGGGGGCCCTAAGCAGAATTTGATTTGGGGGGCCCCCTCCCACCACGCGGAGTCACCTGTGCTTGGCGATTATTGACACAATGTCACTCTATAATGTTACATTATACATTAATATAATGAGGTTATGTATTAATACAAAATAAATATTTAATAAAAAAATAGATACTTAAAAATGTTTTAACTTTTTCTTTACTCTTTTACTAACTCTTTGAAACTTCTGAGAACAAATTGTCACAAAACATATTTAAAAACTTATTTGCAAAATATCCTCAAACGTTTTGCAACACTGCAGTTTGAATGATGTCTTGTATGAACATGACGGAGTATGTTTTTATGTTTCGACTGTTCGATCGCGCCCGTGCCACACACACACACACACACACACACACACACACAACATATTCAAGCATTGCAATCTTGACATCGCAGCCTGTTCGTTATAGCCGTAATAAAATATAATAATAAAATAGTCAACCTAACATATAAAAATTACACTGCTCTGTTTAAATAAGCCTACAATTCTTATTCAGCACTGCGTAACGGCCTTAGCAACGCTCAACTGTGATGTTTCCAAGCACATTTTTGCGCATGTGAAGAGAATGATTTTTTCCCCTCGATATTGGAACGTGGGTGAAGTACAAAGAAGCCTATAATAAAGAATAGTTTACCATCCAAATCCATTGCGAATGTTGAAACATTTTGATTCTAATGAGAGAGATACGTGAGCCCAACGCCGCTTTCACTTTCGCTTTAAATTATTTCGTTTTGGCTTGTTTTTAGTTATTTTTTTATTCTTGTTCTGTTCTGAATATCATTAAATTTAAAGGATAAATCATTGATCAAATCAAATTTTTGTGACATGGCTTAACATTACCGTGACTTTGCGCACGAATTGTCTATGCACGCGAGGTTATGCGCATGACTCAAACACTGGCAGACACAGCAGCAGTTGTAGGCAGGTAGGCTATATTGATAATGAAATCAGAATTTTCTTGTCTTGAATTATTAATCCATTCATTCATTTATGTCACTTGTTTAATTTAATTAATATGTAAAAAAAAAAAAAAAAAAACCTCGCTTGGGGGCCCCCTGGTGGCGAGGGGGCCCCAAGCAGCCGCTTAGTTCGCTTATGCCTCGGGCCGGCCCTGATAATTATATATCTATATTCTTCTAGCTTATTATAGAGTTTTCCTTCCTTGTAGCCAACTTACGCAACTGTAGTTAACAAAAAGTCAAGTTTAATGTATACCTTCAAAAACGAATATACAGTAGTTGTTGATAAAAGCTGCCTCACATTATTTTCAGTAGTATATTAAATATTGCAGCACTCGTAAATGGATGCCCAATCCCTGCGCTGCTGAAGCCAGATGAGTGAATGTTACTCACGTGATTGGCCACTTCTAAAGTCAAATAAACATGCGCAGACAGATTTCACATTAGTACATTAGTATGTACATGACCTAAAAGCCTTTACACAAAAAGCAACAAAACGTCAATGTTCAAGACCCCAAGAAACCAGAATGTATAATGTTTTATCCAAGAAAGAAGTTTTCTTGTGATGTCTCAGTTGTTTCTCACAGCAGGTTGATAAATTGGACACAGGGACACTGAGTCATAAACCCTAAACCCAGCATAGAGGGGTTCAGTGAATGTGGTGTTGATTGTGTGTAAGTGTGTGAGTGTGCGTGTGTGTGTGTCAGAGATGCTGTAGAAGGACAGAGTGCCGGCCGACACATCCAGATACACTCCTACTCTTTTAGACAAGGGTGATGGGGCAGGTATGGTTTTGTTCACATTATTGTGCCAGACAGTGAATCCATTAACAGTGCAGAAGAGACTCCAGGATTTGTCAGTGAATCCAAACCAACTGTCATTCTTTTCTTTCCTGCTGATTCCTTCATAGGCCACTGCTATATCTGCCTTATTTCCGCTCCATTCAGCCTCCCAGTAACAGCGTCCAGTCAGACTCTCTCCACACAGAACCTGCTCATTGTGCTCAAATCTCTCTGGATGATCAGGGTAAGACTGCTGCTCTTTCACACATGTTGCCTTTCTGTTGTCCTCAGACAGAATGAGTTGAGTGTTTGCTGTGTTTGGATCCAGTGTGAGATCACAGGCATCTGAAGACAACAAGAGAGATTAAAAAGTGAAGGACAATGTTAGACTCTGTGCATTGGAGTGTGAAAGAGAAAAAGACCTACATTTTCTCAGTCCTGGAGTGATTCTGAAATGGCCTCCATGATCCAAACTAGAAAGAGACAAATGTGCAGCACAAATTATTCATGTTTGATCATCAAACGTGTAGAAGCAGCAAATATGGCAATTTTATATAGCACCATTAAACACAAACACAAAAAGCACAGTAGTAAAAAAATTAAAACAATAAAATAACAGTAGAGAATGCTATGCAAGAGTGCTTCAACATATTAAAATAACATGTATTCAACATGTATTATATGCCTTATTTAACAAAAAGGTTTTTAACTTAGACTTGAAAACAGATAAAGATGGAGCTAGTCTAATAGAAATGGCTGAGTCATTCCAGAGTCTGGGAGCAGCATCAGAGAAAGCCTTCAGCCTTGACTTGGAGATGAACAAGAGTCTCTGGTTGGAAGAACAGAGTGATCTGATTGAATGGTGCTCAGTCAGTACGTCAGAAAGGTAAGATGGAGAATCCCTTTAGTGATTTATAAACAAGAAGTAATATTTTAAAATCCACTTTATATTGCACTGGCAACCAGAGTAAGGAGCGCAGAACTGGAGTGATATGATCCCGTTTCTGAGCACCCATCAGCAGTCTAGCTGCCGCATTTTAAACAAATTTTAATCGGTACAAAGCTGATTGACTAATCCCAACATAAAGTAATTACAGTAATCCAGCCTGGAAGAGATAAAAGCATGAATTACTTTTTCAAAAATTTTAAAAGAAAGGAATGTCTTTATTTTCGATAAAAGTCGAGGCTGAAAAAAGCATGATTTCACGATAAGATAATTGATAATTGAATTTATCTGCCTATCTAATTTCAGATATTCATCAAACACAACGCCCAGATTTTTCACCCATGGCTTCACACAAGAAGACAGCCTATCAAGGTTTAGTTTGGGAGTATTAAAAGATCTGAAGGTCCTTTAAAATTCAGAAAATTTAGATACAACCAGGCCTTTACATCCGACACACAGGCCTTATGAATATCCAAACCATCCAAATTTTGCTTTAAGGCAGATGAATTTGTGTGTCATCAGCGTAACAATGGAATGATTTATTTTAAGTTTTGAAGAAGAACCCATGAGAAAATTTTGATTCCTTTGAAATATTATTCTTCATATTGATCATATTCCTATTAAATATTAAATGTTTAGTTTAGTTTAGCTACTTACATATTATCTCACACTTTATGATCATTAACTGAAGGGACCATCCAGTCACGCTGAAATTCACGCTCAACAGCTTCAGTGAACATAAAGCCTGTCTACTTTGATTTGATTGGTCATCTCAAATATTTTGACAGACCAATGAGGCAGCTCAGATGAGATGATCTTAGTGCTGTGCAGTACCTTAGTGTTAATACTATATTAGGCAATTACACCGGTGACTTCATAGCTGGCTACCGCCATGCTCCAGCTATTTTTTGCCCCATACTCACTATCCAGCTGGATTTCGCTGGCCTCACAGATTTTGCTATGTGTTGAAGAATAACATATTTTAAGAATCTATTTCAAATATGCTTCCGTACATAACATCACGGTAAAGAATGTTGTATTTAGCTTTTAAGGTTAAGATCTCAGCAAAGTTCCAATTCCTGTTCTCTCCTTATTGTCTTAAATGGCTCTTGGAGCCCCAGTTTCACTCAGACTGATGGGATTAGCACACGAATGATTCACTGAGAATCTCACCTTTTGTTCTGCAAATGGATTTCGGACCCAAGTGGCTCTTGGAGCCTTATGCTGATTGAATTAGGATTGGCCAGACCCTCAGTCTAGGGTGTTACCTAAACCTGTTACATGCTTTGTTTGAATTTGTCTCCACCTTCAAAAGTCCCTCCTCCTAAAATGCCTATAAGACACCATGAACAGTTATGTACTTTAGATTGTTGGACGAACCGCAGCCATGCTCAACGCGATCCCAACGTCTCCTGGTCTTGCTTCGATGAAGGAAAAAGTTCCCAACAGAGTGCATAACGTCAGTTGTTGGTAGTTACATACCGCGTGCCAGTTAACACATTAATGGAAGAAGAATCACAGAAATGGTGCAAGATTAGGGCTTCGGTTTGGTTTAAATCACTTTTATTTGGGGGATTCAAATTATCGGCCGTTGTTATTTAAAAGGACACTTTTTTTTCTTCAAAAAAAATAAAAAAAATAACTTAAACATCCAACACTCCGCCAGCCAACACCCCCCCCCCCCCCCCCCATTTATGTATTAGATTATTTCACTCGACTGAGAGTATTAGTGATCATGAATACAACCCTTTTAGAGCCCCACATACTTGAGAATCTCCAGAGAGCCGTTTGGATCCTTCAGTATGTCGTTAAGCTGCTGGACTCCTGATTGTCCTGGGTGATTGTAGCTCAGATACAACTCTCTCAGGTGTGAGGGGTTTGAACTCAGAGCTGAAGACACATAACCACAGCCTTCCTCTGTCACCATACAGCCAGACAACCTAAACACACACGCACACACACACACACACACACACACAAAACATTATTTGTATGTATGTTATACTAAGTATGGAGTACTAAATATTAAATAATCATAAATCAACTCAAACCTCAGTATCTCCAGCTGACAGTTTGGTCTCTTTAGTCCTTCAGAGAGCAGCTCCACTCCTGAATCCTGCAGGTCATTGTTACTCAGATCCAGCTCTCTCAGGACAGAGTTTGAGGATTTTAGAGCTGATGACACATATTCACAATCCTGGGCAGTGAGATTACAGCCAGAAAGACTGAAAAAGAGCAGAACAGATGGAAATAAATTGTTTTAACTTCATTCCACAAATACCATTTCAAAAATATCTGCTTCATTCTTATAAAATAAGTCAGGCATTAAGAAAAAACAATCAGCAAAACAAAATCAGGATAAATTACTGTGAACAACAACAACAGAAAATGCAAGTTCATTTAGAAAGAAGACACGATTAAACACTCACAGAGCTTTACTGCAGTTGATCACAACTGGTATCAGTCTTCTTCTACCCTCGTCTGATGTGTTGAATGTCTTGAGGTCCAGCTCATCCAGCACCTCCTCTGACATCTGAAGCATGTAGGCGATTGTTGAGCAGTGAGCAGGAGAGAGTTTCTTCTCTGAGTGTTTGTCTGATTTCACAAACTCCTGAATCTCTCTGGACAGAGTCTGGTCTTTGACTTCCAGCAGACAGAGGAACAGATTGATGGATCTTTCAATGGAGAGTCCATGTCCATCTTGGATCTTCTCTTTAATGTACTGTGTGGTTCTCCTGATGCTCTCTGAGCTGTTCTCGGTGTATGTCAGTAGATCCTGTAAGAGTCTCTGATTGGACTCCAGTGAGATGCCCAGCAGGAACCGCAGGAACAAATCCAGCTGTCCGTTCTCACTCTCAAGAGCTTTATCTACTGCTCTTTTCTGTAAATTATGCAGTGAATCTAAACACACTTCTGTATTACTGCTTATGTGAAAGTAAAACACATAGAAAGCAGCAAGAAACTCCTGAACGCTCAGATGAATGAAGCTGTAGACTTTCCTCTGATGAATCACAGATTCCTCCTTAAAGATCTCAGTGCAAATCCCAGAATATACTGAGGCATCAGTGACGTCTATGCCGCTCTCAATCAGGTCTTCCTCATAGAACATCACATTGCCCTTCATCAGCTGATGGAAAGCCACTTCAGCAAGTTTCACAATCACTTCTCTGTTGGACTGCAGGAGATTCTCTGGATCTCTCTCTGCATACTTCTGATTCCTCATGTTGATCTGAATCAGCAGGAAGTGGATGTACATTTCAGTCAGAGTTTGAGGGATTTCTGCACTCAGATCTTCTTCCAGGAGCTTCTGAAGCACAGTGGATGAGATCCAGCAGAAGACGGGTATGTGACACATGATGTTGAGGCTTCTTGCTCTTCTGATGTGTGAGATGATTCTGCTGGCTTGATGCTCGTCACTGATTCTCTTCCTGAAATATTCCTCCTTCTGAGGCTCGTTGAACCCCTGAATCTCAGTCAGACGGTTGATGTATTTGGGGGGGATCTGATTGGCTGCTGCTGGTCTGGAGGTGATCCAGATGAGAGCAGAGGGAAGAAGCTCTCCTTTAATGAGGTTTGACATCAACACACCCACTGATGAAGTCTCAGTCACATCAGAAACTTTCTGAGCGTCTGAAAACATCAGTGTCATTCTGCTTTCATCCAGACCATCAAAGATGAACACAACTTTACACGCCTCATAAATCCTTGAGTCCAGATCTTGAAGTTCAGGATGAAAGTCCAGCAGAAGTCTGTGAAGACTGTACTGATGATCTCGGATCAAGTTCAGCTCTCGAAATGGAAGTACAAACATGAAATCTACATCCTGATTGGCTTTTCCCTCGGCCCAGTCCAGAATGAACTTCTGCACAAAGACGGTTTTCCCGATTCCAGCAATGCCTTTAGTAAGAACAGTCTTGATTTGCTCTTTCTCCTCACATCCTAGTACAGGTGGGGCTTTAAAGATGTCATTGCAGATGATTGGAGTGTCTTGTGAGTGTCGTGTTCTGGCTGTTTTCTCCATCTGTAAAACCTCATGTTCTTCATTCACTCCTTCACTCTCTCCCTCTATGATGTAGGGCTGTGTGTAGATCCTGTTCAGGAGCGTTTCATTCTCTTGGAGTTTGTTTCCCTCAAATAATCTCTCATACTTGATCTTCATGCTGGTTTTGTGCTGGTCTTTGACTCTCTGTAGGTCTCCAGTCTTCAGTGTGTGTGTCTGCAGGACTACTTCAGTTTTGTCCTGATAGTGGGATGTAGAGAATGGGACAGATCTGATCAGCTCTTGTATCTCCACCCTGCTGTAATTAAAAAGGTAAAGAGCAGCAATTGCAGTAATTAGAATGACCATTAAATGACATCAGAAATATATTGGTTACTATATATGATTTTAGACCCCTCTTCATGTTAAGCATATGTTGCATACTCAATTTTTATTTTATTTCATGGTATTTCTTTCTTTTTGTTATTTATTTTTTTTACTGAGTTTTTTTCATTAAAATCAGTTTTCATCTTAGATGCACTACAGTAAATCAGCAAGTGAAGGTTTATACTAACGGAGGATCAGAGGTCACTGGCCCATCACTGAAATTAAAGGGATGCCTCATCGATGTGTTACTCTTCAGAGACACAGCGCTGGGTTCTGGAGACTCTGATCTCAGTCTCTTCCTCCTGCTGATACTGACAAATGACAAACAAACAAAATAGAATTTTGGATCACTAGCTATGCACTTTAACTATAATGATCAATATATTTACATGTGTTTATTAATTAAGCAGACACTTTTCATCTAAAGCCATTTACAATTAAGTAATCCAAACAGTTCATCTAATAGAGACAGTAACATGAGAGATGAAAGAGATGAAGGTAAGAAACAGTGTAGTAGAGATTTTTTTTTTAAATGCACAGACATTACTAGAAAGAGAGAGCTGATGGTTTAACAAAATTTAGTCAAGTACTCAGAGATAATTTTTTAGACATGTCTTGAGTGATTTTGAGCTTCTCTGTGAAGGTTCAGTATCAGCACTCACCCACAGCAGGCTTCTGGAATACACTGTAAATCACTTTGTATAAAAGCATCTGTTAATGCTTAAATGGCCAGTGTCTCACCTGGGGTCAGAGGTCACTGTTGCATCACTGGATCCAGACGGAAGATTCCTCATGGATTGATCACTCTTCACAGACACACAGCTGGATCCAGGAGATGGAGGACTCGTTTCAGAGGCAGTGTGTTCATCTTGTCTTTCAGTGGGGAAACTCATTTTAGTTTTCTCCTGCTCTCATTTCTCAAAACAGATGTCAGACCTTTTGTGAAGAAACACAGTTATTTTTAAATAGTTTTCTGTAGTTCAATGATACAATAAAGCTACATCAAAGTACATCTTAATTATTTTTAGAACATTGACTTTCCCCATATTTTAATGAACACATACAAATATATCTCATTGTAAACTAAAAAATATGGTAATTTAAAGGTTCTTTAGGAATACTTGTTATTTTCTAAATATGTCAATAGGTTTAAACCTTGTACAGAACCGTTTAATGCCCATTTAACCCTTTAATGAACCTTTAACATAACATGCGTGTCCAACTCTGTTCAATAAAATACACTTCTGTCCTCTTCTTCATCAAGCAAGTAAACAAAAGAAAAGTTTAATTATTAGGGTTTTGGATAAACATGCCCAGTCACAAAAACATTAAAGCCATATGCTGTGATTTCAAATTTCCTTATACCATTGTGAAAGGCACTGTCCATTCATATCAGTTTATTTTGGCCATCATAAACATAATTGCTTTTACTTAAACAAATAGAAACTAATAGACTTTTAACCTTATTGTGTATTTCAGACTGACACTGTCACATGACAAAACAATAATCTGCAGAGACAAACTAACATTCAATCACACTAGTGTGTGTGTGTGTGTGTGTGTGTGTGTGTGTACTAGTAACTGTACAGTTTGAAATGTAATAATTTACATTTATTTTAAGAACATAATTTACATCAGTCTCAGTGGCAGCTGGTGAAAAATATCTTAGGTGGGGCTGTCATAATCAGCCGGTTTCAATAGTCTGGTAACCATGGGAGTGTTAGGCCTACTTTCTGCCCTTGGTATGTGTATTGTGCTTTGATGTTTATTTTGTTCTATTCCTTAACCCAGTCCCAGTGGTTCTCAAACTTTTTACAGTTGTACCCCAAGAGGCTTTAATATCCTTCTGCGTACCCCCACTCTTCAGTCACACCTTTTTCAGTAAGGGACAATATTTGCCCCCTTAAATCGTTTTTTTGCATTTTTACCTTTACAAATACCTTTATAAAATAAATAATGCTTTGAATAGAAAAAAAAATGTTAAATAGATAAATATGCAATGATGGTAAAAACGAAGTGAAGCTTTTAAATATTAAATTAAAACCGCCAGTAGGTGATGAGTCATCGAGTCATTCATTCAGTAACGAAGCAAGTGGCTGTATTTATGAATTAATCATTGAATCATTGACTCTAAAGATTCGTTCACAATCATTGCTGTGTGCTGCAGTTCTGCTGTGGCTTTCATTGGAGCTATTAATTTATTGTAAAAAATACTGACAACTGTGTTAAAAATTAACATCACTTAATATTAATATTTCGTTTGTTGAACTGTTGTATAAAATCAATGTCACATTCACAATCGTGTGGATCTTCATATAATGTGATCAACATTAAAGGTCCCGTTCTTCGTGATCCCATGTTTCAAACTTTAGTTAGTGTGTAATGTTGCTGTTAGAGCATAAATAATATCTGTAAAATTATAAAGCTCAAAGTTCAATGCCAAGTGAGATATTTTATTTAACAGAAGTCGCCTACATCAAATGGCCCGTTTGGACTACATCCCTCTACTTCCTTCTTTAATGACGTCAGTAGAACAGTTTTTTGACTAACCTCCGCCCACAGGAATGCTCCCTCAACTCTACCAAAATTCGTTTATGTACTTGCGCACTTCTTATAACTTACTGTGTTTACTCAGCTCTTACGGTGATTTTCTGAAGTAAAACTGATGCTCCATCTTTTGTGTGATGTACGATAAACTTTATTAAACTCATCAGTATATGTTTGATCATCATTCAGACCTGCTCCGAAACAGCAGACTTGTAGGCTATTAATAAATAATGGATACATACAAGCAGATGACAAATACGTTATAATAACCGTAATTAAACTACTAAACTATACCTGTTCCATCTCTATACAGCACTCTGACTCTGTAGGCATTATTGTCCGACTCGAAATGAACACCGTAACTGAGAGTTTCTGATATTATCATCATTCCGGGAGATGAAATTGTCCTGAGAGACTGAGCGCGAGCTCATGAAGCTCCGCCCCCTGGGTCGTCCAGCAGCAGCTCATTTGCATTTAAAGGGCACACACTAAAACAGCGCGTTTTTCTGAGCCCCAAAAAATGACAATTTAAACATGCTGTAAAAAATGATATGTTGAGTATTTTGAGCTGAAACTTCACATACACACTCTGGGGACATCAAAGTGTGTTTGTATCGAAGAGAGTTTGAATTATATCGATCTCCATGCACAGCCTGTGTCTATATTTGTTCTTCATGCTAGTAAGTGCTAACTTAAATCCCTACTTTTACAAAGGTAACGTACATTGTCGAGAACGGCAGTATAGCGCGATTTGCTGAGGCAGCAATCTGTACGAGACCTGTCATATAGCCTATACACGCTGCTTAAATGCAGAAAGTTTTGACCGCAAAAGATGAGGTAATTTGATCGTATATTTACGTATTTACAGCATTTAACCTGAGAGAAATGCATGCTCAGTTTAAATCTTATTTTTAAGATGAGGTAGTAGGCCTATTAACGTTAAAGGAACGGCAAAATTCAGCATTTTGTTCCCGCACCCCCTTCTGTCACCTCACGGTTTGAGAACCACCACAAACCCAGTTTGAGAACCACTGCCTTAAGCAACACATTTTTAATTTAATTATTTATCTCTAGCATGCTGTTGTGATACTGTTTATGTAGTTGAAAATAATGAAACATATTATAAGGTATAGTTGAGCAGACAAGCTAACATAACATGCAATTGGAGTCCACTGGAAACAGAAGTCTTAGCGTTTTATACAGTGTTTGAATTTGAAAAGAATTAGGGATGGCAGTTGATAATTTAACGAACGTAAAACACTGTACAATTGTTTTTCAACCTCAACCTGGTCTGCATTATACTTTGTAGTTCAGTTTACTTCGTTTAATTTCTTGTGTAGCTAAAAACATATCCATTTTTTTCTTCATATATCCATTTCCTGTGCAGAAATCCTGAACAAAGGTCGAAAACGCTGAGATGAAGGAAACCAAACGTCCACACATTCCTCAAAGACTTCTGAAGTTCCTGTATGAACAACTTCGAAAATCCATGTAAAGTTTAAGCTTTTGTCAAATCTCAAAATGGACCTTTAACTGAACGTACCGAAGGAGGAAAGTTTTTCACGAAAGTTGTTCACCCCAAAATGAAAATAATGTCATTAATTACTCCTGCAAGACTTCTGTTCATCTTCAGAACAAAAATGAAGATCTTTTTAATGAAATCTGAGAGCTTTCTCTTCTTCTGTTGACAGCTTAAGCAACTACCACTTTCAAGCTCCAGAAAGGTAGTAAAGACATCATTAAAGTAACATGAGAATACTTTTTCTGCACAAAAAAACCCCCTAAAATAACGACTTTATTCAACTATTCATGTTCTTCATGTGGGCCTCTGAGAGTTCACGTAGTGTAAACAGCGCAGCGCTTCTGGGTTGTACGTCAGAACGTAGACTCACTATTGGCCGACGTTGGTCATGTGTGTGATGCTGGCCAATAGTGAGTCTACGTGCTGATGTACAACCCAGAAGCGCTGCGCTGTTACACTACGTGAACTCTCAGAGGCCCACATGAAGAACATGAATAGTTGAATAAAGTCATTATTTTATTTTTTTGTGCACAAAAAGTATTCTCGTCGCTTGATAAACTTATGATTTAGCCACTGTAGTCACTTGGACTATTTTAAACATTGTCTTTACTAACTTTGTATGCCGGCAAGTTTCAATATCTTAGAAGCCTATGGAGGAGTGAGACAGTTCTCAGATTTAATAAAAAATATCTTAATTTGTGTTACGAAGATGAACTAAAGTCTTACGGGGTTGGAACAACATGAGGGTGAGTAATTACTGACAGAATTTACATTTTTGGGTGAACTAACCCTTTAAGGAATATTGTGTTCTCTTACAGAAAAATGGCATCAACACTGTAACATTTCCCTCTACTATTAACTATAAGTCTAAAGCTATTTTTAATTTTAAAAAGCAGCAGCCCTGTCTTTGTATTCCATTTGGTTTTGTTTGTTTGTTTCTGCATTTGTATTGTTTTGCTTTTGAAAATGTTTTGAATCTTTCACAGTTTATGATTTTTTTTTTTATGATATATATATCTTTACCCATTGAATGCATTTAATAATGTTTACATGAACATGTTTACAAAAATAAACCACGTTCAATTTGTATATATTGTTCTTGAATTATTTGCTACCAAAAGATATGCCATAAAATTCTATAAAAATAGAAATTTCTGTATAAGGATTATCCGTGAATAGTACGGAAAATGTACTGTTAATATATAGAATTTTCCGTTTTAGAGGTGAAGGAACTGTCTGTAATTTAACGGAAAATGTCCTGGTAATTTACGGAAAATACGGAATTTTCCATTTTAGGTTTGACGGAAGTGTCCGTCAATCAATGGTACAGAAAAACTCAGGTAAATCTACGGAAATATCCGTTTTAAGGTTTACGGAAGTGCCCGTACAATAACGGAAAAAGTGCTGGTAATTAATTACCAGCACTTTTTCCGTTTTTTAACGGAACTTTTTTTAACAGTGTACAGTGTTAAAGCATTGGTAAATTTGGCAGTAAAAATCCATTGTTTTGGTCTTGTTTGAGCTTGTGTGTAAAAGAAGTTCAAGCATTTTAAATTTGTGTTAACTGTATGCATTTTGTGTTAAAGCAACAAGAAATGTGTTAATAGTATAGCTTACACAGACGGATGTAGTGCTAACTGTGTTAAGAGTTTTGGAAAATTGTTAAATGTATTGAAAAATCTGTCATAGCAATCGTAAAAAACTGTAACCACCCAAACACAATTTAACACAAACTGCATGATACCAGTGCTCTGTGAAAAAGTCAGTAATTATTTAATGCCATATTACAAGGCTGAGGCATTTACACAAAAACAAATTGCACAAACTTTCCATTTGCATTTGAAATTTAACTCAAAAAGTTTAGTTACTTTCTCAGACAGGTCCCTCACTTCGGTAACCATGCTGGATCTGTCCCTGTTGTTTTAAAAAGTAATCACGGAAAGCAAAACAAGGCATTAGCATGACCGCATCCAGCTAGCCAGGCCGATAGCTGTCTGATGGAGATAGGCGCGCATGAGCGCGGGCGCGCGCAGCTTGGGGCGCTAACAGAAGCGCCCATAGAGCTGGTAAGTTCTGCCCATCCGTAAAACCCCAAGTGGACCTCTAGATTGAAAAATCGTCAATGCAAGTGAATGGGAGAAAATAATTATTTTCTGATCCCGTTTGAATTGTGCCATGAATGTGAACATATGTTGTCTGTGAATTTTTTATATAATTTTTCATGTTACGAGTTTGACAGTATATTGTACGATTCTTCGGCTAGCAGTTGTGGAAAAGACATAACGAGAAAGACTACATGTCGCCTATGTGACGTCACCCCATAACACATTTCCCTCCACTTGTCAAGTCACGGTGCTAATGCTGCGATAATATATGGAGACAGATCTATATGCCTGTGTGTTTTGTACCCAAATGTCAACATTCAAACCAAATCGGCTGTTCTTTCTTCAGATTCGCGTCGAAAGCAGTGAAGAGTTGTAGTCCACAAAGTGCTCTCACACAAAGTCTAACCGTATCAAACTTCTACCAGCTAAATTGTAGCATTCTTTACACAAAACATTATATTAAAAATTCACAGACAACATATGTTCACATTCATGGCAAAATTCAAACGGGACCAGAAAATAATTATTTTCTCCCATTCACTTGCATTGACGATTTTTCAACCTAGAGGTCCAGTGGGGTTAGCGGAAGGGGCGGGACTTACCAGCTCTGTAGCTGACTAGATTTGAGCTCGCTGATTGGCTACAGTTTATGTCAAACATGTTTGGTGGGTGTGTCAGAACTGCAGTCCAATCAGCAGCAACATGTATATAAAGCACGCGGTATTAAAGTGAACTCGCACAATGGGTTCAAGGAAAGTAATTTACATGTGTTCGATGCAGCTCGGTATACGCAACAACTGAGGATATTAGAAGACATGTTTGTCGTAAGTTTTATTGTAAAAATATAGGATATCAACATAATGATGTAGTTGTTTATATTTTTAGCTTCATTGCAAGTGAATGACATTTGGTATAGAAATAAACAATGGTAGGCTAATTAAGTGCTTTTCCTAAAAATGAGAAAGAAAATACAGGGTATTAAAACAGTATGAACTACAAATAAAGTCAGCATGTGAGGCTAAATAGATGTTTTAGTCTGAATTAGGTAAAATGTGTGCTTCCATTTCAGTTTCCACAAATCCCTTCACTCGATTGGGATGTTCTCTTTTGTTCGGGGGGCGGCGCCCTAGCGCCCTCTATTGGCCAGCCGCCCCTGATCAGTCTTTAAAGGGTAACTAAACCCTAAACCAACTTTTTTTAGTTAATGATCTGTAAGAATGGGGCTTTATTAGTGCTGTTCATTGATTCGAGTAACTTTTTTGACATTTGGGTATAAACTGTTTTAATTCTACAATATATGGTGTAAAAACGTCTGAGTGCTGCCCTCTTCAGGTTGAACGGTGGCTACTGCAGTTGAATTTTCCTATTGGATGTTGCGGTACTGCGTGACGTAAGCGGTACTGCGTGACGTAGGCAGGTTCCAGCTCACCACGCCCTCCCTTGGTACGAGCTACCACGCCCTTGGATGAGCTAGCGTAAATTTATCTGTATTTAGTACAGTGGTAGGTGTAGTGTTGCTGGGTGCAACAGCACTGCTGGACTGCATAGCTTTCCAGCAGACTTGGAAATTAGGCGCCAGTGTTTGCATGCACTTGGCCTGGAAGACCGTGAGTGTGAAACCTGCATTTTACGCGGAATTGCTTTTCCAACGCAATAGAGGTGGAAATTGGCTTCTCCACACAGCTCGCGCTGAACAGCGACGCAGTGCCAAACGCTGCTCCTCGATCCTGCATGGACTCCACCACCGCAGCGGCGTCTTGATGTGAGTGATCATATATATTTTAATCACAATTTATGGTTAGGCTAAAGTTAATCCTCTGTGGTCGACAAACGCGTCGGCGCATTTTGCTTGATTTTTTCACATAGCAGCGGCAAAATATGAATATGCATATAGAGAGCGCGCGCTATTGACATCAACTCGATAAAACTCATCAGATGCATATTTACGTCATCTTGCGACCCTGTGAGCAAACTCTCCATTTTAGAGAGTCTGACAGCGGGTCTCAGGTGCACGCCCCCCCCCCCCCCCCCCCCCCTCTATCTCAGCTGGGGTCTGCCCACTTTTCTAGCATTTTTCAAATATTGCCAGTGGGTGGAGTCAGGCTCTGACCAGGGGTTTAGTTACCCTTTAATACTTTTAGCAGTCTAATACTAGAGATATTGCAAAAGCGGTGCTGAATACTGCATCCGAAATGTGTCGAATTTACCAGTTTACCAGTGATTGTTGATTCTGTTGCACAGAATATATAAGTGCGTCATGACAAGCACGCCTCATTTACTCGTATTTGTGCAACAGAAACAACATTCACTGGTTCATTACATGTGAACATATACAGTAATAATAATATTAATGTCACTTCTAATTTGATCATTCACACAATAATGCATTTGTGTCCAAAAAAAAAAAAAAAAAAAAAAAATCTGATGGAGAAATATCTTCAAATTCAAAATGTTTATTTTGTCGTTACCTGATCTAAAAATATCTGAATATAGGCAAAATATCTTTTTTTAATGATTATATAATATTATATACAACAAACTGTTATTATTAGCCTACTATATAAAAATATTCCTAGTATATAGGCTAAATCGCAGGATATCAGAAGTAATTTATACGTCGTCATCGTTTCCGCCATTTTGGTTAGATTCTAATGTCAAAATATAATGATTTGCGTTTTAAATCCCATGTAAAGAGGAACATAAACCTAAATGGCGGAAAATTGTTATATCACTATATGGTAACATGAAGTACATTCTGAACTCACCACAGAATATGCGACCATTAAAATATCCACACTGTTAACAGACTTAAAGCCTCGGAATGGCGTCTCTTCTCTTCCGTCTCTTTTCCTTTCGTTTCTACTGTGTGTTTCTACCTGGTGAAGGTGTGTCTTGTTTACTTGTAACTCCACACTCATATGAATAACAAACTCACTCCCTCTAGTGGCGCAAAGAGTCATCGCAGATTCAACAGTACTGTACTCTGATACCTGTGTGTGTGTGTGTGTGTGTGTGTGTGTGTATATTTGGGAATGGGTGACTTGAATAAAACCTTTATTTTGATGCTAGCACAATAAGCATTTTTAAGGTTTCCAGATCAAATGTTTTGAAAAAACCAAATAAAAACACAGGAAAAATGGAAATAAAAATATAATCATTAATGTCAAGGCAGCAACAAAAAAAAATTCTAAGAATTCCCCTCAGAGATTCACTCAGATATTATTGAAGCCAGTATTATTAGTGAGCCAGTTTTTCTCGATTGCGTAAACACATTTGTCCGCTCTGACATCACATTTCTGAAATAGTTAACACACAGGCTAAAACTGAAGCTCACTGATCAAAATAACTCATTTTGTTTGCAAAATTCTCACGAAACATTACAGTTTGTCTGAATAGATAAAACACTAAACCCACTTCTCTGAACCAAATTCTCAATATTCTAAACCAATTTGTTAAGCTCTCTTTCTGTAAAACATTAAACAAGTTCAGGTCGTTAAAACACTGTCTGCAAATCTCATTCACTCTTTTTGAAAAACTCTAAACACATTTTCACTCATTAAAACACATTTCTCACTGTGATGCACTTTTCAAAACACTAAACACAGGCAGGCTAAAGTTAAACACAACTACAACACAGTTGTCATCGTTTACACACAACGACTCAAAATTGTTCACACTTATTTCTAATGATGAGAGGAAACCAACTGTACAAAATACAAGACAGTTTAAAGTGCCTAAATTGACTCAAAATGTTTCACTGAATGTTGATAGCAATAATGGATGCAAACAATTTAAGAGGAAGAGGAGGAAGAGTACGAGTTTAAGATGAGGTTGTACAACTCTTCTGAGTGTACTTTACTGTAACATGTTTGTTATTTAGATTTGTTTACTGAATTTCACTGTATTTTTACAGTATGCAAGTGCTGAATATACAAACATTCGATAATATTCAGTACAATACTATACTATACTTGCAGTGCATGTACAATTATTCACTTTTCATTGTAAGTTGTCATTACTTTTTTACATAATTGCAAAATTTGTTTACTTTGTTACAATATACTTTTATTCTGTAACTGCATGCTTTGGATTCTGTGTTATCCATTTCTCATGTAGTGTCTAACGAATGATCTGTAATATTGACTGATGTGTGTAAGATCTGAAAGCATTGTTTGATTTTGCCAGAAGAGTCAGAGATTCTCTGAATGAGTTTTGAACGTTTGCTTTTGTGTTTAAGGTTTTGAGAAAGTGAGTGATGGTTTCAAGAAATGTGTTCAAGCAACATGCATTCACCATGTCCAGGAGGGACATCTGCTCATATCAGGGATGTCCTGCAAACCATTCATTCACAAGGCGAGACTGGTGGAGGGCAACGAGTCATGACAGGCCTCAACAGCTCTCTCTCTTCAGGGTGCATCAAGAAACACGCTCAAACAGGCCTGAGGACGTGCCAAAGAGACACTGAAAGCTGATGGGTTTGTATGGTTTCTTCTCAGATGTGGATCTGATCATGTATGATCAGAAGGATCGTATATGCAAATTATCTTTATATTATGCTGATCTTTATATCAGCATAAATATGCATATATGATACAGCAATCTCTGGAGGCTCTTTTTTTATGTTTTATTTTTTATTGAACTTTCCAAATTAGAGAATTCAATAGCAACATCTTGACACATTTCTCATTTTCACATTATGCAATTGAAACAACTATCATTTAAATAAAAGAAACAAAAAAATGAACTTAAAATAAATTAAATAAAGGGCATCACAAACATTCATTTATCAGAGATACAGTGTTTTGATTGGGCTTTTCTGTTTTTAAAACATTTACAGATTCTAAATACATTTTAAAGGCTGTTTAAAAAAATCATGTAAAAAACAAATCCATAGCATATTTTTCTTTTGGAAAAGTCATATTCATTTGAATGAAGAAAAACAGATGACACATTTTTTTCTTCATTGGGTCATTTACATACCATTATGAATTTGCATACATTTGAATATCCATTCGGATTGGTCAGTCATGAGTGCAACCTTTCACACTGGGATTAAAGATAGAATAGGAAAGAATACACATATAACAACAAAATATTAATTTTGTACATTGTTTGCAAATGAGCAACATTTGTGGGCAAATCATTATAAACCACCAACAGCTTCAATTTAATTTTCTCAGCCTTCCTCCCCTTATTAGATGAAACACATGAGAGGATGTTATCAGATTATAAATGAGAATAGTTGACCAGTCCTGTCATTCATGGTTTCACAAAACAGGTTTACGGTAATCGAAAACATATATCATTTTTAATCTCAACTTTAGTTTCCTGTATATTTGTGCACAGGGTTTCCGGTCACAGCTGAACACATTGTGAATAGTTTTGTGTAATAATTTATATAGTCTAAAGGTATATATATTTTATAATATGCAAACATTATGTAAAAATATATTATCTTTATCTTGTCCATAATTTACACATATTAAAATATTTATACATTCTTTGTAACCCATGTTCACATTTTATAACATGGTATTATTGCAATTGTTACAGTAATATATTGATGCTTTTTTAAAGTTATTTGAAAAATAGAAATACAAGTAACTTAGGAATTTATATAAAAATCTATTGTTTTCGGCCAGATTTGGCATGTGGACATTAAGTGTGATTTGAAGTATGTTAGAGACTCAAAGCAACTGCATGAGCCATGAATAACCTCAGAAACACAAATAAGGAGATTATATATTTATTTTAAAAAGTGTGTGACCACATTTCCTTCTGTTCTTCGATCAAACGTGATGAGGATCATCTCAAATCGTTTTACACTAGTAGGGGAGAGCGGGGCACAAAGTAACGCTTTTTGACTTTCTCAGTTTGTTATAGTTCACAGTATTTTATTATGTTATCTGATCTAATAAAAAAAATATATACAAGACAAACTAAAATATTTTCTAAATAAAACACAATTATTAACTTTTTCATATAAAATAATGGCATTTTTTAATAATTAAATATAGACTCATTTTTGAGTTTTGACTACGAACACAGGAAAACACAGCTATACAACATAGTTCAAAACAAATAAATAATTTCTGAACATTGACTCAATCAATTGAGACAATTCAATCTCTATTGACTCTTTATTCACCTTTTTCTCATGTTTTCTCAATAGAATTAATACAAGTATAGAATATAATAGAATATTTCTAATAGGGGCTCATTGTAACGCAGTGTGACAACATGCCCCGCCGGCACAACTGGGATTTAAACCCGACTACTGTCTTCTGCTGTTAGCGAGGCATTAAATCACTATTTCAACTATTAAATAACATTATTGGAGATTAAAATAATATCAGATTTGTCTCATTTAAAAAAATAAATAAATAAAAAAAAATAGAGATGAAAAATTAATCTAAGTAAGGCGCATTTTTAATCTAATCTAATTTTAATCTAAGGCGCATTTTTTTCCTCTATATAGTGTTGATAAGGCAACTAGTAAATACAACAAGTTTCGTCATGCTAGCATGTGTGGAATTAAAACAAGCGTGTTACAACTAGCCCTTGTTCCCCCTACTCAAGTGCTTTTATTGCTTGTTGGCTCGCGCGCTCAGATGTGGGACGAACAGGATCAAAGTGAAACCCACAAAATTTAAGCAAGACAGACTCTACACGAAACCCCGATCACCAGAGACGTGAGTAGAGCATCCTATATTTCACTTTAAACAATTATTTCAATATCTGATATTAGTTTACAGATTTTTTGCCACGAAGCCACTAAAATGACACGGTGAAGAACAAATATGTGAGATGGGACGTGGGGGGAAATTCGGATAATTGCGTTCCTCGCAAATGTTTTGCGTTCCCCCGGGAAACAGCTTTCTCTGGCAAAGAACACAAACGTTTTGCGAGTGAAGTAACGCAACAGTTTTTTATTGTATTGTATTGTATTGTATTTATTTATTTATTTATTTATTTATTTATTTATTTTTTGCGAGAGAATACAAAATAATTGACAAATAATTTTCCCACCACTAGGGTTTCCTTATACTCTCAGAAAAAAGGAACACAACCTGCCATTGGGGTGGTGCCCCTTCAACATGTACTGTACACTTTTGTACCTAGAAGAACCTTTTTAAAGGGGACCGTCCCAGTGTCAGCTTTTGTACCTTTTTTTCTGAGAGAGAATGTTCTGACGATCAAGGTCCTAGTGCAGGTCTGCAACAATTAGTCTGTAAATCCTATGTGTCACTCGCGTTCTTAAATATTTATCGTCTTCATTAATAGGCTTATCAAAAGCAATATTTTGTGCCACGTATCGTTGTTTCTGCGCGAGCACGGGGGTCGTCTTGCTTTGATCAAAGTTCACACACACACACACACACACACACACACACACACACACACACACGTGAACTCAGTTTTCGTTTCAGTGCAAAATAATCACAGGAAATAGCAGAGTCAAACAAATATCATATAATTTGCTTAAATAAAAATAGGCATTATTTAAATGAAAGGCCTACTTTTCTTGTAGAAATAAAATTATAAAACCTTTTTTTCTTCGCAAAAATGTAATTTTAAATAAGAGTAGCTACAAGTATTAAGTTTAATTTTCACATGAGCAATGCATAAATAATGATAATCAAGTAAAATTATTCTAATCTATACTATTTTAAGTAAATATAAACGAATGTTATAATTAACTAAATGGTTAAATGGTAGGCTATTAGAATATTTTTTAAGTATATAAACATTATATATAGATGTAATTATAATAAGTATACACCAACCTTTTTTTTTTTTTTTTTTTTTTTGTCAGTTCTGCTTAGAAACTGTTCTTCATGTGGTACAATCTACAATGACTGGTTTTGTTGAAATGAAATAAATTATTTAAGATTACTGATGATCACTGAGTTCAACCAACATGAAAAACAGGTTTTGTTGACATGAAATAAATGTGAGATTACCGATTATAACTGAATTCAACCAACCTGAAAAAACAAGGTTTTACTGAAGCATAACTGTTAGCTGATATAACCTGATTTCTCCTGCAAGGTAAAATTACTTGATATTATCTTTTTTGTTTTATATGATGAAAGTCCTTTTTCACCTTGATGCTAATACACTCAAAAAATTATTAATTGCCCTTACTTAACTTATTTGAAGACATTTTTGCAACTTAATTTAGTTTTTATACTAAATAAATTAGTTTAATTGTATTGACAGTGTTGCTCATCATTATGCACAATGTATATAATGAGCCACTAAGTAAAGACAGGTGTCAGTACTGAGCATTAAACTCTGAGTGTCCAAAGCCTGAATGTTGAATTGTCAATACAACTGAAACATTTGAGAGAACATCACATAAACTGACTTCATAAATGAATGTTGATTTTCCTAAAATGTTTTGGTTTTAACTCATCGGAATGATGATCAGTGTTCCATTTGGTTGGGCACTTGGAACATCATTTATATTATTGGAATACTCTTCCTATTGATGCAGTGATGCAATAAGAAATCAGTTATTTGGTTTCAAAGGAAGATAAGTAATATATAAATTTGTGTTGGTTACACTTATGTCATAAACACCTTGTGAAACTTCTAATTGGGTTGATATAATCTCTCTATATTTGTAACAATATCTTGTAATTGATCATGCTTGAGTCAACAATGTTAACAATTAAATTTTAATAAATGATCAAAACTCTCAGTTCTTTTTTAGTAACTAGAACTTTTGTGTTAGTGAACTACAGTACTGTATGTCACACTACTGCAAGGATGAGGACACAGAGAATGATGTTAACAAGATTTATTTAGACACGGTATGCAACTCCTGAATACAGGAAAGGCTTTGAGATCCACACAGGGTGACACAGGGCAAACACTTCAACTTGATGCAGCCCCGTAGATACTGGAATGGATTCTGACTCGGTGGTACAGACTTGGAGATACTGGGAATAGATGACCACGGGAGATACTGGAATGGATATCTGTGAAATCACTGGAGAACATGAATAGGAGGTCGGGGTCAGACCTGTGGATGTTTGGCGTAGGGAGCTCTGGGCATACTCTGCCCATGGGAGGTACTGGTTCCAGCAGTCCTGTGCTTCATGGCAGTAGGTCCTCAGGTACCTCCCAATCTCCTGGATCTTACGCTCCGCTTGACCGTTGTATTGTGGATGATACCCCGACGTTAGGCTGACCGATACTCCCAGAAGAAGGACTTCCAGACTCTTGATATGAACTGTGGTCCTCGATCCGATACTATATCCTCTGGGATACCAAAGTGGCGAAAAATTTCGGTGAATAACATCTCTGCTGTCTTGAAGACTGTGGGAAGGCCGGGGAGGGATATCAATTTACAGGACTTGGAAAATCTATCAATGACCACTAGAATGCAGGTCTTGAAATCGGATGATGGCAGATCAGTAATGAAATCCACGGCGAGATGAGACCAGGGTCTGTTCGGGATTGGTAGAGGCATCAGCTTCCCTTCTGGGAGACGTCGGGGTACCTTGGCGATTGCACAAGCTGTGCATCCCTGCACGTATCGGGAGGTATCCTGGGCCATGCCGGGCCACCAGTAGCGCTGTTGGAGAAGTGAGAGGGTTTGTTGGCTGCCTGGGTGTCCAGAGCCCGGTGAGGTGTGTACGGAGTCCATGAGGGGAAGACGGAGGTTGGTAGGTACGAAAATCTTCCCCTCAGGACCCCCCGGCGGAGCAGGTTCGGTAAGGGTGTCGTTGGCTATAAGCTTGTCGATGTTCCACTGGATGGGACTGACAATCATGGCTGGAGGGAGGATAGTTTCGTTAATCTCAGTGAAGGTCTCTGATTGATAGAGGTGTGATAGAGCGTCTGCTTTGAGATTCTTGGAGCCAGGGCGATAGGTAACTGTGAAGTTAAAGCATGTGAAGAAGAGAGCCCATCGAGCCTGGCGAGGATTTAATCTCTTGGCTTCCCGGAGATACTCAAGGTTGCGGTGGTCTGTAATCACTTGAAATGGATGGTTGGCTCCCTCCAACCAGTGTCTCCACTCCTCTAATGCCAACTTAATGGCCAGGAGTTCTTGATTACCGACATCATAATTCTGCTCCGCCGGGGACATCTTGCGTGAGAAGAAGGCGCATGGATGGAGTTGTGGAGGGGTCCCCTGCCGCTGCGATAGAACAGCTCCTACTCTGTTGGTGGATGCATCTACTTCTACTATGAACGGTAGATCAGGATCGGGATGACTCAGCATAGGAGCAGAACAGAAGGCTTTCTTCAGACTCTCAAAGGCTTCGGAAGCTTCAGTAGACCAGGTTAACTGTTTGGTACCTTTCTTCACCATGGATGTCACTGGAGCGCAGATTTTACTGTAGTCGCGGATGAACCGGCGCTAAAAATTGGCAAAGCCAAGAAAGCGCTGCAGCTCTTTCAGGGTTTGAGGTTTAGGCCAGTTGATCACCGCTTCCACTTTATTTTGATCCATAGAGATGACGTCTGGACAAATATCACGTACCCCAGGAAGTGCATGGATTCTTGATGGAATTCACATTTCTCTAACTTCAGGTACAGCTGGTACTCACAGAGACGTTTAAGAACTTGCTTCACCTGCAGGACATGTTCATCGAAGGTTGGAGGAGTAGATCAAGATGTCATCAATGTAGATGATCACAAACCGGTGGAGCATATCTCAGAAGATCTCATTCATGAAGCCCTGAAAGACAACAGGACTGTTTGAAAGGCCGAAGGGCATGACCCGATATTCGTAGTGTCCCGCAGGAGTGATAAAGGCAGTCTTCCACTCATCTCCCTCACGAATACGAATTAGGTTGTAAGCACTTCTCAAATCGAGTTTGGTGAAGATCCGAGCTGAGCGTAGTTGTTCAAGAGCTGCAGGCACCAATGGCAATGGATATCGGTACTTGACGGTAGAAGCATTAAGGATGCGATAATCAATACATGGGCGGAATCCTCCATCTTTTTTCCCGACGAAGAAGCAGCTTGAGGCGGCAGGGGACGTAGATGACTGAATGTATCCTTGGCGTAAGGCTTCCTCCACGTACTCCTCCATGGCCTTCTGCTCCGGGATGGACAATGGGTAAACTTTTCCATGCGGTAGAGTGGCCCCAGGCAGCAGGTCTATTGCACAGTCCCATGGCCGATGAGGTGGAAGAGTGGTGGCGAGTTGTTTACTAAACACGTCCTGGAACGCCCGATATTCAGGAGGAATCTGGTGAGAAGAATCTGTGGCTGGACTCTCGACGGAAGTTGAACCCAGGATTGCAGGGACAGTTGATATGGAAGAAGCGGAGGGGTTCCTCTTGACAGGACGTAGACAATGTGTTTTACAGTGATCACTCCAGTGACATACTTCTCCAGATGTCCAGCAGATGTCAGGCGAGTGTTGATTAAGTCACGGTATCGATATCCCAGAACGATATCTGCTGTAGAGCCCTCCAGTACCTATGCTAGTAAAGAGCATTTTTCTTGGTGTAGACAACCGATGGAAAGTTGTAACTAGGGACTGCAGGTATGGATACTTCTCTGACTGAGGGGTTTTCCTAGAATGGAGTGTATACTCAGTAGTTGACTCAATCGTCGACGGCGGGCTTGCAAACGGTTGAGTAGTGAGGCTGAGATGAAGTTCCCCGCCGCGCCGGAGTCAATCAGAGCTTTCGCTGGAATAGAGTGTTCCAGATAGGTAATCAATACCGGAGTTTGCTTCAGATTAGAAACTGGAAATGGTAGATCTACTGTACTCACCGCCGAACGGCTGGGACGGACGGGACATTCGACACGATAATGTCCAGAAGCTCCACAATAGAGACATAAGTTATTGGTACGACGTCAGTTACGTTCAGATGTAGTTAGACGTCCCGTATTGATTTCCATAGGCTCTGGTACTGGAGGGCTTACAGGCGAGGAGATGCGAGGAGAGCGTGCAGTAGAATTATAGAAGCATGCAGTGCGATGTTGGGCTATGAGTATCGAGCGTTGGATGAGTTTTTCAATCCTGATGGAGTCGTCATAGATGGCCAGTTGTAAATAGATATCTGGGTTGAGCCCTTGACGATAAGCTGTCAAAGCGATTTTGTTCCATCCGCTGCTTGCTGCTTGAAACTTCAAAGCTTAATCTGAAACAGAGGAAGTGCCTTGTCGTAGGCGAAATAACTGGTCATGAACAGATATGGCATTAGATGATTGAGCAAATATTGTGTGAAAACTGTAATGCGACTGTAATGCGGGTGCGTTGGAATCCCAGAGAGCTTGAGCCCAGTTCAACGCTCGACCTGTGAGCAGAGAAATTATGAAAGCAATTTTGGCTTTTTCTGAAATGAAATGAACTGAACAGCGTTTACCTCCATGTAGAGTTTACATTGAAGAAGGAATCCATTGCACTCATCCTCACCCGAATAAGAAGCAGGTTTGGCCATGGGACTTACTGAGGCAGGTCGGTAGTTCGGAAGAGTATGACGGAATTCCGTGAGGGTTTCTTGAAGCGATTGATGTTGTGCTATGGCTGCATTGGCAGTGGCGTGTGCTGTGGTATCCATCAGTGGTTGGGGTGCGGCGGCAGCATATGCGGCAGCGCCCCGAGAGGCTTCGGTAGATACAGCGGAGATCTCAGAAGCCGAGGGAGCTTGCATGGTGTGTGGTCCGGTCTTCTGTCACACTACTGCAAGGATGAGTACACAGAGAATGACATTAACAAGATTTATTTTGACACGGTATGCAACTCCTGAATACAGGAAAGGCTTTGATATCCACACAGAGGGACACAGGGCGAACACTTGAACTTGATGCAGCCTCGTAGATACTGGAATGGATATTGATGCAGCCTCGTAGATACTGAAATGGATTCTGACTCGGTGATACAGACTCGGAGATACTGGGAATAGATGACCACGGGAGATACTGGAATGGATATCCATGAAATCACTGGAGAACACGAATAGGCGGTCTGGAGAATCCTGGAGAACCGCTACACCGATGCTGCTTGGAATACACACACACAGAGAGGTTAGCGTTGAATTTGGATATACTTGCGGAGAGTATACAGGATATCCTGAAACCAGACAGAAGTGTTAGTAACCGGAGAGTCACAGGCGTCAAAAGACGAGATCGGACAGTGAGCTGTGGACTGACTGGGGTTTATATGCAGAGCTGGCGTGGTGAGTGAAGTGATGAGGTGCAGGTGCTGTGAATCAGAACTCTGGTGATTGTGATCGGGACCAGGTGTGCTAAGTTGATGCTGGCTGGGGTGTGTCGTTGAGTGAATTCGTGAGACAGTACACTAACTAAGCATTTGTCAGTTCAACATACTATTCCTATTTCACTTTACTTGTTTTTTTTTAAGGCAATTGGTTTGCATGCTTTTTAAAGTAAGTCTAACTAATTCGATTTTACAGTGTTACAACAACTTTGACGACATAGTGATGATGTGGTAACACACACATTGATTTTAAGCATGAAAAGTGATTTAAATATAGTACTTGAATATATGCTCTCCCTTTCACTGCACCGGAAAACATTGCAAATAACCTGCAAACACAAAACTTTCCCCTAAAGTTCCCATTTGGGTGTTTTTTGGGAAAATAAATGAGAACAGTCTGGAAACATTATTTTTAAGTTTTTTTTTTTTTTTTTGTATCCAATCAAGACTTTTCTTTCTTTGCCTTTTTCTCCTAGTGACAGAAAATGGACGTTAAAGAACTGATGATTGATGCACTTGAGAATCTTGATGATGAAGACTTCAAAAAATTCAACTGGCAGCTGTGGAATGGTGTGGAAACAGGCATCAATCCTATTCCTAAAGCAAAGCTTCAGAAAGCTGATCGGTCAGATGTTGTGGATTGCTTGGTAGATAAGTACAGTGACGAGGCTGGGAAGATCACAGTACAAGCATTGCGCAAAATCAACCAAAATCATCGCGCAAAGATCCTTGAGTCGAAACTTCAGGGAGGTAAGAATACGTAAAGTAAAAAAAATAAAATAAATATTTATATGGCCTGAAATCAAGGACCTTGAAAGTGTCTCTTCAAAGTCTTAATGCTGTAGACTTTAATTCATAAACGAATGTAGCTGCTGACAGATGTAGAGAATGTTCTTCGGGCTGTTGATATATTGTGATGTGTGTTTTTCTGACTTCAGTTCAGCAGCCTGAGCCGGAGGACAGAAGAAATGCTTCAGTGTCTGTGGAGGATCAGCCCATCCAGTCCGACTGGAAGAGACCACACAGCATTACTCAAAGCAGCCAAGAGTTTAAGAGAACAACTCTCAGAGAAAACGGAAATAATGCAAGTATCTGTTTCAGTACTTTTTGAACTTTTTTTAAACATACTCTATTTATTTATTATGGCCATTGCTGTATTTGATATTCTTTTTCTCTCATGACAACAATACGGGAAAACATTCATTTATGGACTCTAAATCTAAATCACGTTTTATGATTTATTTTATATAATTATGAATTTTATATTGTTGAATCATCTATTCACACAATGCATATTCTTAGTTTGCACACAATGCTCCTTATATAGTTTCAGTTCAGGTGACTCTATTAATGTTATAATTCTGCTAATACTGATGTTTTCTCATAGGTTTATATACCAATGGACAAGTCTCAGAGGAAACGTTTAGCTCTGCTGATCACCAATATACGATTCAAGAACTCAGAGTACAACAGGCGAGGAGCAGAGAGAGACGAGGAGAACATGGAGTGGCTGCTGACAGCTTTGGGTTACAGAGTTGAGAAATACAGAGATCTAACTGGGCAAGTGCGTATAGAGCTAGTGGACTTCTGATGTGGATATAGAAATGTGAACACATATTTTACAATGCATTATATACTCTGCATTTCTGTAAAAAAGTGTTTTTATTGACAGGAAATATCTGCTAGAGTTGAGAAATTCGCTGCACGTCCTGAACATAAAGACTCGGACAGCACCTTTGTGGTTCTGATGTCTCATGGGGACATAATCCAAAATAAAGATGCCATTTTAGGTGTCAACTATGATGAGGTGGAAAACCCCGATGATTTCTTCTTTGTTGACGACATCTTCTGCAGTCTGAACTCAGAGAAATGTCCTGCTCTGATTGATAAACCAAAGGTTATTCTGATTCAAGCCTGCAGAGGAGGTACGACATTACTGATAAAACTCAACTCCTCTTCTCATATTTCTGTTTCTCTTTGTACTCTGTATTTATCTTTTTCATAGATTTACTGTACTATTATCATCGATATCATTAACCGTTTCTCTGTCCAGAACACCTTGGCGGTGTGAAAATACAGTCAGACTCCGCTGTGCACAGAGAGAAAGACTTCGTCTGTTTTAAGTCCTGCCTCCCTGGTTAGTAAAACACTGATTTCTGATGCAAGATTGATTTGTAGATCACACTACACACTGTTTATTTTGTTCATATTCAAAAATAAAGCAACTGTTGTCCTTTTTTAAGAATGTTACTTTAATGTTGATTCACACTTTGAAGAAGGTGAACTGATGAAAGCACATGAAGCAGTCTGTTCATGTTGGCCAGTGTTTCAAAGTTTGGGTTGCTTTGCGAAATACTGTACTTTAACCTACCAAAGGCTTTTCTCCACAGGTATCGGTGCATACAGGCATCCTGTCGAAGGAAGTTTTTTTATCTGTTACATCCTGGATGTGTTCTGTAAACAGGCTCATACTGATGACATTATGGAGTTGTTCAGAAAGGTATAAGTTAAAAAACCCATTTAAATTGGTTTGTTTTATTTCAGCCCAAAAGCAAATTAATCTCTTCCAGTGCTTTGCTCAGGTAAAATAAATACAGGAGTTTGCTTCTTGTCACATTTAAATTTGATCTTTTTATTATAGGTCACCTTACGCATGGAAAAAGATCCACGATTCAAGCATGCAGAGTTAAGAAAGGATGAATTTGCAAAACTAATGCCGTGTATTGACAGGACGTCCCTTCCCAAGAAACTCTACCTGTTCCCTGGACTCTGAGGATGTGCAGTGTAACATCAGTTTAAGGCAAGACACCTGAAATCTACAAAAGAAATGTATAAAGTTTAATAAAAAAGCTAAATAGAACAAAATCTCAAGACCAGTGAACGAGTGTCTTGCCTTGAATCGAGCTAAAGAGGCATTTTATGCAAAAATGCATTCCAGATATATACAGGTAATATATTGCATGCAATTATCATTTATATTAATTTTACTCTCATTTAATATGATTTTATTTTTTAATATACTTTTCTATTTTCATATTACTATATTTACCAATTAACTACTAAGGAGTTTCCATCCATAATTGCTCCACTTCTTTCATTAGATGTATTCTTCTACTTTTTATATAACTTTGATAAAAGTGCAAATTAATCAATAAAGCTTTCCTAATTTGTTACCATGCCTTTGTCTCTTGCCTCCAGCATCTGTGTTTGTAGAAGATTTCACATATGGGAAGCGTCTGACTCATATTAAATATATCAGACTGAATCTGATATCGCTGAATAAAAGGGAAACTAACAAAACTCTCCTGTTGCTCTAAAGCTTTTGTGTAGCGCTCTCAATAACCTCAGTGCTGACCAAATGTGTTTATAAAACAAAAATATATAAACAAAAAAAATATAAAAAGGTACTGTAAAATATGAAAGTACAAACTAAGAATTATAGTTTTAATAATTTCATTATAAGATAAGTGTTTAACACATAGTGAGCCAAAAATTACTTTACAACAAAACACACCAGTTGAGTTGCAGAATATAATCTAAACTGATATTATTCCACGGCTCTATGAAATGCTTGATTCTGATTGGTCAGTCAGGATATTCTGAGGTCAGTTATTCCTCAGCAATGAATTGAAAAGTGGTTGAAGACTAGATGACCACGGACCGTTGACTGAACGTCTGATGCATAAGACACGCAAACAAAGTCATCGTCTGATTGAATACTACAGGATGTCCGTGGAAAACAAATAAAAACAAATACCAATGTAAACAACTAATGGGAAAACTGAGCGCTGCTAAAAGCAATAATGAGTCATAAACAGTTCAGTAGCCTATAGTGTTACGTCCCAGTCGGAGAGTCACATGATAGACATACATCAAAACGCTACAAAACAATTCGCCTACTTATACTACGCTCTAAATGTATGTACTCTTTTTGCCGGTTAACCTAATATTTTTTATCATCTTAAATGTTGATTATTAGTCACTGATTATCAACCCTTTTATCTAACCCTCTCTACTCAACTGTCGGTCACGCATATCCACCATGTTTGTAGTTTTCTGAACACTTTTTACTCATGTTTGTAGTTCTGAACTGGATCCTCCTCCAAAGCGCAGGGGGTTGTGGGTAATATTAGCTGTTATAATGAGCTCGGATCCACACTTTGAAAATCCACCATAAATAGTCGACCATCCGGACTTCTGGCACACTCGTTCAACATACTACGCTTTGGGACTCACTTATTGTAATCTCACACACTGTTCAGGATGGATAGTGTGGACATTGAGACGCAGGGAGAGATTGTTCTGCTGTACAACTGTGGAGCAACACAAAGAGCTGTGGGATATTGTGGGAAAGAATAAAGGATCGATTCATTTTCTAAAATCGTTCTGAAATCAGTGATGAACTGCTTTCTTTCAAATAAGAAGTGGTCGACAATTAGAAATTTATATTTATTTGACATAATATTTAGTAAATAAGAAATAATGTTAAAATATGTATAAGCAAAATTTGATAAAACAATTAATTGTAACTTTTGCGATTTTGTTTTTTACAAATCTGCAATTGCACTCTTCAGAAGAACTTGTGGAATATTAATTACATATATTAAGTACATATTAAGTTAAATATTAAGTACATATTAATTAGATACTGAAAGATACTGATATAATCATAAATATAGAGACTGATATAAATGGGTTTGATATAGATTTGCTGAATGCTAGCGGTAGATGAGAAATTATTTGCCTTTCTATTACTAATAATAGAAAAGAAAACGGTTTAATACTTTTTCTTATACCATTTACTTTGTTTTAACAGTTTTGTCAAATAATTTATCAGACAGTCACAGATCTGTTAAACAGAGTCATGAATAAATGGGAGCTCTGGCTCTCAGGCGCTGAGGCTTTTTACACTATATTAACATATAATTAGTTCAGGAATCCTTTAGTTTTACTGGTGTGATTTTCAGAAGTCTGTTATAAAAGACCATTACAGTAAATGAACAGATATTTCCTTTTCATCTGCCTTGTCGGTCACTCTTTCCTAACAAAATCCCAAACATAACCAAAACAGATGATGAGCAAGTCTCGATGTCTCTCCATGAACGATGGCTCCTTTTCCACGGTCAGAATAACGTTAGCTGGGGCGACACGCAGCGGGACGGACTGATCTTCTCTAGGATCATGAAGGGAAAGAGTTTATTGGCCAATGGCACTCTATCAAATGCTGCAATGACGTGATTAATCCTGACATTAGAAAAGCTCAACTTCCTCCAGCGTTTCAGACGCAACGGCTGCTGAAGCAACTCATAGCAATACTCAAGCTTTACTCTCACTACCTGTGGATCTTCCATCATCTGCAATCTACACGCTCCAGCCGTCATCTCTCTGTACGAGTCTCCATTACGTCTGAGACCCCAGAAGCCGCTTTCAGGGGTCAAAAACTCTACAGATAAAGCGTTGTTTGGGTTTGTATGGTTTCTTCTCATAATGATGTGGATCTGATCATGTATCAGAAGGATTGTATATGCAGATGATCTTGATATATGCTGATCTTTATATATACTGATCTTTATATATGCTGATCATATATGCAGAAGGAGGGAAATTTCGTTTAGCCTCTTTTGTTCCTTTCTCCTTTTTTCGTTATAATCTTGTTTATTGTCTCCAAAACGTCTTTATGGGCATGTTATAGTGATCTCTGGAAGCTTTTAAAAAAAAAAAAAAAAAGTTTTATTTTTTGATTGAACTTTCCAAATTAGAGAATTCAGTAGCAACTTCTTGACACATTTCTTTTACACATTTTCACATTATGTAAGTATAAATTGAAACAACAAACATTTAAAAAAAAAAAAAATATATATATATATATATAAAAGAACTTAAAATTAAATAAAATAAAGGGCATCACAAACATTAATTTATCAGAGATACAGTTTTTTGATTGGGCTTTTCAGTTTTTAAAACATCTACAGATTCTAAATACATTTTAAAGGCTGTTTAAAAACATAACAAAACAAATCAATAACATGTATTTTTCTTTTGGAAAAGTCATATTCATTTGAATGAAGAAAAACATGACACATTTTTTTCTTCATTGCGTCATTTAAATACCATTATGAATTTACCTACATTTGAATATCCATTGATTCGGATTGGTCAGTCATGAGTGCAACCTTTACACTGGGATTAAAGATAGACTGGAAAACAGTGTGTGAAAGAATACATAAATAACAACAAAATATTAATTTTGTATATTGTTTGCATAGGAGCAACATTAGTGGGCAAATCATTATAAACCACCAACTTTATCAGCTTCAACATTACTAACTTTCTCAGCCTTCCTCCCCTTATTAGATGAAACACATGAGAGGATGATTTCAGATTATAAATGAGAATAGTTGACCAGTTCTGTCATTCATGGTTTCACAAAACAGGTTTAATCGAAAACATATATCATTTTTAATTTAGTTTCCTGTATATTTGAGCACAGGGTTTCCGGTCACAGCTGAACACATTGTGAATAGTTTTGTGTAATAATTTATATAGTCTAGGTATATGTATTTTATAATATGCATATACATTACGTACAAATATATTATCTTTATCTTGTCCATAATTTACGAAAATATTTATACATTCTTTGTAACCCATGTTCACATTTTATAACATGGTATTATTGCAGTTGTCACAGTAATATAAGTATTGATGCTTTTTTAAAAGTTATTTTTAAAATAGAGATAAAAGTAGCTTAGACATTTATATAAAAATCTATAGTTTTCGGCCAGATTTGGCAGGTGTACACTAGTGTGATTTTAAAAACAAGGTATGTTAGAGTGAAAGCAACTGCATGAATCAGGAATAACCACAGAAACACAAATAAGGAGATTATGTATTTTTTTTCTTATGGAAACATTACATACCATGCATATTATGTAACCACATTTCCTTCTGTTCTTCGATCAAACGTGATGAGGATAATCTCAAATCGTTTTACACTAGTACTGGAGTGCTTTATTGCTTGGTGGCTCGCGCGCTCAGATGAGGGACGGTCAAAGAGAAAGTGAAACCCCAAAACTATAAAGCTCAAAGACAGAGACACGAAACTCCAAAACTAAAGCTCAAAGACGGACGAAACCCCGATCACCAGAGACGTAAGTTGAGCATCCTATATTTCACTTTAACCAATTTAAATACCTGCTATTAGTTTATAGATTTTTTTTGCCACAAAGCCACTAAAACGACACGGTGAAGAACAAATATGTGAGCTGGAACGTGTGAGGAAATTCGGATAATTGCGTTCCTCGCAAATGTTTTGCGTTCCCCCGAGAAACTTAGTTTTCTCTCGCAAAGACAACAAACGTTTTGCGAGTGCAACATTTTTTTTTGTTTTTTTTTTTTGTTTTGTTTTTTTGCGAAAGAATACAAAATTAAGCCTAATTACCGAATAATTTTCCACCACCATGTCCATTAGGGTTTCCGTATGTAACATACTTCCGTATTGTGGCAGTGTACACGTGTGTACCTAATTTAGAAGAACCTTTTTAAAGGAGACCGTCGGTCCCAGTGTCAGTTTTTGTACCTTTTTTCTGAGAGAATGTTCTGATGAACAAAATCCTGTAGTTTATTAGAAGTAACTTATAGTGCAAGTCTGCAACAGTTAAATCCTATTTATGTCACTCGCGTTCTTCTGTCGCGATATTTGAAACATCGTCCTCATTAATAGGCTAATCAAGAGATGTTGCAGTATGTATGTTGTGCCACGTATCGTTGTTTCTGCGCGAGCACGGGGGTCGTTTTGCTTTGATCAAAGTTCACACACGTTACTCAGTTTTTCGTTTCAGAAGAAATTAATCACTGTAAATAGAATCATGTCTCAAGTTCTCGCAGTTGTGGCCAATTATTATATGAATTTTAAAACAAATATCATGTCATTTGCTTAAATAAAATAGACATTATTTAAATGAAATTGCGCAATATTCGACTGGCTTTGTAGAGTGAAAGTAAGACGGAAGAAAATAATAAGCAACAATGTAACGTGTAGGCCTACTTTTCTTGTTGAAATATAACTGTAAAAACTTTTTTTTCTTCGCAAAAATTTCATTTTATATAAGAGTATCTACAAGTATTGTGTAATTTTCACTTGAGTAATTATAATCGAGTAAAAATATTTTAACATATTTAAATATGATATTTAAATAGTATTTTTGATAGAAAAAAAAAGTATTTATTTTGATATTATCTTTTTTTGTGTTATATAAAGAAAGTAATTTTCCTCCTTGATGTAATACACTCAAAAAGTAATTCATTGCTCTAACTTATTTAAAGACATTTTTACTCGCAGTGTATTTTAGAGTTTATTCTAAATAAATTAGTTTAATTGGATTGACAGTGTTGCTCATCATTATGCACAATGTATATAATGAGACACTAAGTAAAGACAGGTGTCAGTACTGAGCTTCATAAATTAATGTTGATTTTCCTAAAAATGTTTTTGTTTGAACCCACTATTATTGTGATCAGTGTTTCTAGCGGCTCCCTTGCAGTGATGCAGTAAGACATCACTGTTATTTGGGAGAAGTAATAAACATTATATATATGTGTGTGTGTGTGTGTGTGTGTGTGTGTGTGTGTGTGTGTGTATATATGAATGATAGATAGAATGATAACATAACTATATTTTATGTAAAATAATGTTTTAAAATTGTGTTAGCAACACTTCCATGTGTTGATATAAACCCTCTATTGATACTTTGCAGTCACGTGACTACCACGGATACCTGGCGGGCAACAAACAGCTATTTTCAACGTTGAGTCCTGTAGTTCCAGGTCTTTCTAGTAGCTATCAAGTCTGTTAGCGAGTTAGCTGCATATGGACTAGGATTAACTCCAAGGTAGCTAAATTGTGTAAAGCAGACAAGTTTTTTTTTTTAAGATAATCGAGCAGTAATAATTCCTCCGTAAATTATCTAGCTCTACTGTTGGGTCATCTCTGGTTCTCATTGAAAATCATAGATATCGCAAACCTCAAAACAACCTATCACACACTTCTGTTACTGTTAGCAAAACACGACAGCTGTTACTGTACGTTCACACCGCCACCGGCGAGAGCGTCAAAGTGCCCGGAAATCATTCATTTTCAATGAATTTTGCCGCTCTCGCCGGCGGCGGTGTGAACGCACAGTTAGCCTAGCTTAGACTCATAACACTAACAGCTGACTCGACGAACCAGCTGGTGAATACTGGTGGTGTTGATTGACAAAACTACAGTAACTTAAAGACACGATTAATTACATGATCATACACCCATTGTATTCAAACAAATGTTGAAATTACCTTTGATGGTAATTTGCACAGACGTGTGTATACTGTGAAGGTTGCTTATCTCATCTGCGGTTAGTGCATCCAATTGCACAACAACTATCTGGCATGTCGTTTACACCTCAAAACACCAACTTTTGTATAGTAAAACTGGCGACCCTTGATTAGTTTACTGGGTTTCGTTGCTGGAGAACGACGTTCTTGCCCGCCAGCCAGTACTTGTGACGTCACGTGTGTAACGGAGGCCAGCTAGTAGTTGCTGTGCGAGTAAACCTCACTCCTCTGATCTCAATAGGCGCTCTAGCGACAGACGCTAGAGGCTGCAGTCTTTAGCCTCCTTGTTAGAGCGCCTGACTCTCATGCCGGAGACCCGGGTTCGAGACCCGCACGGAGCGTGGTGTGAAGGACCCGGGTGAGAGGGGTTACACGTGCAAAGTATCAATTATGTTTTATAATTTTTTTAGTAACTGTGTAAGTGAACTAC